>NC_142465.1:95961428-96269523 GCF_049115385.1 Moschus berezovskii
ACTGATTCTTGTCCTTCCAATATTTAATGGTATAGCTAAAGGATTCTTCTGTTTAAATAAAACACAGCCCCTTCCTTTCAGGAACAAACAATTTAGATGGAAGTAATGACATTAACGGAGAAGGAAATGGCAAGCCACTCCAGTACTCTTGCCTAGAAAATCCCATGGATGGAGGAGCCTGGTGGGCTGCAGTCCATGGGGTCGCTAAGGGTCGGATACGACTGAGCAACTTCACTTTCACACATTGGAGAAGGAGGTGGCAACCCACTCTAGTGTTCTTGCCTGGAGAATCCCAGAGACGGGGGAGCCTGGTGGGCTTCCGTCTATGGGGTCACACAGTTGGACACGACTGAAGTGACTTAGCAGCAGCAGCAGCAATGACATTATACCAACAGCTGAAGTAAAATCAGAGAATAACCCGTGTTAACTTCTGTTACGTCCTTCCCAGGTGGCACAGTGGTAAAGAGTCTGCCTGCCAATTCAGGAGACATAAGAGACACGGGTTTGACCCCTGGGTCAGGAAGATCCCTTGGAGAAGGAATGGCATCCCACTCCAGTATTCTTTCCTGGAAAATTCCATGGACAGAGGAGCCTGGCAGGCAGCAGTCCATGGGGTCGCAAAGAGTTGGACATGACTAAGCACAGTGCATGTGCCTAACTTTTGTTACATGCTAGGAAGGGTGTTGAAAAAAAAGGTAGAGATTTGAAAGATTTGAGCGTGACTGATTTGAAGTATGGATCAAGGGGAAGCAAGGATGAAAGCAACTTTAAATTTTTGTGTCAGGTTGATCTGAATGCTAGTGATGTTGTTAATAGTGAGTTGTCTCAGGGGAGGATAAAAGGATCTCCAGCAGAGAAATGTGGAGTTGAAGGAATGAAGGGATGGATTGGAGGAGATACAGGAGGGCATCTAATGTTTGATTCTGGAGATCAAAAGAGTGTTCTGAACTAGAGACATGGATTTGGTGTCACTGAATATGGTGAAACCTGAACTCTGATTAGGATAAAGTGGATGCTGTTCCTGCAGAGAAGGGGCTGACCATTAAAGCGCATGTTTGTGGCAGTTAGAGGAGGAAGAAAAGACAGAAATGAAACACAAAAGAACCAGTAACATTTTCCCAAATGCAGATGAGAAAAGAGAAAGAAGAAGGGGAAGAGTCCTTTGTGTGAACAGCTGAGAAGTTAAAAGGGATGAGGGTTGAGGAAACTCCATTAGACTCGACGACAGAGAGGTTATTGGTTTGGAAGAGTGGGTGGGAAGACAGAGAGGTTATTGGTTTGGAAGAGTGGGTGGGAAAATGGAACCCGCCTGGGTTGGAATAAGGAATGATGAGTAGAGAGGAAGTAGGAGTGAGTGCAGATTTCACCACCACCACCACTGGTGAGTACATGCAGAATATTAAAAAAAAAAATGAGGCAGTGGTGTCTTGATTCTGTATGTGCCTTATCTGAATTACTCTGAGATCTCAAATGTATGTATTATATCTTTAGGGGAAAGTAATCTTATATTATTTTATAACAGGAATAAAAAGGTAGTTTTGATCTCCAGTTCCTTAATCCCAGATCAGCTTACTAAATTATTCATTTTCTAGTATCATATTATAGACAGTAGGTTTCCAAGGTCTTAACACTTATTAAGAAATAGATTTTGGTATAAATGAGATTTTTTTTTCCAGCTACCTTAGATTTCTAGAAACAATTAGAAGACTAATGTCAAAGAAACTTAATTAGGAAAAAAGTCCTAAATGTTTAGCTACTCTTCTGGGTCTTCCAGTTGAATTGCAAATATAACTTGATGAGAAGAATCTAATTTTTCATAATTGGTTATAAGACACTTAACATAGCTTTAGGAAAAATATAAACTAATTTAAAACGTAGGAACCCCTATCAGCCTCGTGTATAGGGAATCTTGATTTTAGTGAACTAGTTTTGGTATCTTTAAAATCCTCCTTGTGAGTTCCCATACTTTAGTTAGGAACATGTCAAGGGTTGCAGGGGCACAATTTTTTTTTTTAGACTGACATCACATGGAATGAGAACCTAGCTGGAAACAGTCTGAGAATTCTTTAAGAACAATTTTAAAGCAAAAATAGTATCACCCTTGAACTTTGTTTAGCATGAAAGAAAGCTATAGTACTCATCTTAATCTTTTCTTATCTCTCAGGAGTAATTCAGAGTACTAAATAGATATGAAAAGTGTCATTCTGCATGAATTTACAGTCTAAAATTTATGGGATTTTTGAGAATACTGAATTCAGAAACCTTTGCATTACTCTGTCACACATAGATGACAGATACCTTAAAATATCAATCCTCACACTACTTACTTTTACAGGGAGGCACAGATTGGGTTTCTTCTCCAGTATACTACACGGGGGCAGGAAATTGTCAGTGATGTCACCAGGTGCCCTCTTTACTACTGTGTGACCTGGCAAGATTCTTTTTCGACCATGAGCTTCTACCGGTTAAAAAAAAAAATGAGAAAGTATGCATCTCACAGGATTGTTGTGAAGAGTAAATGAGACAGCAGATGTGTGAGTCGTTACTCAAAGCACACCGTTTTGGTGCTTTTCTGTGCATTTATTTCCTTTTGAAGTGCATAACTGAAAATGGAAATGTTATGTATAACTTCACTTAGAAGAAGCTTTAATTAAACAGTCTCCTTGTTTGTGGATTTCCATTCCCCATGTGCCCCATTGCTACAGAATCCAAACTTTCTTTTTCACATAAAAAAAGAGACCTCTCAGCTATCAGGTTGAACAATATAAAATTGCTAATATTGAACCCTTTTGACCTATAAAAACCCTACAGCTTCATGTGATTCAATCTAATAATTTTACTCAACCATAAAGTCCAGCTCAGATCCCAGCATCCAATTTGAGACTGGAGATGGAAATCCTCTGAAACACAGCATCTTTTCCTGCCACATTTCCTGTACCATTTATTTGGACACTTCTTGTATACTATTTTGTATTGTAGCCAATACTTTCCTATGAAGGAGTCTTGCTTTCACAGCTGCTTTGTATATTCCTTGAAGGTGTTCACTGTCTCTTCTCTATTATGGGAAAATTTTTTATGATGTTAATAATAATATTTCATAACTATTGACATTACTGCTGTGAGGATAAAAAATTTATCCTGTACTTTCTCCCAACATATAACCTTTTCCTCCATGTGTCTCACATCCAAGAAGGAAAATTCTTTGGTTTGGAGGTATCTCCTAGTGATAATATAGGTAATATAATGATTGTGCTGTCCCTGATACACAAAGATAACTGCTGCTGATCAGTTCAGTACGAGTCTTAGACTGTTTTCCCACTAAAGGTCTTGGAGTCCTGTTAATCATTATGGTTTCCCAGTAGGTTCCACTTGCTTAGAGAGCTTGGAGAAGTAAGATGTTAGCTAAGGTGGTGAGGAGCCAAGTTACATTAACTGGTCCACATGGGGACTGATCCCTTGTTCTTGGTACGAGTTATGTTGTACTTTAATCAGCAACCCATTCCAAATAGAGGAGCTTGGTGGGCTACAGTCTATTGGGGTCACAAAGAGTCAGATACAACTGAAGCAACTAACACTTTAATCAGTGAAGGTTAGCACCTTAATTTAGAAGCAAAAATTATGTATTTTTAGGGGGGATTCTAATCTCGTATTTCCAGCAAGAAATAGGGAGAATTATGGTCGTTGTATGTCCCATGGGACAGAGGCTGGCAGAAAGATTCTCTCTTATGTAGAGTTGGGTTTGATAAAAGTGAGGAAGAAGGCTCAAAGCAAGAGCTGAGCTTCAGAGTTAAAGAAAAAGGTCTAAGTGAGTCACCAACATGAGGAGAAGGGCTTAAGCCAGGGCATTGTTGAAGTTTGAGGGGGTCAGTGAATCACACACCTTTCTACTCTATGTTCAGTTTTACTAGGACATATGAACTTGAACGGCACCTGTGCTCAAGGTCTAAGTAGCTTCCTGCTCTTTCTTCCAGTGAATCAGACTGGTTTGGCTTAGAGTGGACAGAGCAGCCGGGCACCAACCTGCCGGGCAACCCCTGTACCTCATGCCACCTGGGAGCAGGCTGATTTATATGAGAGAACAAGAAACATGGAGGATGATAGGCCGCCCACCTTCCTAGAACACTTCCTGTCGCAATCCGAGCCACTAGTTATGTCGTTTTTCTTCCCATGTGGAGAAGCTAGTGAGAGCTAGAGAGAAGGAAGAAGTTTCTTCTAAAAATTCAGGCAATGTAACAGCTCCCAGTTTTAAGGCTGGCAAAAGTTTTCAACCAGGGGGAGAAACTGCCTTCCCCTCCTTCTAACCCAGTAAGAATGAACTTGAAGGATTGAGGAGAGAGGTTAAATGTCAAACTGGCAGGCAGTCTGGACAAATGCCAGAGTGAGAAGCTCAGCTGAAGCCAGCACTTATGGGCCTCCTGAGGAATGAATATGGGTAGCTGGCCTCATCATAAGGGTCTGAGACAAAGCAGATGTCAGAAGTGGATTGAATTTTCACTTTGTTGTTTCAGTATCCCCTTATGGTTAATGTCTTTAGTTTTCTGCTTCTGGCTGTGTTGAAGTTATTGATACAAGGATAGCCTCATGCCACACACTGTAATGAAACTGGACAAGATGTATGTGGCAATGCTTTTTTAGGCTTTGGACAACAGGTTAGTGCAAGACCTTAATTCCTGAAAGAGGGGACACTCACAAGATGAGTCCCATGCTTGACCTGAATGTCAACCTGGGAAACATTTCCCAGTCACAACAGAAGATGCTAAAGAGATAAAGATTAGAGTTCAAGATAGCATAGCAGGTAGAATATTTGGATACTGGAGAGGAAAATGTGAACCTCAGAAATATGTCTGGAAGTTCCCCATACCTACCTTGGCTGAGGACTGGGCTTCATATGTCCCAGGTGAGACTGCTCAAGCTTACCAGAGAGCTCAGACTTGCACCTATGAGGGATGAGAGTGGAACAGAGATGCTGGAGGTTGAAAAGTGCTGGGGACATTGGTGTTCTAGCTCAGTTATAGGGAGAAACCTATTAATAGTTAGCATCTCATGAATATTTATCATAATAAAATCCAGTTAAGACATCAGAAAGACCACTAAGAACCACATCCTATAGTAAAACCTGGAGGAGAAAAAGTTTGGAAGGTGAATTTTGCCAACTTAGAGAAGCTTGGAAAACACCTTGTGCTTTCTACCAGTCCTTCCTAAGGAAGCATAAACCCAGGCACACTAGGTTTTCATACAAGGTTCAAGATAATCATTAAGTAACTGAGCTGCCTAAGAAAGCAAGTCAACTCTTCAAGAGAAAGATAATAGAATTCAGAGTCTTCATAGTGATTTGTCCACAATATTCAGTGCAAGAAACCCTCTATTATTATAAATTAAAAAAAAATACCCAGGAAACTATGGTCCATAACCAGGAAAAGAGTTTAATGAAAGCCAACTCCAAGATAACTCATGTATTGAATTTAATAGACAAAGACTTTGAATTGACTATTATGAATATATTAAAAGAAAGAAGGGGAAATATTACCTTATTAAGGGCAGAGGGAAAATCTTAGGAGAGAATTTTAAACTTTAAAGAAGAACCAAATGGAAATTCTTGAACTGAAGATGACATGTTCAGTGGAAATTTCATTGGGTGGTTTTAACAGCAGATTGGAGGTGGAAGAAAAAAGTTTATAGTCTTCAGAATGAAAATTCACCCAAACCAGCTTTGGTTTAAATTTCCTCAGTGATCTCTGCTGAAAGATTTAGAATAATTTTGGAGGTAATTTACTTGTTTTTATTTGTTGTACTCAGTCAATCTCTAGGGCCTGTTGATCTTGTCTTTAAAATACTTTTCATATAGGAACTTTTAATTTCTATTTCTACTTCCCTAGTTCCGAGATGTCATTCTTTTGTGCCTACGTTACTGCTATAGCCAACATTCTGGTCTCTAATCCTTTTAGTCCAATTTTCAGTCCATCTAGTCTTACTGCTTTAATTATTTATTCATTGAACAGATATTTATAAATCACCTAATTTGTTTCTGATATGCACGTCTATTCTGTTTTGAAATCTTTAATAGTTCTGATTTTCCTTTAGTAGGAAGCTAAATTCTTTTGTCTAAATTTAAATCCTCTATATTCACTTCATTCTCCATTAATTATTCCAGTCATATTTCTGCTTGTCATAAACACTGTAGTAGACTTATGGTCAGCCACTAATGGATGCCAACCACTAATGGAACCACTTAAGTATGGGAATCCCCTGCCTTATGAAGCAGAACTACACCCCTGTTGTAGAAACTGAAGATACCAGATAGTCACCTTTCCTGCCTCCCTTCCAGGGTCCATCATCTGTCATAGCATGTAATCTAGGTTCTCTCTTTTGGACATACTTCTCCTAGACTCTGAATCATAAGATAGAGATACAGAGTGATATGGCCCTCTTTAATATGTGGTGGCAGTGGCAACACCCATCCAGTTTCCGGAGGCATCAGTGATGGTATCTGGGGCCAACAGTGTATCCTAAGGTGTCTATGTCCATCAGTGGCTACATTAGAATCTTCTAGGCCGGTCTTGCATTACATTTTTGGTCATTGGCTCTGGCTGCTTAACCTCTAAACCTAGTTCTATGTTTCTCCCGTGAGTTTTGTGATCTCTCTGAATCCTTAAATTAGCCAGAGTTGTTTTCTCATTGGATGTGGCTAAGAATTTTGACTGAACACATGCACACACATCCTACCCTAGACAGGTTAACCTTCTCATCCCAAGAGCATGCAGAACTCATCCTGATCTGTGTGCTTGGCTGAGGTCATTGTAAACACTAGGAATTCCTCCATTTTCTGTGTCTCTGTTTATATATTTATTTTCTATTTTATTTATTTTAATTAATTTATTTATTTTAATTGGAGGCTAATTACTTTACAATATTGTAGTGGTTTTGCCATACATTGACATGAATCAGCCATGGGTGTACATGTGTTCCCCATCCTGAACCCCCCTCCACCTCCCTCCCCATCCCATCCCACAGGGTCATCCCAGTGCTCTGGCCCTGAGCACCCTGTCTCATGCATCGAACCTGGACTGGTGATCTGTTCCATAAATCCTGCATACCTCCAAGCTTCAGTGCTTCAAAGAGACCTTTTCCCTTGACTTTTCCTAAACCTGAATAAGCACTGTCTTCTCTGTCATTCACATCTTAACCCTAGGTTACATACAAATTTATGTTCTTCATGAATTTTAAATATATAATAATTTTCATTGTTTATAAAACAGACTACAGTACATGCCCTAGATGCTCATATCCCTCGTCTTGCTTGGCACTCTGTTCAGAACATTATAGTCATTCACTGTGCCTTAAGAGGAAGATGAATTTTTTGAAGGATTTTGCTTTTAGTAGTGTTTTGTAAGTCCCGGTAATATCCAGGATAATGCTAAAACATGACAGCCTTTGTGTAGGAAGATGGCACTATTGACTGGTTGAAACCATCTGACATGAGTGCATTCCGTTTCTTACATTCCCATCACAATATTTCCCAAAGGCCCTAATCTTTCTTCTTCTTCTTGCCTCAGAGGAAGAAGTGCGACTCTTTATACCTTGACCCTCTTCCAACTCTTTTGAAATCTTATTCTGTTAATCTTTTCCCCATCCATATTCTTTCTTCCTTGGGATTGCTTCCCTGTACTAAAACAACAACAAAAGCTCGCATAATCTAGTTCTCTTTTCTGTTAACCTTTCAAGTTGTTGAATCCTTTCCATCTTTTCACGACCAGATTTACTGACATCATGATCTTGCTGAATGTGTCACTTTTTCCCATCCTATCACTTCATGGCACCTCACAAGACAGATTTTTTTTCCTCACCACTTTGTGAAATCGCTTTCTTGAGGGTTCCCACAATTCCTGCTCTGTCAGTCACTTAAAACCACAAAAATTAGCTTCTCAACATGTGTTACACAGACAACCGCTGCAATATTGGGAGTGGCCTGGGGATGCTGCCGCATGACAGCGTCACTCTCAGATCCCGGCTGATGAAGTAACCCATATCTGGAACATTGTAGGTTGCTTTGGCAAAAGAAAAGAGAATTCCACAGGGTTTTGTACTTGCAAATTACATTTTCTCACCTGGAAATGAGACATGGCACTTTTGCTGAAACTTGTTGCCCAGAACTAGTCACATGGCCCCATCTAATTAAAGGGGTCCATTGAGGAAGTCCCAGCTCTCTGTTCTCAGAAGGAACAAAAATGGAAATATGTTCAGTGAACTACCAGGTCTCCTTATTATCAAACAGATTTTTCTCTCTTCATTCTCCTTTGTCTTCTGCAGCATTCGATGTTATTGACTTACCCCTTCTTACAACTACAGATCTTCCTTGACTTATGAAGGGATTACCTCCTGATAAGTCCCTTGTAAATTGAAATTATCTTATGTTGAAGATGCTTTTTAATACTCTTAATCTATTGGGCATTATACTGTAGCCAGCCTACCTTAAATGTGCTCAGCACTTACATTAGCCTACAGTTGGGCAGAATCATCTAACAGAAAGCCCATTTGATAATAAAGTGTTGGCTATTTCATGTAATTTATTGAATACTGTACTAGGAGTGAAAAGCAGATTGAGTGGGTACAGAAGGGTTATAAGTGTATTGAGTGTTTACCCTTGTAGTCACGTGACTAACTGGGAGCTGTGGATTGCTGCCACTGCCCAACAACAGGAACGGGTATCACACTGCCTGTCGCTAGCCTGGGTAAAGATCAATATTGAAAATTCAAACTACTGTCTTTACTGATACGAACTGCTTCTGCGCCATCGTAAAGTAGAAAAAAAATTGTAAGTTGGGGCATCTTTAAAGCCTGTTTATGAATCCGGTTGAGTATTTAGCCAGTACTTCAAACTCACTGTATATAAACACACATTCATCATCATCATTTACCTTTCTGACTCCTCATGGCTCATTCCATCCTGTTTATTTCTAGTCCATATTTCTGCTTATGGTATTACCATTACCCCTATCACTGGATTTGAATCCTCATATATTTTTAATTTCCCTTGTTTCAATAATTTCTTCCATCTGATCCACTGCCAAATCCTGGCAATTTCCATTTGTCCAGTATTTTCTGAATCTGTTTCTGTTCGCACTAAGATCTTGAGTAGTGCGAAGATCTTGGGTACAGCTTTTGGGAAAGCCTCATTTTCTCTGCTTTTGTCCCGAGCCCCTCTCTCCAGGGTTTGCCATGCTACAATCAGTGTTGTCACTGAACTCTATTCAGGTTATTGCTGTATTAAACATTTCTACTAATTCTCTGTTTCCTTTTTTTTTTTTAGGATTTTCTTCTTTTGATGTGGACCATTTAAGAAATCTGTTTTGTATTTGTTACATTATTGCTTCTGTTTATGTTTCAGTATTTTGGCCGTAAGGCATGTGGGATCTTAGCTCACTGACCAGGAATCAAAGCTGCATCTCCTGCATTGGAAGGTGAAGTTTTAACTCTGGGTGCCAGGGAAGTTCTTACTAATTCTCTGTTTCTTAAAAGATAAAGTTTATTTATTTAGTATTCAAGGCCTTCTGTTATTTAGTTTTTACCTATTTTCTAGACTTTTCTCTCAATTTTTCCCACAAGCCCCAGACCAAAATTCCTCTTTTTCATTAAGTCATTTTTCATCACACTAGCTGAATATGAACTCTCTGTCCTCTGTAAGACTGTGGCACTTTTAAAATTTCATGGTTTATCATAAACCCTATTTTAGGGCTTCCCTGGTGGTTCAGATGGTAAAGAATCCACCTACAATTCAAGAGACTTGGTTTGATTCCTGGGTTGGGAAGATCCCCTGGAGAAGTGAATGACTACCCACTCTTCTTACATTTTTCTTGCCTGGAGAATTCCATGGACAGAGGAGCCTGGTGGGCTGCAGTCCATGAGATTGAAGAGAGTCAGACACGACTAAGAAACAACACTTTCACTTTCGCTTTTCATTAAGCCTATTCATTACTTCTTGCTTGTATTGTAGTTTCTTTTTTATATGTCTTGGCCTTAATATTTGACTTTAATTCTTTGTTGGACAAGACTGCTCCTGAAGTCGAATGGTAGATTGAAACTGCTCTGCTCACCTTAGTTTTCTTCCGATCTACCATTGACCTGACATATTACATTGCACGGAGCAGATGTGGGATATTAATTGCTGAGTGAATGACCCACTAATTTCCCTCCATTCTCTAAACAATGATGGTGACCTTCCTTGAGCTACCCACACGGTTCCTCTAAATATTCTCTTGAGCTCACTGGCATGTTTTTTTACATGGGTGACTGGGTTTAAAATTTTAATCTGCATCTGTGGAATGGTGGTTTTGTGTAAGTGAAGTTAATTGGCTCATGTGGAGATTGAATCCACAGCCTTGGCCTCATTAGCACCTTGTTCTAATCAGTTGAGCTTTCTGGCCCAGTGCTATAAAATATCCACAAAAGACATAAATATAGGTAAGTTTTAACCGGGCTCATGCTTTTCCCTGTGTACTGTGACAGGGGTGAAAATTAGTTGCCTATGAAGCTTAGACAATTGGTTTAAATTGAATTGTGGAATTCAATTTTGAATGAATGAATGAATGAACTTAATTGAGTCAGAATAGGCTAATTAAAAGCGATGGAGCAGATTGAGCCTTTGAAATACATAAGAAAGACACTTTTGTGTGATGTTTTGCACTTTGTGCACTTCAAAAATGCTACACAACTACTCAGTGGGACTTGAAAATTTTTGAAGAAACTGCCTAAATGCCCCAAAGTGGTCTGGCACCACAAGAAACTTCTCTAAAGCCCAAACTTGCAAGCTTTTTTTGGAGCAAAACTTGAAAGCAGCTGCAGGTTGGTCATGTTGACTTGGGCGGGGTGGGGAGTGGGGGCACTGTCTTGAGCCACAGCTGTGAAGAGCTGCTTTGATGAGGGGCTTTGGAACAGTGTTAACATGGCAGCGCTTTAAAGTTAACAGGCTCATGCTCTGGGCTAGGAAGGTACCTGATGGGGAGGCAGAGTCATGGCTGACTTGTCTGCAATATATTGCTTTGTCTAGTCGTGGCAGACAGTCTAGGGCAGTCAAAGGGCCAGATCATAACTTACCTCCAAAAATCAGAGGGTAGAAACCGACATGAGGGACCCGGCACCTGGTCTGAGTTAAATGGATTTTAAAAAAGCCTACTGTTATTTATTTGCCTGCTGTGTATATTTCAAACTATATTTATTTCATTGTCCTGAAAGAGCTCATTAACTTACATCCTAAGTTGAAATTTTAAATATTTATCATGGATACATTAGTTGGTTTGTTTATATGCCACCTCGTTACTGATTTAGTATGGAGCTGGAAATACATGTCTAAATTTGACCTAGTTGTAATTTTGCTCCAGGATAATAATTGCCATTTTTTCCCCCCTCACATACTTGAAATATTGAGAATTGATGTATTTGAAGTAATTGTGTTCTGAATGTGGCGCTCCGAGGGCATCATCACTGTCTTTGAAAGGTGAACTTGTGTATTTGAAGGACTTCTGAACAGGTCTGAGAAGTTTGTGATATGAAAATGTTCATTAAGCTCAGGCCTTGGGGAAAAAGGTCAGTCTAGGCTTTTGAGAGAAAACATTTGAAAGGGTTGGGGGTTGGATAATCTCCATGAAATAAAAATAATTGGCAGAAAGTATTCTTGAAGTTTTGGTGAATATTTTGAGACATAGCAAGGAAGATGTTTGTTTCCTGTAAGGAAGAGTTTAACTGAGAAGAGTTTGATAACCACACTGCCTCAAATATAATTTCTTTGTTATTAGTTTATTTTTCCTGGTTATAAAAGTAATCAATGTTTGTTGTAGAAAAATGAGAAGTTGCTAACCTAATTTCAAACAAAATGCTGAAATAAGCTTAAGAGGAAAATGAAATCAGACACAACTTAATAGCTTTAAAAACTGTATCCTTTATACTGAGTGCATCAAAAGAGTATTAGGAAGAAAGCTTATGTTGATCAAAATTTGACCACAACAGACCTTCTTTCCTAAAATCTCTACTGGCTGGTATTGATTCTGTTTCTAAATTGGGGATGACAGCCACAGGTAGGTGGGCTTGAGAACTAATTTGTGGACAGCAGCTTTCTATCTGCCTGTGATTCTGACAAGAACCTCTTCTTCCCCCTTTCAATGTCACTGGACTGTTCCTTCCAGGCAGAAACCAGCAGAACTCTGTGTTCACAACAGAGCTCCCTGTTATGAGACTGCAGAGTCATCCACTCTGTGGGCACTTCAGTATTCTCTCTCAAAAGGACCAAGCAGTCATTACATTCACAACCGGGCCTGTCTCTCTATGAGCACAAAACAGGATGCTTTTCTTCTGAGCTGTGCTGTTTGAGTCACCAATTTTGTTTTAAAATCTACCCAGGGGACTAGATGCTACAAAGAAGACGCAGTGTTTTCTACCCAAGAAACATATATAAGCGCAGAGCAACAGATGAACACAATTTACTTTCACTGAACTGTATATATTTATATATACACACATGCACATATATATGTATCTATAGTAGTAAGTCTTGTAAAGGACTAGGACTGCGTGGAGGGTTTTTTTTATTTTATTTTGATTGATTTTTTACTGGAGTATAATTGCTTTCCAGTATTGTATTAGTTTCCACTGTACAATAAAGTGAATCATCTGTATACATACGTATATTCCCTCCGTTTTGGATCTCCCTCCCACCTTCCCCCATCTCACCCGTCTAGGTCATCACAGAGCACCGAGCTGAGCTCCCTGTGATGCCCAGCAGCTTTTCCCTAGCTGTCCGATTTACACATGGTAGTATATATATGTTAGCACTACTCTTCCGATTCGTCCCACCCTCCCCTCACCCCTCTGCGTCCCATGTCCATTCTTTACATCCGTGTCTCTATTCCTGGCCTGCAAATAGGTTCATCAGTAGCATTTTTCTAGATGGTGGAGGGTTCTTAAATGCTGTATATTTAGGACTGGTAGATATTTTGTTGAAGTCTCTCTCTGACACTTAATCTAATTATGAGTTAATTGAAACAAACGATTTTCCGTCTAAAAGAGCTTGGAATCAAAGGCTTTGACCAAACAGTAGTTTTTACTGAAAATAGTGAGGTCTTTGTCTTTCCTTTCCTTAGAACTCATTTCTCAATTGCAGTGAAACACTCGTAATATACCTGTATTTGCAGTGAGATGTTATAGCTCACTGTCAGAAGTGTAAGATAAAAAAGAATAGGTCTTTGGGTAACGGGTGCAAATGAACGAGTTTATTACCTAATGAATGTTTTTTAAGAGAATGTCACAAGTGGATTGTTTCTGTGACTAATGGTAATTCATCTTTGAGGTGCTTTCAAGTAGTGAAACTATGACTTCTTTGTTTTGTGATCAAAATAAAACCAAAATTTGCAGGTGCAATAGGGTATGTCATTAGACTTTGCTTCTGAGCATTTTCTCTTCTCCTTAAGGTAGCTTTTATATTGAAAGTTTAGAATAAAACAGTCTTGTGATGAAGTAGGAGCAGTTAATACGAGGAAAATGTTGGTTCCAGAGTTGTTCTATTAGCAAGACTTTCACATAGTGAGAAACTCTTAAACTGGAGCCTGGGTCCTGCTGTGGTCTAAATGTGATTAAAACTATCCCAGAATACACCTTAAGAGGCTGGGTCAGTTGTGGTTGATGATTTATCTTCTTTTAAATAAATGTTGAGCAAATATCATTTGATCTGAAAACCAAAACTGGTTAGATTCCCAGCATATAGCCAGATTGTAATCAATTTCCGGCTCTTGTGTTAAGGAAGCAGCTTTGATATTTTTGTTTACCTAAGTAGCTGCTTCCTATTTATAGAAGTCTATTTGTTTTTAAGCCATAAATTGTATCTGGCTAAAATCTATTTGGGTGAAAAACAACGTGTGTGCATAATGAGTTATCTGTATGGCACAAACAAGATAATTGGTGTCAGATGATTAACCCCCAAATCGATTTTTATAAATGCAGTAACAGAGAGTAACTTTGGACTGCTGAGCATAAACAGGCACACAAAACAACAAAGATTAAAAACAATCAAGTGCCTATAAAACAGAGAGCAAGCAGGTCCTGAGTGTAATAAGCTGAGGAGCAATGGCTTACGGCATAATTATCTGATGGTCATATTTGTCAAGTTTCTAGTGAGAAATATCTCACTCTAAAATAGCTTATATAGTTTGGCTGAAATGTATAGGAATTTCAGAAAAGGTTCAGTTCAGTTCAGTTGCTCAGTCATGTCTGATTCTTTGCGACCCCATGGACTGCAGCACACCAGGCTTCCCTGTCCATCACCAGCTCCCAGAGCTCGCTCAAACTCATCTTCATCGTGTCGGTGATGCCATCCAACCACCTCATCCTCTGTCGTCCCCTTCTCCTCTTGCCTTCAACCTTTCCCAGCATCAGGGTCTTTTCCAGTGTGTCAGTTCTTCGCATCAGGTGGCCAAAGTATTGGAGCTTCAGCTTCAGCATCAGTCCTTCCAATGAATATTCAGGACTGATTTCCTTTAGGTTGGACTGGTTGGATCTCCTTGCAGTCCAAGGGACTCTCAAGAGTCTTCTCCAACACCACAGTTCGAAAGCATCAAATCTTCAGTGTTCAGCATTCTTTATAGTCCAATTCTCACATCCATACATGACTACTGGAAAAACTATAGCTTTGACTAGACAGACCTTTGTTGGCAAAGTAATGTCTCTGCTTTATAATATCCTTTCTAGGTTGGTCATATTTTTTCTTCCAAGGAGCAAGCATCTTTTGATTTCATGGCTGCGGTCACCATCTGCAGTCATTTTGGAGCGCCCCAAAATAAAGTTTCTCACTGTTTCCATTGTTTGCCCATCTATTTCCCATGAAGTGATGGGACCAGATGCCATGATCCATGTTTTCTGAATGTTGAGCTTTAATCCAACTTTTTCACTCTCCTCTTTCACTTTCATCAAGAGGCTCTTTAGTTCTTCTTCACTTTCTGCCATAAGGGTGGTGTCATCTGCATATCTGAGGTTATTGATATTTCTCCTGGCAGTCTTGATTCCAGCTTGTGCTTCATCCAGCCCAGTGTTTCTCATGATGTACTCTGCATAGAAGTTAAATAAGCAGGGTGACAATATACAGCCTTGACGTACTCCCTTTCCTATTTGGAACCAGTCTGTTGTTCCATGTCCAGTTCTAACTGTTAATTCTTGACCTGTGTATAGATTTCTCAGGCGGCAGGTAAAGTGGTCTGGTATTCCCGTCTCCTTAAGAATTTTCCACAGTTTATTTGATCCTCATAGTCGAAGGCTTTGGCATAGTCAATAAAGCAGAAAAGGTGATACTATGCAATTAGCTCATTGTCTGCCCTGGTGATAAACTCTGCAAAATGGTCCCACGAGGTCTACTCTGCTAGGATGAGGTTTTAAACTATTCTGCACAACCAAAAAGGCTCTGCATGACTTGGCCTCTGCCTTTTGATTCTGCCTTCATTTTTCCAAGGCGCTTCCCCTAAGCTTGTTTCTTGGTCTAGGTAAGTCCTACATTTTGCTTAAGAATCTTTTCAGGAACCTGCTTTGCTGGGAAACTTCTCTTGTCTTTTTTTGCCAACATGGCACCATTCAGCCATAGTGGTTATTACTGAAATTTCTATATAGTAGGTACATTACGTTGGGGTCATAAAGTGCTTATTTATTCCTTCCAGAGTGTGCATGTCAGCTGGAGAGTTAAGGTTACCACTCTATACTCATAGTTTTCTAGTATTTTATTCTCGGAAGAAAGATGCTCGAGAGAGGGGGTAAGTGGGAGCAACATCTCAGAAGCAGTCTTGTTGGCTGAGTAGCCCAAAGAGGAGATTTTGGGGGAAGAATAAATACAAACTAACCTTCATTTTAGAGTTTCTTTTAGAGTGGTATTTTAGACACTGTTGATCCAGCTTTTTCCCTTAGTAATATCAATAGCATTTAATGAAAACTTGACTAGGTGGTGAAAAACTGCTAGATTATGGTGTTTTCCCCCTAGGTACGGAGCATTGAACTTTGTGATCTCATTTTTTCCTTTCATTTCTTTGGAGAATTCATAGATTTCCTTAGAACTTTGTAATGTTAAGTCATTTTTCTAATACCGTAGAACTCTTCTTAAACCCTCCTGAGTACAATTGCTTGCACTGTACCTGTTTGACCATTACAAACTCATGTAGGAAAAGGCCTCTGGATTACTGCTTGAATATTCATTCAGTTAGTTCATGAGATAATATATGTCCATATCCTTCTCATCTGCATTTAGCTATTTAGCTGTAGCCTTGGCAGCATCAAAAAATGAAACACTGATTTCCCCCTCCCCCATATTTTGAAAGGAGTTGGAGGTTGAAGGAGGGAGGAAGCAAGTGAAATCTTGGTGCAGGTTCAGTCAGTGAAGTCTTTCAGGGAGCAAGTCTTTTCCTATATGCTTGTAAGGCTTCTTGTATAATGTCCTAGTACTCCCTCTGAGAGGGGAGGAAAGAGATGATTTGAAATTCTGTTAAATTCTGCATGGAAGCTAGTGGACGGGGCCAAAAAGAAAAGATGCAGACTTCTTTTCTTTATGGTCTTTAACACTGTAAAAAAATGACAACAATATCATATACTGTGTTTACAGGGCTGGTTTTTTACAAAGCACTTTGTCTCACCTTATCTCATCTGACAGGGAAAAGACATCAGGTCTAAAAGTAAATCTCTCAAAATGTTTATTTGTTTTCCATAAGAATTTAAAAACTATTATATATTTTGCCCCCCTGATGGCTCTGCAGATAAAGAATCTGCCTGCAAAGGCAGGAGATGCCGGAGATGCTGGTTCCTGGGTCAGGAAGATCCCTTGGAGGAAGAAATGGCCACCCATTCCAGTATTCTTTCCTGGGAAATCCCATGGACAGAGGAGCCTGGCAGGCTACAGTCCAAAGGGTCACGAAGAATCAGGCATGACTGAGCAACTGAGCATGTAGTTTGTAGTTATGAGAAAACATAGGTCACTTGTTCCAAAGTATGCATTCACTGGAAATAAGAAATACCCCCTGACAGTTTTTTCCTTTTATTTCTGTCTTCAAAGAACTTAAAATTCTAACAAATAATGACTTATATTCAAAGACTCTTTTAGAAACTGAAGCAGTTGCTTTGTAGGGAAATTTTTAGGAAAGATCAGCCACATAGGGTTGAATCCCTAGGTCGGAGGATCCCCTGGATGCGGGCATAGCAACCCACTACAGTATTCTTGCCTGGAGAATCCCGTGGAGAGGAGAAACTGGTAGGCTGTTTAGCCTATAGAGCCACACGACTGAAGCGACTTAGCACACACACACGCCCATAGTGGGACCTGGACATCTTACTTCACTTCATAATTCATTAGCTGCATGTGAAGGAACTAGTGCTCACTAAGCACTGGGTCGCTAAAGCTTGAGACCCAGTTTTTGCTGTTAGGGATCTTAGAGGCTAACATGGAGAAATCAACAGACATTTGTGATGTTATTTTGAAATGTTTCATTACTGTTCTTTGGTGTGCATTATAAGGAGAAATTGTGAAAAACCGTTAAATGGGCAAATATTGTGTGTCTACTTGCTACAAAATGTGCTGTTACCTTCACATAGTAAATTTATTTAGAAGTTGACAGTTTGCTCTTTAGAACTTCAGAATTTTCCATCCATCCATCCATTTAATTAGCAAATATTTATTCAGTACCTTCCATGTACCACATAATGTTCTGGGCCCTGATGATACAAGTAGTGAATAAAATAGATAAAGCCCTGCTCCAGTGGTGCTCACATTCTGGTGACTAAGTCCTTAAAAAATGTGCATATGTAAAATATATAAGATATTAGATAGTGATGTATGTAAGGAGAAAAAAAAACTTTACAAGGAATGAGGTTAGGAAGTGTGTGTGTGTGTGTGTGTGTGTGTGTGTGTGTGTGTGGGTGGAGAGTGTTGGTTGAGATGTTTTGATAATGTGACTAGAAAAAGCCTCACCCGGAAGGTGATCTTGCATTACCTTTATGTTTTAGAGCCCTTCTGGGCCTTCCTCCTCTATTTGTCACTTCTGCACACGACACATATTCCTTTGGAGATAGTTCTTCTGTGGGTACCCATTTCATCAAACATGGGCTCAGCTCAGAGTTCTGCAGGAAATGACTTTCACATCTTTTAGAAAGATTTTACTGTTTCACAATTCTTGTTGCATGTTGAAATGTTGTTTTGACACCTTGGAAAGGGTACTAGTCATCTCTTAATAAAACCAGATCACTGTAGCTGGACCTCAATCTCAACCTTTTTTTTTTTTTTTTTTCTTGAGCTAAAAAAACCCTGCCAAACTCAAGCTTTCTAGGGGCAATTTGAATTTAGCTTTGAGGGTAAGCTGCTCTTTTGTTTTAAGAAAATGTCTTGACTAAGGCTTTTAGATATGCAAATGAAAGGCTTCTTTCAAGAACCTTTCTTTTTTCTCCCCTGTTAGGGAAGTCCTGAAGGTGGTGCAATAACTGGAAGCAGATGTTTCAGAGGGAGATGCTGAGAGTTCTGTGTAGTCATAAAAGTCAAGTGTATCCTTCATGTTTCCTTTGGAGAATTCCTCCCCCCTGCTCTACATATAGACCCTCTACTCTCTGAAAATTATTGTTTTTTCTTGTGGGGACTGAGTATATATTATTATTCATGGCTTTGTCTAAGCACTTGTTAAAGATGGTGTGCAAAGTTGCTTCACTTGTGTCTGACTCTCTGTGACCCTATGAACTGTAGCCCTCCAGGTTCCTCTGTCCATGGGATTCTCCAGGTAAGAATACTGGAGTGCGTTGTTATATCCTCCTCCAGGGGATCTTCCTGAGCCAGGGATTGAACCCATGTATCTTGTATCTCTTGTGTTGGCAGGCAGGTTCTTTTACCACTAGCGCCACTTGCCAAAAATGAGAGGAAAGATATTATTATAGGAAAAAGGATGCAAATAGACACCACAAACTTGGGGGAAGGGTACCTTAAAAATGAATTGACTGAAGTTGTTGAAGCTTACTATTCTGGGTTGTTCCATTGAAGCCCCACAAAGGATGTATCAAAAAATTGAACAGCTTTAGGGCTTCCCTGGTGACTCAGTTGTAAAGAATTCACCTGTCAATGCAGGAGACACAGGTTCCATCCCTGATCTGGGAAGATCCCACCCTCATGCCTTGGAGCAACTAAGCCCATGCACCACAATTATTAAGCCTGTGCTCTGGAGCCCGGGAACTGCAACTGCTGACGCGTGTGCACCCAGAGCCCATGTTCTGGAACAAGAGAAGCCACCACAATGAAAAGCCTGCACACCACGACTCGAGTAGTCCCCAACGCCCTCACTGAAGTTAGAGAAAAGCCGGTACAGCAACAGGGGCCCAGCACAGCCAAAACTTAATACAAATTTAAAAATACATATTGAACAGCTTTAGACTTTAGAAAATATGCAGTTATTGAGTTGTTGTGGATTGTTGCGTTACAACTCTTAGGCCAAGAATAACCCCCAGTGGGTTGAAAATGGTATGTGTGTGTGTGTTTTATGTGTGCTTGGTTGTATCTGACTCTTTGTGGTCCCATGGACCATAACCCACCAGGCTCCTCTGCTCCATGGAATTTTCCAGGCAAGAATACTGAAGTGGGGTGCCGTTCCCTTCTCCAGGGGATCTTCTTGACCCAGGGATTGAACCTGCGTCTCTTAATGTCTACCTGCTTTAGGCGGAAGTAGGTAGGTAGATTCTTTACAACTAGCACCACCTGGGAAGCCCTGGAGATGGTATATCCCTTATAATTTACTGTGGGAAGAGGCCAATTCTGGGGCAGAGAAATAAAAATTCTTGGAGGTAAATTTTAGATTCTTCTTCTCTCTGAGTCAAGTAACAGTTTTGCTTGGACTGTGGGTTATCAGCAGAGTTCTTAAACCTCCCCCATGGTAGAAGGTGTGAACTGACATCGTTACCTGGAGAAATCATGGAGACTAGGCAAGAGGTTCTGAAAATGAGTTTGTATTTTTAGTTTCAGAAGAAGAGTGGTTCCTTCTGGTAGCACTTTAAACCACTCTTTGTTTTCTTAGTCCCTTAATTATTCTTTGTCTTCATTAAATATGTTGGGCTGGTTCTGAGTTGTGGAGAACTGGGGACTGGATGGACTCTCCTGTGCTTAAGAAGCAGGGACAGCAGTGTCATGGTTGTCAAAATGGGGTCAGGTATGCCCAGCACAGCAGCCTTGTCATGAAGGAATTGGTACCTACAGTTCAACCAAATGTGGTGAGGATTTAATTTCTGAAACTGAAACTGGTGGGAGCATGAGCTCTAATTAGTTGACATTGAAAAACATGACCTGCTTTTGGTGTTCTGTGTCTCTGAAGCCTCTGACATATTTACTTATTTAACAAATGATTATTGAACTCCTGATCTGTGCCAGGTGCTGTTTATGTGCTTGAGATATACCCATGAACAAAGCAGGCAGTGACTGAGCTCATGGAGACAGACAGCAAATAAGTATGTAGTAGAGTTGGAAGGTAATGGATGCTATAAGAAAAAGGTAGAGTAGGTGAGGTAAGGTGGAGGTAAAGGGAATTAGGAATGCAGGGGTGAGGCGTTGTTGACTGTTTTATTTTTGTTTTATTTATCTTACTTTTTGGCTGTGCCATGCAGCTTGTAGGATCTTAGTTCCTTAACAAGGGATTGAACCCAGGCCCTGGCAGTGAAAGTGTCAGTTTCTAACCAATGATGCATTCATGATAAGTCGCTTTAGTCATGTCTGACTCTTTGTGACCCTGTGGACTGGACCCCTCTGTCCATGGGATTATCTAGGCAAGAATACTGGAGTGGGTTGCCATTTCCTTCTTCAAGGGATATTCCTGACCCAGGGATTGAACCCATGTCTCTTAGTCTCCTGCATTGGCAGGCGGGTTCTTTACCACTAGAAGCACCTGGGAAACCCCTCTAGCCACTGGACCTCCAGGGAATTCCCTGTTTTATTTTAAATAGGATACTCTTTGTTGACTTTTTGAGAAGGTGCACCTGAGAAGAAATATGAAGGGGATAATGGAATCAGCCAACTAATTAACTAGAAGAAGAGTGTTCCATGCAGGGACAGTAGCCAGAGCAAAAGCCCTGAGGTCAGTATGGTAGGTTGAATTATGTAACTGCCCCCCCACACCCAAATATGTCATAATGCCCAGAATCTGTGAATGTTACCTTATATGGCAAAAGGGACTTTGCAGATGTGATTAAATCAAGGATCATAAAATGGGGAACTTATCCAGATTATTAAAATGGACCCAGTGTAATCACAACCCTTCTTATAAGAAGCACACTGAGAGGTCTGGGTCAGAGGCGACATAATGATGGGAATAGAGGTTGGAGTGATGCATCTTAAAGTCGGAGGAAGGGGCCACAAGCCAAGAAGCTCAAGTGGCCACATAGCAACTGAAAAAGGCAAGAAAATGGGCTTTTCCCTGAAAGCCTCTGGAAGGAACCAGGACTGCTGACCACTTGACTTTAGCCCAGTGAAGTTGATTTCGAACTTTTGACCTCTAGACTGTCAGAGACTGGATTTGTGTTGTTTTAAGCCACTGTGTTTGTGGTAATTTGTTGTAGTGGCAAGAGGCGATTAATACAGCCTGAGTGTATCAAAGATTGTTCAAGCAACAGATAGGCCAGGGTAGAGGGAAAGAGGAAAGGCAAGAGAGATAGCAGTTGTGGGGCTGCTCTCATGAGTTTCTTTGAGGTTTTGTGCAGAGGAGTGAAGTGATATGACTTTTACAATAGACTCTGTGTGTCTGTGTGTTTTGGAAGAAGATTGGGGAGCCTAAGGTGGCAGAAGCTTTCCTGGTGGTGCAGTGGTAAAGAATTCACCTGCCAATGCAGGAAATGCAAGAGATGTGGGTTTGATTCCTGAGTCAGAAGGATCCCCTGGGGAAGAAAATGGCAACCCACTCCAGTATTGTTGCCTGGAGAATCCCATGAATAGAGGAGCCTGTCAGGCTACAGACCACGGGGTCACAGAGTTGGACACGACTTAGTGACTGACTTGCAAGGTGGTCGTTCAGTAATCAAACAGAGAGATGATGCTGGATCAGATCAGAGAGGCAGCAGTGGAAGTGGTGAGATTTGCTTTAAAGATAAATTCAACAATATGTCCTGACAGATTGGATATGGGATACGAGTGAGAGGGGGGCAGGCCAGGTCAACGATGGCGCCAAGAGATCTGGCCTGAGAAATTGGGATAGAATTACCAGTCAGCCATGCAGAGGAAGCCACAGGTGGAATATGGATCTAAAGTTTGAAATTTTGAGTTTGGATTAGACATCCAAGTGGAAATATTGAGTGGGTACTCAGTTCTACAAGTTTGGAGTTCAGAGGAAGATCTGGGATGGAGTTACACACTTGGGAATTGTTGGTGGTATAAATAGTATTTAAGTGATGGGATTAGATCACCCGTGGGGTCTTTGCAGACAGGGAAGAGAAGTGTTAAGGTCTAAAGCATGCCAGTGTTCAGAGAAGAGGAGGGGCAGGGAAGAGAAAGAAGAGCAGTGTGTGAGCTAGGAAAAGAAAACATTTTCTTATGCAAAAGGCAATAAATTCGTATTTATGAATTTTTTTTTTTAATGGCTGTGCTGGGTCTTTGCCGCTGTCTACTTTCTCTAGTTGTGGTGAGTGGGGGTACTCTCTAGTTGTGGTGTATGGAGTTCTCATTGTGGTGGCTTTTCTTGTTGTGGTTGGTGGGCTCTAGAGCGTGCAGGCTCAGTAGTTGTGGTGCTCAGGCTTATTTGCCCCATGGTTGTGGAATCTTCCCAGATCAGAGATTGAACCCATGTCCCCTGCATTGGCAGGAAGATTCTTAATCACTGAACTACCAGGGAAGTCCACCATAAAGTCTTGTGCTTAAAAGGAAAACACACGTTACTTCAGAACCCAAGAAGAGAGGCTACTGTTGGGAATGTTTCTCCATAAGACTTTTGTTTCTGCACAGTTTGTCTTTAGTCCAGGCTGTCTTTGTAAAGATATTTGTATAGTAACAGCTTTGGAAGATAGAGATAGTATCTCCCTCTAGAGCAGAGAAGAGTTTTATTTACTGTCCAGTATAAGATAATTAGAGATACCAAGGGGACATTTCATGCAAAGATGGGCTCTATAAAGGACAGAAATTGTATGGACCTAACAGAAAAAGAAGATATTAAGAAGAGGTGGCAAGAATACACAGAAGAACTGTACAAAAAAGATCTTCACGACCAAGATAGTCATGATAATGTGATCACTGACCTAGAGCCAGACATCTTGGAATGTGAAGTCAAGTGGGCCTTAGAGAGCATCACTACAGACAAAGCTAGTGGAGGTGATGGAATTCCAGTTGAGCTATTTAAAATCCTGAAAGATGATGCCATGAAAGTGCTGCACTCAATATGCCAGCAAATTTGGAAAACTCAGCAGTGGCCACAGGACTGGAAAAGGTCAGTCTTCATTCCGATTCCAAAGAAAGGCAATGCAAAAGAATGCTCAAACTACCTCACAGTTGCACTCATCTCACACGCTAGTAAAGTCATGCTCAAAATTCTCCAAGCCAGGCTTCAGCAATATATGAACCGTGAACTTCCAGATGTTCAAGCAGGTTTTAGAAAAGGCAGAGGCACCAGAGATCAAATTGCCAACATCTGCTGGATCATGGAGAAAGCAAGAGAGTTCCAGAAAACCATCTATTTCTGCTTCATTGACTATGCCAAAGCCTTTGACTGTGTGGATCACAATAAACTGTGGAAAATTCTGAAAGAGATGGGAATACCAGCCCACCTGACCTGCCTCTTGAGTAACCTGTATGCAGGTCAGGAAGCAACAGTTAGAACTGGACATGGAACAACAGACTGGTTCCAAATAGGAAAAGGAGTAGGTCAAGGTTGTATATTGTCACCCTGCTTATTTAACTTATATGCAGAGTACATCATGAGGAATGCTGGGCTGGAAGAAGCACAAGCTGGAATCAAGATTGCCGGGAGAAATATCAATAACCTCAGATATGCAGATAACACCACCCTTATGGCAGAAAGTGAAGAAGAACTAAAAAGCCTCTTGATGAAAGTGAGAGTGGAAAAGCTGGCTTGAAGCTCAACACTCAGAAAACAAAGATCATGGCATCTGGTCCCATCACTTCATGGCAAATAGATGGGGAAACAGTGTCAGACTTTATTTTTTTGGGCTCCAAAATCACTGCAGATGCTGATTGCAGCCATGAAATTAAAAGACGCTTACTCCTTGGAAGGAAAGTTATGACCAACCTAGATAGTATATTAAAAAGCAGAGACATCACTTTGCCAACCAAGGTCCGTCTAGTCAAGGCAATGGTTTTTCCCGTGGTCATGTATGGATGTGAGAGTTGGACTGTGAAGAAAGCTGATTGCTGAAGAATTGATGCTTTTGAACTGTGGTGCTGGAGAAGACTCTTGAGAGTCCTTTGGACTGCAAGGAGATCCAACCAGTCCATTCTAAAGGAGATCAATCCTGGGTGTTCATTGGAAGGACTGATGCTAAAGCTGAAACTCCAATACTTTGGCCACCTCATGTGACGAGTTGACTCACTGGAAAAGACTCTGATGCTGGGAGGGATTGGGGGTGGGAGGAGAAGGGAACGACAGAGAATGAGATGGCTGGATGGCATCACTGACTCAATGGAAGTTTGAGTGAGAGTGAGTCAACTCTTCCCATGAGGTGGCCAAAGTATTGGAGTTTCAGCTTTAGCATCAGTCCTTGCAATAAACACCCAGGACTGATCTCCTTTAGGATGGACTGGTTGGATCTCCTTGCAGTCCAAGGGACTCTCAAGAGTCTTCTCCAACACCACAGTTCAAAAGCATTCTTCAGCAATCAGCTTTCTTCACAGTCTAACTCTCACATCCATACATGACCACTGGAAAAACCATAGCCTTGACTAGACAGACCTTTTTGGCAAAGTAATGTCTCTGCTTTTTAATATACTATCTAGGTTGGTTATAACTTTCCTTCCAAGGAGTAAGCATCTTTTAATTTCATGGCTGCAATCAGCATCCGCAGTGATTTTGGAGCCCAAAAAATAAAGTCTGACACTGTTTCCACTGTTTTCCCATCTATTTGCCATGAAGTGATGGGACCAGACGCCATGATCTTTGTTTTCTGAGTGTTGAGCTTCAAGCCAGCTTTTCCACTCTCACTTTCATCAAGAGGCTTTTTAGTTCTTCTTCACTTTCTGCCATAAGGGTGGTGTTATCTGCATATCTGAGGTTATTGATATTTCTCCCGGCAATCTTGATTCCAGCTTGTGCTTCTTCTAGCCCAGCGTTCCTCACGATGGACTCTGCCTATAAGTTAAATAAGCAGGGTGACAATATACAACCCTGCTGTACTCCTTTTCCTATTTGGAACCAGTCTGTTGTTCCATGTCCAGTTCTGACTGTTGCTTCCTGACCTGCATACAGGTTTCTCAAGAGGCAGGTCAGGTGGGCTGGTATTCCCATCTCTTTCAGAATTTTCCACAGTTTATTGTGATCTACACAGTCAAAGGCTTTGGCATAGTCAATGAAGCAGAAATAGATGTTTTTCTGGAACTCTCTTGCTTTTTCCATGATCCAGAGGATGTTGGCAATTTGATGTCTGGTGCCTCTGCCTTTTCTAAAACCAGCTGGAACATCTGGAATTTCACGGTTCACATATTGCTGAAGCCTGGCTTGGAGAATTTTGAGAATGATTTTACTAGCGTTTGAGATGAGTGCAGTTGTGGGGTAGTTTGAGCATTCTTTGGGATTGCCTTTCTTTGGGATTGTAATGAAACTAAGCCATGCCATGTGGGGCCACCCAAGATGGGTGGGTCATGGTGGAGAGGTCTGACAGAATGTGGTCCACTGGAGAAGGAAATGGCAAACCACTTCAGTATTCTTGCCTTGAGAACCCCATGAACAGTATGAAAAGGCAAAATGATAGGATACTGAATGAAGAATCCCCCAGGTCGGTAGGTGCCCAGTATGCTACTGGAGATCAGTGGAGATATAACTCCAGAAAGAATGAAGGGATGGAGCCAAAGCAAAAACAATACCCAGTTGTCAATATGACTGGTTATAGAAGCAAGATCCAATGCTGTAAATAGCAATATTGCATAGGAACCTGGAATGTTAGGTCCATGAATCAAGGCAAATTGGAAGTGGTCAAACAGGAGATGGCAAGAGGGAATGTAGACATTCTAGGAACCAGTGAACTAAAATGGACTGGAATGGGTGAATTTAACTCAGATGACCATTATATCTACTACTGTGGGCAGGAATCCCTTAGAAGAAATGGAGTAGCCATCATGGTCAACAAAAGAGTCTGAAATGCAGTTCAGTTCAGTTCAGTTCAGTTGCTCAGTCGTGTCCGACTCTTAGCGACCCCATGAACCACAGCACGCCAGGCCTCCCTGTCCATCACTAACTCCCGGAGTTCACTCAAACTCATGTCCACCGAATCAGTGATGCCATCCAGCCACCTCATTCTCTGTTGTCCCCGCCTCCTCCTACCCCCAATCGCTCCCAGCATCAGAGTCTTTTCCAGTGAGTCAACTCGTTGCATGAGGTGGCCAAAGTATTGGAGTTTCAGCTTTAGCATAAGTCCTTCCAATGAACACCCAGGATTGATCACCTCTAGAACGGACTGGTTGGATCTCCTTGCAGTCCAAGGGACTCTCAAGAGTCTTCTCCAGCACCACAGTTCAAAAGCATCAATTCTTCGGCGATCAGCTTTCTTCACAGTCCAACTCTCATATCCATACATGACCACGGGAAAAACCATTGCCTTGACTAGATGGACCTTGGTTGGCAAAGTAATGTCTCTGCTTTTTAATATGCTATCTAGGCTGGTCATAACTTTCCTTCCAAGGAGTAAGCGAAAAAAATGTAAAGGAGGAAAGGAAAGATAAAAGCATCTGAATGCAGAGTTCCAAAGAATAGCAAGAAGAGATAAGAAAGCCTTCCTCAGCAATCAATGCAAAGAAATAAGAGGAAAACAACAGAATAGGAAAAACAAGAGATCTTTTAAAGAAAATTAGAGTTATCAAGGGAACATTTCATGCAAAGATGGGCTCGATAAAGGACAGAAATGGTATGGACCTAACAGAAGCAGAAAATATTAAGAAGAGGTGGCAAGAATACACAGAAGAACTGTACAAAAAATATCCTCATGACCAAGATAATCACAATGGTGTGATCACTGACCTAGAGCCAGACATCTTGGAATGTGAAGTCAAGTGGGCCTTAGAAAGCATCACTACGAACAAAGCTAGTGGAGGTGATGGTATTCCAGTTGAGCTATATCAAATCCTGAAAGATGATGCTGTGAAAGTGCTGCACTCAATATGCCAGCAAAGTTGGAAAACTCAGCAGTGGCCACAGGACTGGAAAAGGTCAGTCTTCATTCCAATCCCAAAGAAAGACAATGCCAAAGAATGCTCAAAGTACCGCACAATTGCACTCATCTCAAACGCTAGTAAAGTCATGCTCAAAATTCTCCAAGCCAGGCTTCAGCAATACGTGAACCGTGACGCTGGGCTCTGACAGTGCAGATGCGACGCCGGGCTCCGCGACCGACCCCGTGCAAGAGGCCAGGGGCGGTGGCCGAGAGGAGCTACCCCTCGCCCCAGGCCAGGGGCGGCGGCCGAGAGGAGTTACCCCTCATTCAAGTGGTGGTGGCTGCGCGGGCGCAGGAGGGCTGAGAGTAGCTACTCCACGTCCAAGATCAGGAGGGGCGGCCGTGAGGAGACACCCCTTATCCAAGGTAAGGTGCAGTGACTGCGCTTTGCTGGAGCAGCCGTGAAGAGATACCCCACGACCGAGGTAAGAGGAACCCAAATAAGACAGTAGGTATTGCGAGAGGGCATCAGAGGGCAGACACACTGAAATCATAATCACAGAAAAACTAGTTGATCTGATCACACAGACCACAGCCTTGTCTAACTCTTACAAGGTAAATTCAGTTCACACTCAGTCGTGTCCGACTCTTTGCGACCCCATGAATCACAGCACGCCAGGCCTCCCTGTCCATCACCAACTCCCGGAGTTCACTCAAACTCATGTCCATCAAGTCGGTGATGCCATCCAGCTATCTCATTCTCTGTCGTCCCCTTCTTCTCCTGCCCCCAATCCCTCTCAGCATCAGAGTCTTTTCCAGTGAGTCAGCTCTTCGCGTGAGGTGGCCAAGCATTGGAGCTTCTTCTTTAACATCAGTTCTTCCAATGAAGAACACCCAGGACTGATCTCCTCTAGAATGGACTGGTTGGATCTCCTTGCAATCCAAGGGACTCTCAAGAGTCTTCTCCAATGAAACAGTTCAAAAGCATAAATTCTTGAGCGCTCAGCTTTCTTCACAGTCCAACTCTCACATCCATACATGACCACTGGAAAAACCATAGCCTTGACTAGACAGACCTTGGTTGGCTAAGTAATGTCTCTGCTTTTTAATATGATATCTAGGTTGGTCATAACTTTCCTTCCAAGGAGTAAGCATCTTTTAATTTCATGGCTGCAATGAGCATCCGCAGTGATTTTGGAGCCCCAAAAAATAAAGTCTGACACTGTTTCCAGTTTCCCCATCTATTTGCCATGAAGTGATGGGACTAGATGCCATGATCTTTGTTTTCTGAATGTTGAGCTTCAAGCCAACTTTTTCACTCTTCTCTTTAACTTTCATCAAAAGGCTTTTGAATTAAAAGTGGTCAAATAGGGGATGGCAAGAGTGAATATCAACATTTTAGGAATCAGCAAACTGGAATGGGTGAATTTAACTCAGATGACCATTATATCTACTACTGTGGGCAAGAAAAAAATTCCTTCGGAGAAATGGAGTAGCCATCAGAGTCAACAAAAGAGTTCAACATGCAGTTCTTGGGTGCAATCTCAAAAACAACAGAATGATCTCCGTTCGTTTCCAAGGCAAACCATTCAATATCATAGTAATCCAAGTCTTTGCCCCTACCAGTAATGCTGAAGAAGCTGAAGTTGAGTGGTTCTATGAAGAGCTACATGACCTTCTAGAACTAACACCCACAAAAGATGTCTTTTTCATTATAGGGGACTGGAATGCAAAAGTAGGAAGTCAGGAGATACCTGGAGTAACAGGCAAATTTGGCCTTGGAGTACAGAATGAAGTAGGACAAAGGCTAATAGAGTTTTGCCAAGAGAACAGACCGGTCATAGCAAACACCCTCTTCCAACAACACAAGAGAAGACTTTACACGTGGACATCACCAGATGGTCAACACTGAAATCAGATTGATTATATTCTTTGTAACCAAAGATGGAGAAGCTCTATACAGTTAGCAAAAACAAGACCAGGAGCTGACTGTGGCTCAGATCATGAACTCCTTATTGCCAAATTAGGACTTAAATTGAAGAAAGTAGGGAAAACCACTAGACCATTCAGGTATGACTTAAATCCCTTACGACTGTACAGTGGAAGTGACAAATAGATTCAAAGGATTACATCTGATAGAGTGCCTGAAGAACTATGGATGGTGGTTCATGATATTGTACAGGAAGCAGTGATCAAGACCATCCTGAAGAAAAAGGAATTGAAAAACGCAAAATGGTTGTCTAAGGAGGCCTTACAAATAGATGAGAAAAGAAGAGAAGCTAAAGGCATGGAGAAAAGGAAAGATATACCCATTTGAATGCAGCGTTCCAAAGAAAATCAAGGAGAGATAAGAAAGCCTTCCTCAGCAATCAATGCAAGAAATAGAGGAAAACAATAGAATGGGAAAGACTAGGAATCTCTTCAAGAAAATTAGAGATACCAAGGGAACATTTCATGCAAAGATGGGCACATTTAAGGAAAGAAATGGTATGGATTTAATAGAAGCAGAAGATATTAAGAGGAGGTGGCAAGAATACACAGAAGAACTATACAAAAAATATCTTCATGACCCAGATAATCACGATGGTGTGATCACTCACCTAAAGCAAAACATCCGGGAATCAAGTGGGCCTTAGGAAGCACCACTATGAACAAAGCTAGTAGAGGTGATGGAATTCCAGTTGAGCTATTTCAAATTCAAAAAGATGATGCTGTGAAAGTATTGTACTCATTATGCCAGCTAATTTGGAAAACTCAGCAGTGGCCACAGGACTGGAAAAGGTCAGTTTTCATTCCAATCCCAAAGAAAGGCAATGCCAAAGAATGCTCAAACAATTGCACTCATCTCTCATGCTGGAAAAGTAATGCTCAAAATTCTCCAAGCCAGGCATCAACAGTACATGAACTGTGAACTTCCAGATGTTCAAGCTGGTTTTAGAAAAGGCAGAGGCACCAGAGATCAACTTGCCAACATCTGATGGATCATCGAAAAAGCAAGAGAGTTTCAGAAAAACATCTATTTCTGCTTTATTGACTATGCCAAAGCCTTTGACTATGTGTATCACAACAAACTGGAAAAATCTGAAAGAGTTGGGAATACCAGACCACCTGATCTGCCTCCTGAGAAATCTGTTTGCAGGTCAAGAAGCAACAGTTAGAAATGGACATGGAACAATAGACTGGTTCTAAATCAGGAAAGGAGCACGTCAGGCTGTACATTGTCACCTTGCTTATTTAACTTACATGCAGAGCACATCATGCAAAATGCCGGCTGGATGAAGCACAAGCTGGAATCAAGATAGGCGTGAGAAATATCAATAACCTCAGATATGCAGATGACACCATACTTATGGCAGAAAGTGAGGAAGAACTAAAGAGCCTCTTGATGAAAGTGAAAGAGGAGAGTTAAAATTTTGGCTTAAAACTCACCATTCAGAAAATTAAGATCATGACATCCGGTCCCATCACTTCATGGCAGATAGATGGGCAAACAATGGAAACAGTGAGAGACTTGATTTTTTTTTTTTTTTTTGGCTCTGAAATCACTGCAGATAGTGACTACAGCCATGAGATTAAAAGACACTTGCCACTTGGAAGAAAAGTTATGACCAACTTGGACAGCATATTAAAAAGCAAAGGCTTTACTTTACCAACAAAGGTCCGTTGAGTCAAAGCTATGGTTTTTCCAGTAGTCATGTATGATGTGAGAGTTGGACTATAAAGAAAGCTGAGTGCCAAAGAATTGATGCTTTTGAACTGCGGTGTTGGAGAAGACTCTTGAGAGTCCCTTGGACTGCAAGGAGATCCTGCCAGTGCATTCTAAAGGAAATCAGTCCTGAGTATTCATTGGAAGGGTTGATGCTGAAGCTGAAGCTCAAATACTTTGACCGCCTGATGTGAAGAACTGACTCATTGGAAACATCCCTGATGCTGGGAAAGATTCAAGGCAGGATGAGAAGGGGACAACAGAGGATGAAATGGTTGTATGGTGTCACCGACTCAATGGACATGAGTTTGAGTAAACTCCGGGAGTTGGTGAAGGACAGGGAAGTCTGGCGTTCTGAAGTCTATTGGGTCACAAAGAGTCAGACACAACTTAGTGATTGAACTGAACTCAACTGTAACATGGACAGTGTCTCCTCCTTCCGGAGCTAAGTTTAATTCAGTTTGCTGCTGCTGCTGGTGCTAAGTTGCCTCAGTCATGTCCGACTCTGTGCGACCCCATAGATGGCAGCTTGCTAAATCTCCTTATGAATGATTAGGGGTTCCTAGGCTTAACTTTGCTCAACAATGGCACAGACTCGTCTTTGCTCCTCTGCCCAGCCCTTGAGGAAGTTGGGGTGGAAGGAACTTGCGCAGATAAGAAGCTCATGCTTCCTGCGGTGCTGTGACTAACAGCTTCTTTGTCCCTGGCCCAGAAATCTCCAGTCTTCTGCCAGCATGAAACTGTAGCAGTTGCAACTAGGCTGAAACCTCAGGCCCTCCACAGTTTGTGATAGTCACAGCTCTTCCCTTATCTGGATGTATTTATAGTTCTCCTGTTGCACATGAAGGTAACAAATAATAAAAAATATTTGTGTATTAACACTTTTCAAGTATAACCATTCTCAAATGATCACATCCTTTCCTACTGTCTAAGAGGAAGGTTCTGAAATCATCTTTGCCTTTTGGGGGCTTGGTGTGTGGTTCAGCCCTGAAGGCCTACTGAGTTATTTAGGGCTGTCTGCATCTACACCTGTGATTCTCAAACTGCCCTTTAGGAAAAATCACCCTGTTTGCTTATGAACATTGGACTTTCCCACACCCCCAAGGATGCTAATACAGGGCTCAGTAACCTTACGAGTTTAACAAATCCCCAGATGATTTTGATGTGTATGCTTCACACTTTAAGAAACTTGTGAAACGACTCTGGACTAGCCAGGGTTTGACCTCTTAGGACAGCGTTTTATAGTTGTGTATCTTTTTCCCTTACTGTCATTGCAAATTATTGTTGTTAACACTGTGACTGCTTCCAGCAACTTTTCACTCCTGCTTCTTATCTTCTGTGCCCCCAAGGAATGTGATAACCAAATTTGTTAGCATTGTGTCTAAATGAATTAAAGCGAGCTTTAAGTGAAGGACAGAGTCACTCTTCTGGTGTAACTTGTGTGGTCTTTGTTGCAGAAATTTTGTAATATTTAGAGTTTTCTTTTTTAAAATTTTATCTTTTTGATGATCAGAACTGTATTTTATAGCAGCATTCCCCAATCTTTTCGGCACCAGTTTTTAATAATTTTTTTATTTTTTAAATTTTAATTGGAGGCTAATTACTTTACATTATTGTATTGGTTTTGCCATACATTGATATGAGTCTTCCCCGGGTGTACATGTGTTCCCCATCTTGAACCCCCCTCCCACCTCCCTCCCCATCCCATCCCTCTGGTTCATCCCAGTACACCAGCCCCGAGCATCCTGTATCATGCATTGAACCTGGACTGGCGATTCTTTTCACATATGATAATATACATGTTTCAATGCCATTCTCCCAAATCATCCCACCCTCGCCCTCTCCCACAGAGTCCAAAAGACTGTTCTATACATCTGTGTCTCTTTTGCTGTCTCGTATACAGGGTTATTGTTACCATCTTTCTAAATTCCATATATATGGGTTAGTATATTGTATTGGTGTTTTTCTTTCTGGATTACTTCACTCTGTATAATACGTTCCAGTTTCATCCACATCATGAGAACTGATTCAAATGTATTCTTTTTAATGGCTGAGTAATTCTCCATTGTGTAAATGTACCACAGCTTTCTTATCCATTCGTCTGCTGATGGACATCTAGGTTGTTTCCATGTCCTGGCTATTATAAACAGTGCTGCGATGAACAGTGGGGTATACATGTCTCTTTCAATTCTGGGGAAACCAGTTTTTCCGTGGACCTGGACGAGGGATGGCTTTGGGATGATTCAAGTGCATTACATTTATTGTGCTCTTTATTTATAATCTAACGCAGCCACTGATCTGACAGGAGGTACCCATCCCTGGCGTGGAGGTTGGGCACCCCTGTTTGAGAGAGTCAGTGTTGCCATGTATGTACTCTATGGATAATTTAATTTACTGATTCTAGCCTTTCCCCCCAAAGAATTTGAAATGGTTTTTGCAATGTTAATGAAAAGATAATTAAATAGAAATTCAGAACTATGGAAAAATGGAGAATTCAAAATGATGCCCTATGGGAGTCTGGGATAGAGCACAGTGTTCTATCTTAAATGGATAACCAGCAAGGACCTACTGTATAACAGAGGGAACTTTGCTCAATGTTATGTGGCAGCCTGGGTGAGAGGAGAGTTTGGGGAGAATGGATAATGTATATGTATGGCTGTGTCCCTTCTCTGTTCACCTGAGACTGTCACAACTTTGTTAATCGACTAGACCCCAATACAAAAAAAAGCTTAAGAAAACCCCAAACAACAGAAAAACCAAAGTGATGCCCTATGGATTAACTTATTGCCATATTGAACTTCAAACTTACTTGTGGGATTCCTGGCAGTCAGTGTGAAAGGAGAAATAAAAGAAACTACCTGTTTCTTCTTATTTAAAAGGAAGAAGCCCAGGTCTTAGAAAAGATAAAGTTTTTCTAACAGCATTTTCTGAAATAAATTTTGTCCAGGGGCTTTTCTTTATAGAAGACATTGCGACAGGTTCGATAACCTACCCAATTATTATTTTTTTTAAACAGCAGATGCAAAGACAGATTTCTTTTGAATGTTTCTTATAACAACATTTCATAGATGCTTAAGGCAGCATTAAAGCATATCTCAGTCAAAGCAGTGCTGGGAGGTGCTGAATTGCTGTGGCCCAAATATATATCTTTTTTGTAATGTAATAAAGTAAGGTATAACTAAGTTTAATTTTTCAGGAAAAAATGCTTGCAGAGAAAATGTGCACATTCATCTCTGGAATGAATGGCTGATGGGATAGCTCTCAATGAGATCAGGGTTAAATTATTCCTGATCTATAACTTCCCTGACCCACCCATTCAGTTTATACATCCCATATTTTGTTGCCTTTCTTATCTAAAGCTCTGTAGAGACTGTATATGCATCCTGGCTGGTTGTGTCTTTTGATTTCTGGATTATTGTTCTGCTCACAACGTGGATTAAATAGCCACCTACTTTTATCTCAAACCTTTAAAACTTTCGGGTACTCTCGCACTATGATCATTTGTGTTTGTGCTGTATGCTTTGAACATGTCATTCATCACAGAGTTCTCTGGGCCACTGCATAAAAATTACCACCTTGACTCTAAGACTTTGTTACCCAACTGTGACTAAAAAAGATGTTTAGATACTAGCTGTCATCCTCGTTGGAAACTTCCACCTAAAGATGGAAATTGTTGCAACAGCAAAAGATTCAACATGCCTCTAAATAGTGGCTGTCAATATCAGTCAGAATGATTTGAGAAGGGGAAGGACCAGTGAACAGAAATTTGCAGTAAGTGAAACAAAAAGGTAGGCATTTGTCTTTGTAAGTATCCTGTTTAAGTTGGAAATAGACAACTGGTTGCATGGACTTTTATGACGTGTCACAGCAAGATCAAATTTCTGCTGTGGGTAGAGCTCAGTGCTTCTGTATGTAGTAAACACTTTTGATTTTGTTGTTCAATGCAGTGTTCTTTGTACTTTCCTATGGTTCTCTCAATTCGCACCAGTCAACGTCCTTCTTAGGGTGTGGTGGTGGTGGTTTATTTGCTAAATTGTGTCCGACTCTTGTGACCCCACGAACTATAGCTCGCCAGGCTCCTCTGTCCATAGGATTTTCCAGGCAAGGATACTGGAGTGGGAAATCATTTCCTTCTCCAGGGGATCTTCACCACCTTGGGATCAAACTCGGGTCAGGAGCACTGCAGGCAGATTGTTGACTGAGCTACCAGAGAAGCCTTCTTCGGGTATGGGGGATTTTTTTCCCAGCTAGAATAATATTTGTGTTTTTAATTGGAGGACTGGCATAAAATATCTAGCATTTCTACTCGAGCAAGGTTTTGATGTCATCTTGAGATGCTCTGTGCCATTCTCCAGCAAGAAGCATAGCAACGAAGGTAATTATATAAACATTCCATGTAAAAATATTCTATCTAAATCCATGTAATTATATAATAACATAAGCTATATATTCAGACCACCTTGCAGGGAGAATTGCAAAGCTCTCATACAGATGTGCTCTGGGATATATAGGAGTCTGCAGGCAAGGAGGGATTTTAAAATGGGAAGCAAAGTGGAAAACAGTTTATGTTTCCAGGTTTCACAGTTGGTGCCTTGAATCTTAAAATGTTATAGCGATAAAAAATTATTTTCTACATCTCAGGAAAATTTTATCTACTCTCCTCTAATGATAATGTGAATCAAATGGTTCAATGTTCTGGTCGTAAATTCTTACCCTCTGAGTGAGCAGGTTAGAGATTTTTCAGAATGCTTAATTGGGCATTGAAGAACCTTTCGGAGCCGTCATAGCAAATGGGGAGCCTACAGTGGTGGTGAGCTTGGATTCCAGTAGTTTAATGCATCTACTCCGCCTACCCCCAGGGGAGTCCCTGCTACTTCTTGCAAGCCAGGGCATTTGGGAAAGAGTCCAAGCAGGCCAGAGAAAACAGAAGGATATGTGTGTTAGTCGCTCATTTGTATCTGACTCTTTGCCACTCCATGGGCTGTAGCCCGCCATGCTCCTCTGTCCATGGAATTCTCTAGGCAAGAATACTGGAGTGGGTTGCCATTCCCTTCTCCAGGGGATCTTCCTGACCCAGGGATCGAACCTGAGTCTCCCTTATTGCAGACAGATTCTTTACCATCTGAGCCACCAGGGAAGCCCACAGAAGGCAGTGCATGTGTGCCGGCTAAGTCGTTCAGTGCTGTCCGACTCTTTGCAATTCTATGGACTGTAGCCCACCAGGCTCCTCTGTCCATAGGATTCTCCAGGCAAGAATACTGGAGTGGGTTGCCGTGGCCTCCTCCAGGGAATCTTCCTGACCCAGGGATCAAACCCCGAGTCTCTTATGTCTCCTGCATTGGCAGGTGAGTTCTTTACCACTGGTGCCACCTGGGAAGCCCCAGAGAAGGCAGAGGATCAAAGTAACTAGTAAGATAAGCGAAATGGCTTTTAGGTGACTGTGACTGAGTGATAAAAAGCAATATGTAAAAAGCCATCTGTTTTTCTCTCTTTAGTTTTGGTAATTTGTTGATCCTGTCATTAGTTTGTGATTTATGGACTAAGAAAAGAAGGAAATTGGTTGGGGGCAGGGGAAAGCCCGTACTATTTAAACAGGAGGTTAAATTAAGAAGAGTAATGACTCAGTTTGATTTTCCTTCCTTTGACAGCTTGGTGTTAACTTTCTTTTTCCCTGTTGGTTTTGTATGAAAGTAAATAGGGGTCTTTAAAGCCAAATTGTATTTTAAAATAAGTAAAACTACTACTTATGAAGCTTTACTGTATCTTTTTTATTTCCAAGACTAAGACCTCTTTTTTTTGTTTGTTTTTTTTTTAAGTCCTAATTGAATTTGTTAGAATATTGCCTGTGTTCTACTTTTTGGCTTTGGTCGCAGGCATGTGGGATCTTAGCTCCCAGACCAGGTGTCGAACCTGCACCCGCTGCATTGGAAGGTGAAGTCCCAGCCGCTGAACCACCAAGGAAGCCCCTACTCTATTTTTTAATGGGAGCAATGTCACAAATTGTCTTGAAATTCCACTTGAGCGATTTTTTCTGTGTAACCTGGATATGCTTTTCATCATTCATAAAAAGTAAAAATATTTTAAAAATATCATATGAAAGTAAAGTACTGAGCAAAAGCATTCATTCCGCTCTGTATTCCATTATCAATCATTGCAGGGTGGGTGGGCATTATACTCTGTGTCCTGTTACAGCTTTACTGGTTAACAAAATTGAGGGTAAGTGGGTTTAAGGAATTCACTCAAGGTTATGTGGTTATTAAGTGTATTGTGGGGATTATACCCATTTGTCTAAATGCGAATTTAAACCCAGGTTTATGTAATTCCAAGGCTGGCATTCTTTTCATGAACTTCCTAAATAATAAGGTCGCACAGTTTTAGCTTGATTGATTATATTGGTATCAGCTAAGCTGAATGACTTTTACTACAGAGCACTTATAAAAAGAAAAGTAATCCTGGAGACTTGCTTCATCAGAGGTGTTCAGAAGAAAGCAGGTTTACTCCAGGGAAAAGTTCAAAGGGTTCAAAAGTTCAAAGACCCATAGCTCGGAAGCTATCCTTCAAAAGGAAGGATTTACTTCGAGGACAAATGTTGCTGTAGGGCAATGTGGTCTAAATTTCCCTTATTAGAAGGCTCACTTGTGATGCTTGTTAAAAAGCAGAGACTGTTAGCCCTCCCCTTTAGAGACTGATTCAGGAGGGTTTATGTGCTGGGACCCAGCAATCTGTATTTTAACAAGGACCCCTCCTCCCAAGAGTTTATGATCAGGGAAGTTGAGAAAACATTGCTTAAAAAGGATGGGTCAGTATTCTGAACTCCCAGAATCTTAACAGAGACATGTATTTTAAATAGATGTTAGAAAAAGAGTATCACAAAAAAATCATCAAGGATATTTGTCCAAAGAGAGCTGTAAATAGACTGTGTGAAAAAAATAAATCAGAGTAAATTAAGTTCGAATAAAATACAGTAAGGTCCCCTACATACCAACCTTCAAGCTTTGAACTTTCAAAGATGCACAGTGTGTTCATATGTCCAGTCATGTAAGTTAGTTCCCAAGGCTGGCGTACGCTGTCACGTGCATGCCTCCTCTGCAAGTGATTGTGCAGCTTGCCCTCCGTCTCCTGCTGCTCATGACCCTTTTGCTTTACCATCTCCATCTCCTCCCCCTCCTCCAGTCAGTAATTCTTGCCTGTTTACTCAGTGGCAGCCCCTGTATGCCAACTGTTGTACTGTATTACTGTACTGTACTTCAGAGTACTGTACTGTAAGAGTTTGGTGCTGGAGAAGACTTTTGAGAATCCCTTGGACTGCAGGAAGATCAAACCAGTTAATCTTAAAGGAAATCAACTCTGAATACTCATTGGAAGGTGATGCTAAAGCTGAAGCTCTAATACTTTGGACACCTGATGCAATCAGCCAACTCATTGGAAAAGATCCTGGTGCTGGGAAAGATTGAAGGCAGAAGGAGAAGGGTGACAGAGGACGAGATAGTTGGATGGCATCACTGATTCAGTGGACGTGAACTTGGACAAACTCCGGGAGATGGTGAAGGACAGGGAAGCCTGGCGTGCTGCTGTCTGCAGGACTGCAAAGAGTCAATGATTTGGCAGTTGAACAACAATACTGTAAGATTTAAAATTTTTTTTTGTATTTTTTAAAATGTATTATTTGTGCGGAAAGTATTATAAGCCTATTACAGTACAGTACTACGTAGCCACTTGTGTTAGGTGGGTAGGTGGGTACCTAGGCTAACTTTGTTGGACTTATGAACAAAGTGGCTTTTTGACTGTGCTCTCGGAACAGAACTTGTTCGTAAGTAGGGGACTTACTGTAAAGGATAATACACATACTATTTAGAACTTGTTCAGGTACATGTGACCGGCTCACACTAGTTTAAGCAAAATAGTTTGGGGACTGGGATCTACTGGTTTACAAATAGTGGAAAGATCCAGGGGTTTAAATAATGTGTGGGTTCTGCTTCCCTGATGCTGCTTCATTCTCAGGGAGGGCTGTGACTGGCCATGTGAGTCACATGCCTGCCCCTGAGGTGATGGTTTATGGTCAGTGATTGACATAAACCTGTCACATGTGCCTCCTGAAGAGGAGAGGCAGGGTTCTTCAAAGAAAAGCATGGTGGTATAAGAGAAGGGCATAGGGAGAGAGATCTAGGGTTGGGGAGAAAATGATTTAGGTCAGTCACTATTGTACTGTCACACAGTGTCATTATTATTTTCCCATTATTTTGTGCCATATTTAAGAATTTCCTTAAATCATAGAAGCTGCTTAAAGTGTTACAAATAAAATTGAATATTGTAATTACAAATGTATACACAATCCTGGGGGTGAAGGTGGCATTTTCCTGAAAATTTCCTATAAACAAGCACCTTAAAATCAAAGCTCTAATTGATCACACTACTTATTTTTCACTGCAGTTGAACAGAAAAAGGACATGGCTTACAGGGCAACTAAGAAACCTCCTTTTTTTAAATGTGAAGTATGGTTGACTAATAATATATTAGTTTCAGGTGTACAGTATAGTGATTCAATATTTTATAGATTATGCACCATACAAAGTTATTATAATATTATTGACTATATTTCCTGTTGTACAGTTGCTGCTGCTGCTGCTGCTAAGTCGCTTCAGTCGTGTCCGACCCTGTGCGACCCCATAGATGGCAACCCACCAGGCTCCCCGTCCCTGGGATTCTCCAGGCAAGAACACTGGAGTGGGTTGCCATTTCCTTCTCCAATGGAAATGAAAAGTGAAAGTGAAGTCGCTCAGTCGTGTTGGACTTCCAGCGACCCCATGGACTGCAGCCTACCAGGCTCCTCCATCCATGGGATTTTCCAGGCTTGGGGTGCCATTGCTATATTCCCTGTTGTACAGTACATGCCTGTAAATTCTTTATTTTATATCTGGTAGTCTAATGGGCCTTTTTAGGGCTTGCTTCACTCCCAAACAATGAGTACATCATTGTTTCATTTACTTTTATATATAGGACTTCCTTAAAGTACCTATTTGAACTCATAAATTCTTTTCGGAAATTTATTTTTTTCCCCAAAATTAAACACATCAATTTTGCTAGAGTTTTCCAGAAATATTTCCAGTAGAAATTCTGAGACTTTACTTTGTTGACTCTGCATTATTAACCTTACGAAAAAAGGCTTTGTTCTCAGTAGTTGCAAAGATATAGCGATAATATTTGAGTACCTTTTACTGAAAAGTTGTGAAGCTTTTAAAATATTTTTAGCAGACTAAAAATATTGGTTATATTAGCAACTTTTTAAAGCAGGATGACCTTTGAGACCAAAAATAAAGTGACAATGAAAGAGAAGCTCTCTGTTCGTTGAACAAATCTTAAATACAAAAGCTTACTGTGTGTCACGTCACAGTAAATAGTTTGGGAGTTTTGGTGTGTGTTATTTGTTATCTGGATAAGTGTTTCTAGAATATTAGTTCTCTAAGTCTCTCAGAAATCTGTTGCATAACAGCTTTTGCTCAATAAAAATTGGAGATTTGGGGCTTCCCTGGTAGCTCAGTGGTAAAGAATCCACCTGTCAATGTGGGACATGTGGATTTGATCTTTGGTCCAGGAGGATCCCATCTGCCTTGGGGCAACTAATCCTGTGTGCCACAACTATTGCGCCTGTGCTCTGGAGCCCACATGTCCTAGAGCCTATGCTCCATATCAAGAGAAGCCACCACAGTGAGAAACCCATGCACTGCAACTAGAGAGTAGCCCCCACTCATCCCAACCAGAGAAAAGCCAGCACAGCAAAGAAGACTCAGTACAGCCAAAAATAATATTAAAAAAAATTGGATAGTCATGGTTGTCGCCATCACCAGAAACACAGGCAGAGCCTGTCCTCACTACCTGCTTGATTCCCTTTTGGGACTCCTTGCTTTCCTTCTGTTCCTTCTCCCTCTGGTCAAGTTTCTGTTCAGCCCATTCCTGAGTGCTGACTCTTGGGGGCTCCAAAGGGTCTCATTACTGCCTCCCTGCCTAGCTCTCCTCTCTCACAGTGTGCCGTCTTTCCAGAATTACCCCTTGTACCAGTTATAATAAGTATTAGTTACTGAGCGACTAAACTGAACTGAACTGAACTGAAAGATGATGTTATGGTTAGTATTTAGTTGTGTCTGACTATTTTATGACCCCATGGACTGTAGCCTGCCAAACTCCTCAGCCCATGGGATTTCCTGGGCAAGAATGCTGGAGTGGGTTGCCATTTCCTTCTCCAGGGGATCTTCCTGACCCAGGGATTGAGCCTGTGTCTCTTGCATTGTCGGGCAGATTCTTTACTGCTGAGCCACTATGGAAGCCCAGAATTATGGTTCTTAGGAACACAGTCGGAGAAGGCAATGGCAAGCCACTCCAGTACTGTTGCCTAGAAAATCCCATGGATGGAGGAGCCTGGTAGGCTGCAGTCCATGGGGTCGTTAAGGGTCGGACACGACTGAGCGACTTCACTTTCACTTTTCACTTTCACACATTGGAGAAGGAAATGGCAACTCACTCCAGTGTTCTTGCCTGGAGAATCCCAGGGACGGGAGAGCCTGGTGGGCTTCCGTCTATGGGGTCACACAGAGTCGGACACGACTGAAGTGACTTAGCAGTAGCAGCAGCAGCAGCAGGAACACAGTAATACTTGAATCCTGCCAGTCTTTCAGGTACCCTCTTTCTCCAAGTTCCCGAGGGGGATGCAAGCATCTCAAAGTGAATGAAGAAAATGCTTTTCTCCCTGTATTGGGAGAGAAAACCTTGAATCTTCCTGCTATATACTCAAAGGCCCATCTAACATACTCACTTGTATGAGAGGATTAAGCCAGAGAGGCAGAGCGCCTCCTAGGAGGCTCTGGCCCTGCTGCCTTGTGGGACAGCAAATCCTTCAATATGTCTTTAAGATCTGTCTTCCTTCCAAGAGCACTTGTTTTAGAGATGGTTTTGAACAGTGAGCTTTTCCTAATGTTGAGTTTATTTTTTTCCCTCGGTTCTTGTCTCATCATAACAAATATTTGGAATGATGGTCTAATTACAACTCAAGCAGGTAGGATTTCTCAGCTCCTGTCTTGAGGTAGCAAGGATTCAAAACTGTTTACAACTCTGTTACAGCTCAAGCAGACAGATCTTTCATTAAACAGACAGGGGATAGTACACTCCTGACACAAGGGAGTGAGTCGACCTTGAAGGAGTGGCAGTGATCTCTCTTGGCTTCCCTTTTTATATTCCCTGTCTGCCCCTCTTGGTTCTGCCCTGTGCAAAATAGGGCTTGTACCCACCACCAGTTAGGAAAGGGAGTGCAAATGGGCATATGCTCAAGTCTGATTGATAACTGCAAGTTATATGACAACAGGCTCTATTGTGCGTGTCTTTCCCATAATTCAGTCTGTCATAATCAGATGTATGTATGGATAGAAAATTTATGAACCCTGATGAACTCTTGAGAGTCCCTTGGTTAGCAGGGAGATCAAACCAGTCAATCCTAAAGGAAAGCAACCCGGAATATTCATTGGAAGGACTGATGCTGAAGATCCAATACTTTGGCCACCTGATGTGAACAGCCAACTCATTGGAAAAAGACCCTGATGCTTGGAAAGGTTGAAGGCAGAAGGAGAAGAGGGAGACAGAGGATGAGATGGTTGGAGGGCATCACTGAGTCAATGGACATGATGAACTTGGGGCAAATTCCATTAGATGGTGAGGGACAGGGAGGCCTGGCATGCTGCAGCCCTCGGGGTCACAAAGAGTCGGACACTACACGGAGACCGAACAACAGTAATGATAGTGGGCTCCTGGCTGTCTGAGTTTACTTGGGGACACAGCTGAGCATCAAGGGCACCTGTGCTGGACTTGGAGAAGCCCCTGTGGTTAGTTTGTATCCACTGTGTACCTAGGGCACATATGCAAAAGTTGAAAAAGTCTCTGTTTTTTTTTTAGAGACTTAAATAAGTCTGTAAATAAGTTAACTTAAATAAGTTAGCATATCTGTGAGCTCTGCTGGGTGTGTTTGGGAAGGGGTATAGAGATCAGCTTGCATCCTTTTCGGTTATGCCAGCCCTCCTTGCTCATGCCTAACTCCCTGCTTAACACCATGAATTGTGGTATACCAGCTTTTCCCTTGCACTCTGCACAAAGTGGTATTAGTGGATTAGACCTTACTTCTGAAATGCTGTGACCTTCTTATCTGAGGCCCTAGGTGACTGCAGAGAGGATGAAGCTGAAAGGCAGGCAACTCATTCCCCTTCTGCTGCTTGCTGCCCCTCGGCTTTAGGCAATTCACTCTCCTTCTCTGAACCTCAGTTGCCTGATCCCTAGTCTAAGATAATGACTGCCTTTGATATTTTCCTGAAGGCAAGATAAGCTCTTGACATATCTGCCACCTCCCAATTCCTAAACCTCTTATTTAGGCTTTGGAGGGGCCCCAAAGTGTGAGGATTTTCTTTTTTTCATATTCATTTATTTACTTAAAAGGGAATGAAAATGAAGGTGGGAGTCTCAACTGCTTCTGTGATGTCAGAATAGGTCATCCAAATGGCTTGCTTGCATCCAAGTCTCCAGGCCTCCTGGGAGAGCAGATGCAGAGAACTGGGAGGCCTGATGGCCTAGTCTTGGGAATCGCAGGATGGAGATGTTCTATGAGAAGGGACTCCTCATAGCCCCAGCGTCTGGCAGTGCCTCCAGTGGTGGGGCGCTGCAAGGAGGAGCCAGGTGCTCAGTGGCAGCCTCCGGTTCGTGATTGGCAAGAGTAGAGTAGAGTTTCTGAGAACCACGAAGGGTTTCTCAGGAGATGAAAGGCAAACACATGAACGACAGTAGACTCAATTCCTTCCCGATTGAAAAGTCCTCCTGACATAAAATTCTCCTGACATAAACCCATTTCTGAATACCTTTCTGATAACCTTGGGGACTTGTTGGGTGCATGGAGAATTGAAAACCCTAGCTCATAATAATCATCTAATATTTGCAGAAAAGGAGTTTGCAGAAGAAAAAGTATGATCTAAAAATGAACTCTGGGTTTTTGTGTTTTTTTTTTTTGACTGTGCCACTTGGTATGGGGGATCTTAGTTCCTCGACCAGGAATTGAACCCACATCCCCTGAGGTAGAAGCACAGAGTCTTAACCATTGGACCACCAGGGAAGCCCTGAGAATGAACTCTTAGAAGAGAGAGTCTCATTAGTTTCTTGGTTTTCTTTTTCTATCTATTTTTATTGTGTCATTGGTATATTGATGATAATTTATATCCTTTCCCTCTTAAGCCTCCTTCCCCGCTCCCATTCCATCATTTGTCACAGAGTGCCAGGCTGGGCTCCCTGTGTTATACAGCAGGTTTCTGTCTATTTTATACATGGCAGTGTATATTTGTCCTATCCTCCCCTTCTCCTGCTGTGTTCACAAGAGCAGAGGGCAACCCTGTCTTTACAGATGGACTGGACCTACGTTCCCTGGGCCTCTTCATCTGTGCACACGCATGGGCTCAGGCTGGTGGTCATGTCCGTGGTTCTCTGACTCTTTTCTTTACCTGGCTACAGCCAGTTCTCTGATGCTCCTCAACTTTTTGTCCCCTTATTTCTAGCCATATCTGGTGTGTATCCCTTGTGCTCAGGAGCGATTCTGTTGGCTAAAGATGCTGCTAAGTCTGCCATGTTCTTCTTTCTCCCTTTGGTCCTTTTGCTCTTTGTGACCACTCTGGGGGGTGGTCACTGCTGCCTGCTGCTGTGGCTAGGATCAGCGGGGGTGCTCCAGGCCTGGTCCCTGAGGGGCATTAGGACCACCTCTGAAGTCTCCAAGCAGCAAGGTGAGAAGCGGGGCTGGAGGGGTAGGCGGGGGGAGGGGGGAGGCTTCTTTCACCTCCTCTGAGTCACGTTGTTATGCCGTGTTACCTGTTACTTGGATACAAATGCAGCGTCACCTCTACTGGGTGACTTGTAGAGTCACTCATTCAGCCTGAGGCCTGTAGTCAGTCTCTATAAAATGGCTCAGCATGCGTCTCTGGGCCCAGGCCCGGGAACCCCACAGGCGACAGATGCTGTGTATGTCCCCTTTCTCCCTCCCTCCTTCCCCTTTCCCCATCTTCTTCTCCCTCTCAGCCTGTATCTTTCCCCGTCGTGTCGATCAATTCTTGCAAATAGATGCCTGCTGACCACTTTTTGTTTCATGTTTATGTCTTGACCAGTCAAATTTTAGCATTTGGGATCCTTACTGTACTAACAATGTGTGTCTTGGTATATTCATTCAAGTATGCTGTCTCTATATAGAGTTCCAGATAAAATACAGGATGCCCAGTTAAGTTAAAATGAAAAATGAATAAGATTGAAAGTGCAGGAGCTTCCCTGGTGGCTCAGTGGTACGACTTTGCCTTTTCCAACGCAGGGGCTGTAGGTTTGATCACTGGTCAGGGAGGTAAGATCCCACATGTGCTGCTGCCAAAAAACCAAAACGTATAACAGAGGCAGTGTTGTGACAAATTCAATGAAGACTTTAAAAATAGCCTACGTTAAAAAAATAACCTTGAAAAATTTTGAACTGTAACTATGTTCCAGATGTTGCATGGTACATTCTTATACCTTATACTAAAAAAGTATTTGTTGTTCATTTGAAATTCATACTGAACTAGGTGTTCTGTATTTTTATTTGCTAGATATGGCAACTCTAGTCTGTTAGTTTATTTTTGTGATTATAAAATATTTAAGAAGCTTTTTATGATCATTCTGGATGTTAGTCCAGTTCTTTTCTTTGTAAGGTTTCCTTCAGCCAAAATCTCTCTACAGAAGTCTTTTAGAAACCCAAGCTCAAAAGTTGGAAGGTTGACTCTCATAATCAATTTCTTCCCCAAAGCTGCGAACAGAGCATTGGAAAGCAGAAATGAAGGAGACAGTAGGCTAGGGCTGGGAGACCTGACTTCAGCAGAAGGAGGGTGGTCTGGGGAGTTTGGAGATCTTGAACATTTTTCAGTAGAGCCTTGGGAACAGATATCCCTGGTATATTGCTCATGACCTTGGTTATTGCTCAAAACACGTGTGATGTGTTTAAGGAAGATTTACCCAAAGTTAGCACTAACAAAACAGGAAATGTATGGGAGGAGCATCCCAGCAGTTCTGATGTTAACAGTTGTGTCTCCTGAGTTCTCATATCCGTGTTGAAAAATTTCAAGCTAAGACTCTGTGGATTTATATAAAATGACAGAAAATACTTTTCCCGTAGAGAGATATGAAAATAGAAATAATGCCTTGAAAACTTTAACTTTAGAAATATAATCTCTATTGATCTGAATTGCTAATGCAAAAATATTGTGTTTTTATTTTTAAATCTATATGCCTCTGCCTTAAATTTTTCATAAATATTGTAGCAGAATATTAGCTTTCATTATTTATGAATCTGTTGAACTTTGCAAGGATTTGCTGACAGTTAAAAGATTACAGTTTTAAGGATAGTTCGTTTTACATCATAAATAACCTAAAAGGTCATTCAGTATTTTACAGTAACACCAAAGAGCAGATATTGAGAGTATTAGAAGTGTTGACGATTACTTTTACAAAGATCCATTGATCAAAAGAATTTGGAAATAAAAATATAGAAGTTCAATGAGGGTTAATAGATGTTTTTGCAAAGTGTTTTTGTTTATGTCTTTTCTGAAAGTCCTGTTATTTTGTGAGTATTTTCCTATATTTGAGCTTGTTGTTTTCTGGTTTGTGGGCATTAATTAAGGTATAGGCTAGGCTGCTCTAACAAATGGACACAAAATGAATGTGGCTTAAGCAAAATAAAAATTTCCCTCTTTCTCTCACACAGACAAAGACACTGCAGACACACATAGACAACATACGTACTGACACACGTCTGCTTGCTGTGCGTGCTCAGTCGCTTCAGTTGTGTACGACTCTGTGTGACCCTGTGGACTGTAGCCCACCGGCTCCTCTGTCCGTGGGCTTCTCCAGGCAAGAATACTGGAGTGGGTTGCCAGGCCCTCCTCCAGGGGATCTTCCCAACACAAGGATCGAGCCCATGGCTTCTCCTGTGTCTTCTGCATCATAGGCAATTCTTCACTGCAGAGTCACCCAGGAACACAGGCCTAAATGTTCTGGGACTAGCAAGCACTCTTCCTTTTCTCAATCCATACCCTCCATGTTTGGGTCCAAGTTGGCTGTCTCTCTCAATAATGGAAGGGTACAAAGGAACCAGGGGATTTATGTTCAAATGTGTTGAGACCAAGACCCAGAAGTGACACAAATTACTTTTGCTGACATTCCACTGACCAAAGCAAGTAGATACATGAAACAGTGGGAAGTATCTGGGACCCTCTCACAGTGCTATTTTCTGTTTTATTTCGCTAACAGCTGTTGACAAAATAAGTAGTGAAATTTTTGTTGAGCAGAAACTCTTTTTTAAATATGTCTTTTAGTTTCTAATAAAATAATCTCAGTTAACTTCCATTTAAGATAATAATAAATTAATTCTTATTATATAACTTTATAATAGTATCTGTTCATCATATTTTGTAATAATTATTAACTCCACGTAGGATGTGATTTTGTGTGTGTGTTAGTCGCTCAGTCGTGTCCTGCTCTGTTTTGTTCTGTTTTCCTCCTCATGTCTATGTATATTTTTTAAAAACTAATAATCCTTTTAAAAGATACTACTGTGTGGGTAGTGAATACATTCCAAATGTAATTATATTTCCGAACTTGAAATGGAGTCAAACCTCTTTAATAACAAATTTGTTGCTTATACTTCTATTTTTAATCCTCTAAGACTACTGTTGTTGTTGTTAGTTACTCGGTCATGTCTTGACTCTTTGCGAACCCATGGACTGTAGCCCTCCAGGCGCCTCTGTCCAGGGAACTCTCCAGGCAAGAATACTGGAGTGGGTTGCCATTCCCTCCTTCAGGGGATCTTCCTGACCTAGGATCAAACCCACGTCTCCTGCACAGCAGGCAGTTTATTTACTGTCTGAGCCATGAGGGAAGCCTAGGATGTGATTAATAAAGTATAATTGTTACTGTAAATGAAAAATAAGCTAATATCTAGACTTAATCCTAGATGGGGGTTTTACATGCTTATGTTTCTGTTGGATTTACAATTCAGTGTGGGATTTTCTGTTTTCAGAAGTCTGGTATACTGAAAGTGGTTTTCAAATATTATGCCAACTAAAGCATTTGTTGTGACTTTCTACTCCAAAAACGCTTTTGGAGACTTAATGGAAACAACTTCTCTAATGGAACACTGTTTCCTTCTATGCTGCTTAATTGTATAATTTAGTTTAAATTGTAGCTGTTCTGTTACTTGGTGACGTGTAAGCTGTGCTGCTGAAAGTGGTGATGATGTGAAGGTCTCTCAATGCTTTTGGAGGCTTGGTGGCAAGGTACCACTTAGGCCAGTGCATAGGACCTGCCACCCCATTGGTTAGAGCCCAAGAGGTTTGGAGAATTAAGAAAAAGGACCTAAACTGTACTGTTTCCCTAGCCTCTTGAAAAATAAAACTCTCCTGAGGGCACTTATTCAGTATTTAACTTTCCAGGGCCCTCACCTAGAGATTCTGATTCAGTGGCTCACGGTGGGGCTTGGGTGTTTGTGTCTGTCAACTGCTTCCGATAGTTCTTATCATCTACTGTGCTGAAGGGCAAGGCAGCATCTTCCTTCAGGGGGTCCTTTGCTCCAAGTGCGAGGTAGGTGGCTGCCAGTCACCACCCAGTAGCTTCTTAAGCTCTTTCTCTGCCATGGAAAAGCTGAGATGACTGTGGCCACTGTCCACTGTTGACACCTTGAGGTACACACCTTTGTTGTTTGACAGGGAGTTGAAAGATAGTATAAAGTATTATCTCTCTGGTCCCAGACTCACTACCTGATGGCAACTACTTTTGTTACTGACCAGGATTCTTGGACTACCCACATCGTTAGAAATTGACTTGAGACCAGACAAGAAATTCAGGCAAAGGCTTTACTGGGGCTCCTGCTGCAGCATGGGGGAGTGAGAACAAACAACAGGTTCCCTTCATCACTTGCTTCCCGAGGTGGGGCAAGCTTGTTCCTTATATGGGGTGAGGGTAGGGGCGAGGGTGGGGCTGGAGGGGTGGCTTCGATGTTTTGCTCACTCTTTGGGTGGTGGTGTGTACAAGGGGGCATGTACAGTACCCAGCTTTTGTTCTAGGCTCTTCAGATGTGGCAGTTGGGTTTTTTGTTCTCTTTGTATCTTTTATCCAGAATTTGCCCCTACTGCAAGTGGAGAAGGCAACGGCAAGCCACTCCAGTACTCTTGCCTAGAAAATCCCATGGATGGAGGAGCCTGGTAGGCTGTAGTCTGTGGGGTCGCTAAGGGTTGGACACGACTGAGCGACTTCACTTTCACTTTTCACTTTCACACATTGGAGAAGGAAATGGCAACCCACTCCAGTGTTCTTGCCTGGAGAATCCCAGGGACGGGGGAGCCTGGTGGGCTTCCGTCTGGGGGGTCACACAGAGTCGGACACGACTGAAGTGACTTAGCAGCAGCAGCAGCAAGTGCATAGGGTTGTTTTTAGTCCCACATAGTTTCTTTGCATTTTGTTGCTCAAGGAGCGGTGTGTCCAGGTGCAGGCAGTGTAGCACTGCAGCAAGGGGTCCGGGGCTCCAGACTGCCTCACTTTCTACAGAGAGGAAATCCTCTTGTGACTATGGATGCTGTGCTAGGTGTCCATCGTCACGCCCCAGTTCCGAAGCAGAGTTGACAGTGTATGTGCTTAGTTGCTCAGTCGTGCCCAACTCTGCGACGCCATGGGGTATAACCCATAGACTCCTCTGTCCATGGACATTCTCCAGGCAAGAATACTAGAGTGGGTTGTCATGCTCTCTTCCAGGGGATCTTCCTGACTCAGGGATCGAGCCTGTGTCTTCTGTGTCTGTTGCAGTTTGGGCAGATTCTTTGCCCAGTGAGCCACTGGGGAATCTCACACTACCTCAGAATTGTGGATTCCTCAGTCTACCAACAATGGCTGTTTTACTTTTTACAATCCATTCATCTCTAGAGTCTTGGAGCCAGAACATTTTCCTCTTCTTTCTTTTTCACTTGCAGGAGCAGGAAAAGTAATGGTCTATGTACTGAAGCTCTCTAACCTTTCTCTGGCTTCGACTAGTTCAGGTTATGACCAGAGTCCACAATAGGATAAAAATAGTCAGGGCCTATGCTTAGCAGACATGTGGAGACATTCTTTATCAAACATCTGAACTGAAAACCTCTTCTTCTTCTAAGATTCTGTATCCTTGGTCCTCCAAATGGGGCACTATTTAGAATCTGATTCTAAGCAGGGGTTTTTACACAAGTGTTTCCATTTTCGCTCTCCAAGATCCAGTGCGTCTGTGCTCCAGAGTGCGGTGACCATTGACTTCGAGTTAATTCTAAGTGGAACTGTGCTGCTGTACCATGAATAAAGAGCCTTGAGTCAATAGCAAGATTTTTTTTTTTAAAGCAGCATCCTTTAGTGCAGTATGCAGTTTCTTTGAATAGTTAGTAGGCAAGAACTTTATTTTCTGATGCGGAATGACAGGTGGCTCTAAAAACACACCTCTATTTCTTAGAGTGTCTCCTTGAGGGAAACCAAATGGGGCAGTTTCCGTTCTGTATGGGATAAGTACATTTTGATGAGATGGCTTGCTAAATTTTAGAAGGCACAGAAAGAATCATTTTGAAACCCTCGTATAGTCCTAAGCAGGCACTCATATATAGTAAAAGAAGGATGCAGCAAGTATGTTTTTACAAACAGCATAATGAACAACCATAAGACCCACCTTCTGGAGCACTGAAAATTATCATCATTTGTGGTAATGAAGGTGATATCTTTCTTTCTGGAGAAATAGTGGCCGTTCAGTAAGCATGGAGCAGCAGTCTTTCTTTTGTTTTTCTTCTCCTCTCTGCCATTCCTCAAATGTGACTGTCTTCTCATTTTTATTGTAAACAAAGGGAAAGTGGAAGCAGAGAAGAGTCTGGAGGCCCCCTTCTCCCATGGGCCTTGGTTCTTTGTAAGGACACCAAGAAGAATCTAAGGTCTTACCCACGGTGTGAAAGTTTATTGACGATAAGGACAGAAAGAATATAGAGAACACTTCAAAAGAGACGTGGGTCACACCAAGGGAGGCAATGGCCCAGGAGGGCTGGGGTGCAGAATTTTTAAGGCAAGGTCATAAGCTAGGAGGTCATTGATTGATAGTCTCAATTGACAGCTGCAGTTTATATAACAAGATGCTCTGCTGTGCATGTCCTTCTCATAATTCAGTCTGCTATAATCAGATGTATGTATGGTCTTCCCAGGCTTCCCTTGTGGCTCAGATGGTAAAGAATCTGCCTGCACTGCAGGAGACCTGGATTTGATCCCTGGGTTGAAGGCTCAAAGAATCTTTGAATTGTAGTACTGGAGAAGACTCCTGAAAGTCCCTTGGACAGTAAGGAGATCAAACCAGTCAATCTTAAGGGAAATCAACCCTGAATACTCATTGGAAGGATGAGTGCTAAAACTGAAGCTCCAGTATTTTTGGTCATCTAATTTGAACAACTGACTCATTGGAAAAGTCCCTGATGCTGGGAAAGAAGGAGGAGAGGGCATCTCCGGATGAGATGGCTGGATGGCATCACCGATGCAATGGACATGAATTGGGGCAAACTTTGGGAGGAGGTGAAGGACAGGGAGGCCTGGCATGCAGCAGTCCATGGGATCGCAAAGAGTCGGACAAGACTGGGCGACTGAACAACAACAACCAGGCTTCCCAGGTGGTGCTGGTGATAGAAAATGGCCTGCCATGCCGTTCAGAAGGCCGGTGCAGGAGGTGCCAAAGACGCAGGTTTGGTCCCTGGGTGGGGAAGAGACCCTGGGGGAGGGCCTAGCAACCCACTCCAGTATTCCTGCTGGGAGAATCCCATGGACAGAGGAGCCTGGTGGGCTATGGTCCATAGCGTTGCAAAGAGTCAGACATGACTGAGTGACTAAGCACACACAATAAGTCTGATGACCACCAAACGTCACTTTAGTGCATGTAGTGTGAGATCTGTGCATGTGCCAGAGTAGGGAAAGTCCCACCAGTCAGCCGGTGGGTGATTTTTCTGACCGCCTGACTATTTTGGAGTACTGATGGGGGCATGTTTGGGGCAGGGCGGGTAAATTGCTTGGTGGGATTAGGTGGCCCTTGGATGGTTAGCTTTAAAGAAGGGGCCACCTCTTTAAAGTTAGCCACCTCTCAGCTAACTTCCTGCCTAACAAAAGAAATAATAGAATCTAGGCTCTCATGGGCTTGAAAGAATATTAATGGTTGTTTAGTTGTCTGACCATCTCTTTAATGCTGGGGAAACTCTTGCATCTAACCAAACTGCCCTGCTCATATTTATCTTACTCCAAGGAACTAGAAGCAGCTTCCCATTCTTGAGACAAATCATTCTTCTTGTGAATGACTTAGACTATTGATAGCTTTTCTCTCAACTGAGCTGAAAACTGTTTCTAAGTTCTACCTATTCTTTCTCTTTCCCACATGGCCACTCTTCACATGTTTGCTGCCACTGTTGATAACTTCACATGAATCTTTTAATAATAATAATAATAATAACTGCCAGTTAGGGCCTTCCGTGGAGGCTCAGTGATAAAGAATCTGACTGCCAATGCAGGAGACATGGGTTCGATCCCTGGGTCAGGAAGATCCCTCAGGAAATGGCAATCCATTCAAGAATTTGTGTCTGGGAAATCCCATGAGGAGCCTGGTGGGCTATAGTCCATGGCGTCGCAAAAGTGTTGGACATGACTTAGCAACTAAACAACAACAAGAAGACTTTGTGGTTATCACTTTATAGGCATCATCTTGCTTAATTATCACAATAAACCTGTGTGTCAGGTGCTGCTGTGATCTTCATGTTGTAGATAAAGCCCTGAGGCTTAGAGTGTTTAAGTGATTAGTCTAAAGTTACAGAGTTAAGAAGCCACAGAACTGAGAATTGAACATGGCTATATATAAAGCCTTTGACTGTGTGGATCACAATAAACTGTGGAACATTCTGAAAGAGATGGGAATACCAGACCACCTGACCTGCCTCTTGAGAAACCTGTATGCAGGTCAGGAAGCAACAGTTAGAACTGGACATGGAACAACAGACTGGTTCCAAATAGGAAAAGGTGTACGTCAAGGTTGTATATTGTCACCTTGCTTATTTAAGTTATATGCAGAGTACATCATGAGGAACGCTGGGCTGGAAGAAGCACAAGCTGGAATCAAGATTGCCGGGAGAAATATCAATAACCTCAGATATGCAGATGACACCACCCTTATGGCAGAAAGTGAAGAGGAACTCAAAAGCCTCTTGATGAAAGTGAAAGAGGAGAGTGAAAAGGTTGGCTTGAAGCTCAACATTCAGAAAACAAAGATCATGGCATCTGGTCCCATCATTTCATGGGAAATAGATGGAAAAACAGTGGAAACAGTGTCAGACTTTATTTTTTTGGGCTCCAAGATCATTGCAGATGCTGATTGCAGCCATGAAATTAAAAGACGCTTGCTCCTTGGAAGGAAAGTTATGACCAACCTTGATAGTATATTAAAAAGCAGAGACATTACTTTGCCAACCAAGGTCCATCTAGTCAAGGCAATGGTTTTTCCCGTGGTCATGTATGGATGTGAGAGTTGGACTGTGAAGAAAGCTGATCGCCGAAGAATCGATGCTTTTGAACTGTGGTGTTGGAGAAGACTCTTGAGAGTCCCTTATACTGCAAGGAGATCCAACCAGTCCATTCTAAAGGAGATCAATCCTGGATTTTCATTGGAGGGACTGATGCTAAAGCTGAAGCTGCAATACTTTGGCCACCTCATGCGACGAGTTGACTCACTGGAAAAGACTCTGATGCTGGGAAAGGTTGGGGGCGGGAGGAGAAGGGGACGACAGAGAATGAGATGGCTGGATGGCATCACCGACTCTGTGGACATGAGTTTGAGTGAACTCCGGGATTTGGTGATGGACAGGGAGGCCTGGCGTGCTGTGGTTCATGGGGTTGCGGAGAGTCGGACACGACTGAGCGACTGAACTGAACTGAACTGAACTGATATTGGGGTTTGAATTTGGGTCAGCTTTACAGTGAATTTCCCATTATTTGTTTAAGAAGCTCAAGTTGCTCTTTGCTACTGGTGGCTACAATTGACCTAACAAATCTACTTGCTAGTCCGTACTTTGCAGTATCCAGCTTAGATTTAGAAAAAATGTCAATTTTTGGTTTTCTGTCTCCAGTCTTACAACCTTTCCTCCTCCTTCCTGGATTCTTCAAGATCACTGGATGTGCTTTGAACTGCTTCTAATAGGAATGAACTATGTCTGCAGAGCCTGCCTGCCTGTTAAGTTGCTTCAGTTGTGTCTGACTCTGTGCGACCCTATGGACTGTAGCCCGCCAGTTTCCTCTGTCCATGGAATTCTCCAGGCAGCAATACCGGAGTGGTTTGCTCTGCCCTCCTCCAGGGTATCTTTCCAACCTAGAGATCGAACCTGCATCTCCTTACATTGGCAGGCAGGTTCTTTACCACTAGTGCCACCTGGGAAGCCCTGTCTACAGAGCAGGATAAGTAGGTTCCCACTCTGCCAGGCTGCTGGGCAGTGTTCATGGGTGGCCCACGTCTGCTGCTCTACCTGCTCCTCTTTTCACTGTGCAAAACCGGTATGTCACCCAGCAGGGGAAGGGAGAATGGTTGTAAAGCTGAGAAAAGGAATACATTTCTGTCTTGTTTTGTCCTCTCATTTGAATACATTCCCTGTGGTTTATAAACAGAATAAGACTTATGAGATACTCAGTTTTCTGAGCAATTTTTGATATTTATAAAGCCATTGTTTGAGTATTTTACATCTCTGGGTTGACTTAATCTAGACAGATCACCCCAGCCTTTTATCAGAGACAGCATAGTACCCCACCTGACTACTGATAAATGAAGAGATTTCCCAAAAATATGGGACGCATAAGTGACCCTAGAGGTAGGAAAGGGACTTCCCTGGTGGCTCAGTCGTAAAGAACTCGCCTGCCAATGCAGGAGACAAGTGTTCAGTCCCTGGGTCAGGAAGTTCTCCTGAAAGGGGGAATGGCAATCCACTCCAGTATTCTTACCTGGAGAATCCCATGGACAGAGGAGTCTACAGAGGCTACAGTCCATGGGGTCACAAAGTGTCAGACACTGTGTACTGGAGGAGGGAAAAGAGGAAACACGTTTGGCCATGAAAGTAAAACCGTCAAACACACAGGTCCACAGTATCCATAATTCCTCTTTCATATGATTTCTTGGGAGTAATATCTTTGAGTGATCTTAAGAGTAATTAATATTTCTGTGCATCTTATCCACTCAGATGCACTCCTGGTGTGGCTGCTGGACGAGGTGCACTGGCCATCACTACTAGTGCCTGACATCCAGAGAACTAACACTGCTCCGGGCTCCCAAGGTGGCTCTGCCACCCCGAGGCAGGCTGAATGTTTGAATCCTATCATAAAACACAGCGTAGATGCAAGTTTGGAAAACGCCCTTCCCTGCTGCAGAGCATTATTTATTTAATTTTTTATAAGTGCTAGTGAGATTTAGCCAGTTCTCATTACCGCAGTGGAGAACAGTCTCATTTGTAACATGTTGATTTTGATCCTCTCATTACTGCCATTTTATCATTTATCTACTTACTATTTTATCACGTTCACCAACGAGTTAGCATGGTCAGGAGGGGAAATCAGAAATCCAGTTAATTTGATTAGCAAATTTTGTGGAATGTTTGGTGAAGTTGTGAAAAGGTAGTGCTAGCTACAAAGAGATATTAGGATTATTCATGGGCTTTGCTTATCTATGCCCTTCCATTCATGCCCCACTGCAGATAATTGGAAAAGTGCCGTGTATGCGTCACCATGTCAGGACACTGCACGATGACACAGTGTGAAATGGCAGATTTGGGTGATGACAGTAGCCTGGTCTAAAGCAGCATGATAAAATCAGCGAAAAACACATTTAGAAACAAAAAGACAAAGTTACTGAACAAAACAGAACGCAAAATTAGTTTGAAACTGTAACAGAAGAAAATCCATGTGTTTAATATTCAGTGTATGGACCCGTAAAAAGTCAATTAAAGGTTTAAAATTTCAGTGCCGATCCATATGTCACCACATGTTTCCTTAAGCCCTGGTGCAGAAATGAATATTTCCAAGAATAATCCTTTTCTCATGAGGTCCCTTAGGCCTGCCCTCCTCACGAGTTGGGAGTCTGTCGGTCTAGTGAGAAGAACTGTTTGAAAAATTGTAATAGTCCTTCAGATCTGAGAAATGCAACAGGAAAATGTATTGTAGCCAGCACATTTGATATTATTTTCAGCTTTAAACAATTATGGATTTTCTTTTTACCATCATTTGTTTTGTAGCCTCCTGAGATAGTAACCTGTAGTTTTATTCATTAGTTTTTTACCCCTCCCAAAGGGGGAAAAAAAAGAAGTTAACTGGCAGGGAACTGATACAATAAAGATGGCAGGGAGGTAAGAGAGTTCTGAATTCAGAAAGTCTCTGTAGGAAGCAGTGCTTCATTAAGAAGGTGTACACAAAATTATTTCCACTCTAATTTCAGATTCTGTCTAAAAAAATGAAGGAATTTGATTTTATTGTTGCTTCCTTTCCCTTGGGGCTAGAGGGCTGATGACTTTAACGCAGTGAAATCCACATGACGAAAGTGGAGCTGAAAGGCTCTATACCCTCCCTGCCACCCACCTCTGCCACAGGTATGTGCCCAGGTAGGCAGGAACTGTCCTGAGAGCTGACACCCTTGAAAACTCACTTCTGCCGTCCCTTTCTGTGCCTCTCCTGGCTGTGTGCCAGGACAGAAGAGCAAGCAGGAGTGACTATGCTATTACTTGATTCTTCAAAAATTCAAACGTGATTTCCAAAATACACAGGCCCCAGTCTTGACCCTGGTCATTTGCCTTCTCAGCATGATAGAGGAGAAAGAGGAGAGGCAGCAATGCCTCTCCTTGAAGTCATCCCATGATGCTGGAATGTGGACAAGTCGGAGAGAGGCTTCTGAGCATCAGTGATGGAGTCATCTCTTAGGAGATCTGCAGTCATTATTTTAAAGAGGAGCGAAGGGCGGTAGGACTTAGAGGGAGACCTGCGTGGGATGCTGAGGGATGGAGGAAGCCAGGTGAGGTCAGCTCGAAGGATTATAGAATGATAGGGTTGGAAAGACAAGGGGGGATCATCTTTATGATCTGTTTTTGGCAGATGAAAGGACTGGGATGCACGGAGGCTGTGACTTTTCCAAGGTTTCAGAAAAGTAAGATTGACTTTTTTATGGGTAGGTTTTGAGGTATGATAACAGGCTCCAGCACTTCTGTCTGTAGTCTGTGTTGCAGACAGGTGTGAGTGCTGACAGGTGAGGAGGGGATTGGGTGTGTTGAGGGTCTTCATAAGAGACTCCATTCTTTTACTGTGTCTCCAGTCGGGGCACTGTTCTGAGGCTAGATCTTATCCAGACAATAAGCTCTCTACTATTTTGAGCTTTAATTTCAGAACGGAGTAACAGGAAGCTATCTGAGCTTCAGTTTCAGTTTGCATTAGTGCTACTGTAGATGCAAGTGACACGCATACCATGGAGAGCTGAGACCGCCACCTCCCAAACAGTAAGAAAACCCTCCTTCCCCAGGCAGGACTGAGAGTGGGGTGGTACCAAAGGTATTAAGCGTCCATCTTTTCAAAATGCCAGTTTTCTCTTGGTCCCATGATTCTTCGTATAATTGGACGAGTTCCTGGAGCAAATCAAAGCTGTGGTGGTAACTCAGTCATCCCTGAATTGGATTAGTCAGACCATTACCAATGTCTGTCGTGCTGAGATTACAAACCTCCAGGGCATGGGCTAGGTCTTCTCTTCCGTTTTATATTATTTCAAGCTCAGTATTGGCTCTTGAGAAACACTGATTGGTGATTTAGTATGTGATTTAATATGCAATATGATTTAATCTAGTATATGATTTAGTGTTTCACCTCAACCACTATATATAAAAAATGAAAAATTTAAGAAGAATTCTAGCTAACTCTAAGTGAATGTCACATCGAAACAGAAAACCAAAACCTCCTGTGAACCTCCCATTTGAAATTAGTGTGACATTCCAGTAGACTACTGCTTAGCTTAGTATAAAATGTGAAAGTAGCTTCTGGAATTGGACCAACACCTATCATTTGACACCTGTGTCCAATTAGTTTTCAACACCTGTAGCTTCCTACATAGTATTGCTGGCATCTACTTCTTATCTATATGGGGTGATAAATGTTCACTAAACTTCTTGGTATCATTTCATGATACATGGAAGTTAAGCCATTATGGTGTTCACCGTAAACCTATACACTGCTGTATGTCAATTATATTTCAGTAAAACTTCAAGGAAAAAAATAACCAGTCATAATTACCTAGTTCTAGATTCTAGTATCTGGCAATTGCAGACTTTCATAACATCATTTAAAATTATACAATAATTTGAAAGTTTTAATATTATATTGATTATGTTTAATAGAACTGACAACTGTCTTTATCATTCATCCACTTATTCTTTTCTATATGAAACTTGTTTTTTCTGTGCATCACATTGTAGTATAAAGTCTTTCCAGGAACACAGTGCTTTTTTTTTTTTTTTTTTTTAAGTTGCTGCATGCAAACTCTTAGTTGTGGCATGTGGGATCTAGTTCCCTGACCAGGGATGAAACCTGGCCTTCCTCTGCATTGGGAGTGTAGACTGTTAGCCATGGGACCATCAGGGAAGTCCTGAACATAACACTTTTAATTATAGTTAGAGGCAGTCTTATCCTTCATGCTTGCTTTTCAGGTTGTGTTGGAAGCTCTGAAGTTTCTTGCGACTTTAGGGAGATCCACTGGGCTCCAAAGCAACCAGGTAGGAATGCTTGTCCATCACCATCCTTTGATCCTCACATTTCATTGTCTCCTTATTCTTAGTCCTCCATAAAGACAGTTAACCGCCCCTCCCCTGCTCTCCTTGGTTACTTCCTCTTTCTTTCGCTTGACCCCTTTTCTTCCTGTGTCCAACTGGAGCCGTTCATTCACTCTTTTGTAAATGCTTCATTAACGACCATGCTTAATCACAGCAATTTCCCTCCATAATGCTAAACTTCCTCTGTCCTTGGGCAGTGTGTGTGTCTTGACCCAATTCTTGATGAGCTTGGGATGCTATTCATCTTTGAAGATCTTGAGTAGTTAATTCCAGTGTATGCCTCTGGTTTGGGCAAAGTCACAGCTGTCACAGTGTATATTTGTACAGGGCTGCGACCAGCACCTGGTGGGTAGTAAGTGCCATGTAATTCTTAAATGCATAAATAAATAAATCGTGCCCTATATGGACTTGGTTTCCCAGCCCAGATGTTGGTTTGCTTCCATTCCTTTTTGCCCTCATTAAGTCCTCTGTTGGGAGCTGTAGTCAGTGGTGTGCTGAAGCGGGCTTGCAGTGGGTTACCAGTAACTTATTAAATTTTCAGTTTTGTGAACTGGTGGTTAAACAAAGCCATAATTAAAAATTAACTTAAAATTAAATAATTTATTTTTAAAACAGAGGTAATACTCAAGACCCATCACTTCCTAGTGATATTTCTGCAATTTAATATCATCCATATGTTGAGATTAGGCTTTCCTGGTGACTCATTCAGTAAAGAATCCACCTGCCAATGCAGGAGACCTGGGTTTGATCCCTGGGTCAGGAAGATCCCCTGGAGGAGGGCACAGCAACCCACTCCAGTATTCTTGCCTGGAAAATCCCATGGACAGAGGAGCCTGGCGGGCTACAGTCTGTGGGGTCGCAAGAGTGGGGCATGACTTAGGGACTAAACCACTACCACTGTTGCCATGTGTTGAGGTTATTTATGTCCCTTGTGTCTACCATAGGTAGCTCCCAGTCACTCGACAGCACATGGCCATGGTTGCTTTCTTCAGTGGCTTTCTTCATCAGTAGATAGAAGGGCACTTCTTATACTCTTTCATACATCACTATATACCAGCAATTGGATTCCAACGAATTCCAGTGAAATCTTTTTCTTTCAAAGAAAATGTTTAATGTGATATACATTCAAGCAAGTACATAAACATAAATGTGTCATTTAATAATGAATTTGTAGGAAATACCCATAAAACCACTACCCAGGTCAAGAAATGGGACACTATCAGCATCTTAGAAACCCCTAGATGCCTCTCCACAGATCAAGGAACCTCTCATCTGACTTGATAATTGTTTACTCACCTTAATAGTTTCACGACTTAATTCTGCATCACTGTTTGTGTCTGACTTAGAATTTTATATCACCGAAATCATGCAGGATGTATCAGTTCAGTTCAGTCGCTCAGTCGTGTCTGACTCTTTGCAACCCCATGAACTGCAGGACGCCAGGCCTCCCTGTCCATCACCAACTGCCGGAGTCTACCCAAACCCATGTCCGTTGAGTTGGTGATGCCATCCAACCATCTCATCCTCTGCCATCCCCTTCTTCTCCCGCCCTCAATCTTTCCCAGCATCAGGGTCTTTTCCAATGAGTCAGCTCTTTGCATCAGGTGGCCAAAGTATTGCAGTTTCAGCTTCAACCTCAGTCTTTCCAAAGAACACCCAGGACTGATCTCCTTCAGGATGGACTGGTTGGGTCTCCTTGCAGTCCAAGGGACTCTCAAGAGTCTTCTCTAACACCACAGTTCAAAAGCATTAGTTCTTCGGTGCTCAGCTTTCCTTATAGTCCAACTCTCAATCCATACATGACCACTGGAAAAACCATAGCCTTGACTAGACAGAACTTTGTTGACAAAGTAATGTCTCTGCTATTTAATATGCTGTCTAGATTGGTCATAACTTTCCTTCCAAGGAGTAAGTGTCTTTTAATTTCAAGGCTGCAGTCACCATCTGCAGTGATTTTGGAGTCCCCCAAAATAAAGTCAGCAACTGTTTCCCCATCTATTTCCCATGAAGTGATGGGACCAGATGCCATGATCTTAGTTTTCTGAATGCTGACCTGGCCAAAAAGATACTTCCAGAAATTCTAGCAAGAAGTCCAGAAATTTTGCCTCTCATTCTTTTTTTCTGAAGAGCCTATTTGAAGATATGTGAAGAGAAATAAAAATGAATCCAAGAAAAAAGAGGATACAGAACCCGAGAAACATTAAAACTAACCAAGTAGTATGATAAAATCCTTGGGTGAACCAAATTGTAAGATGAAGCCCAAGGTATGTAGAAAGAATGTCTTCAAGAATAAAGCAAATTTTATTACAAAATTTTTTACCAAGAAATTATATCATTTTGTTGATAAGATATTGATTTGTTTTACCAATCACACGGAGAAGGCAATGGCAAGCCACTCCAGTACTCTTGCCTAGAAAATCCCATGGATGGTTGAGCCTGGTAGGCTGCAGTCCGTGGGGTCGCTAAGGGTCGGACACGACTGAACGACTTCACTTTCACTTTTCACTTTCACACATTGGAGAAGGAAATGGCACCCACTCCAGTGTTCTTGCCTGGAGAATCCCAGGGATGGGGGAGCCTGGTGGGCTTCCGTCTATGGGGTCACGCAGAGTCGGATACGACTGAAGTGACTTAGCAGTAGCAGCAGCAGCAACCAATCACAAGAAAGAAATACAGGACAATTAGGAACTCTGGGCAAAGGAAGATTTTTTTTTTTTTAAATCATAATCCAAATGTTGAGCAAACTAAAATGTGTCATAACTTTGAGTAATTGATAAATCGTAAAAAAAAAAATTTGTTACTTTATTTGACCCTAGTGTTTGGGATATTTTCCTTCCATACAGGCTTAGCTGAGATTTGGGGTTTGTTGAGAAATTTAAATGTGATGACATTGGAATGTAACCATCATACAGTAATATACCCACTATGCAACATCTGTTGTATAGTAATTTCTCAAATATGACTTCCTTCATTATCCCCACCCCAACTCCTAGTACTTCTCACTGAGTGTACTCAGTTGCTCACTTGTGTCTGACTCTTTGTGGCCCCATGGACTGTAGCCCACCAGACTCCTCTGCCCATGGAATTTTCCAGGCAAGAATCCTGGAGTGGGATGTAATTTCCTACTCCAGAGGATCTTCCTGACCCGGGCATTGAACTCTTGTCTCTTGCGTCTCTTGCATTGGCAGGTGGATTCTTTATTAGTAGCATACAACACTTTCCAGTTGTATAGATGAAATTTCAGTCATTTCAAAAAATTGTTAAATTTCCCTTTGGGAAGAAATGAAAGCAGCTTGGCCAAATATGTAATCAAATGATTGCATTAGGTTGACTAGAAGGTTCTAAATCAGAAATAATATTTAGAGAGAAGATTATTATTATTTTTTTAATGTTGGTTGTTAATGCTCTGAATACCTTAAAGGAATAATGTAGTGACTGAAAAGACAATATTAGAACATAAGTACCTGTTCTCTCTAAAGGAAAAGCAGTATATCATGACAGACCAAAGTGATACATTTCTGATTGCTTTACTCTTTTTCTTTCTTTATAGCAAAACATCTATTCCCACTGCTCTATTGCTGTAGACCTTTCAAGGAGATTGGTGTGTTTCAATAGGTTTCCTGTCCTTCCTTCAAAAGAAACAGAGTGTGTGAAAAATCCTAGGCAGATCATTAAAATTGTAATAATACCCCAGTGTGGAAGATGAAAGGGAAGAACTCTCCCTCATGCTGGATTTATTTTTAGTACTCAGCGGTGTGATTTTTGTATGGTCCTTGGATCAGGTCATCCAGAAGGAAAGGATCATATTAACATTGGTGTCTGCAGTGAGATAGAATATTATTTAGTAGGACTGTAGCCTTTGAAACCCAGATGAAAATGAATGGAGATGTTGCTGCATCCAGTCGCATTTGTTGAAACTGGTTATTCTGGCCAGTGACATGCCTGACAGTTCAATGTAAACTCATCTCACTCTCTCTTTTTTTTACAATTTATTACCCAATTTCAGAAAGCAATCTATTGCCTAATACATGCCTGACCACATTCAAAGTATCAGTCACGTTCGTCTGAGAGTCTTAGAGTCATAATTTATTTGCTTCCACATCAATAGAACCCTAATCACTCCTCAGAATTTTCTAAAAATGCATAGTCAATAGGGTTGGATATCCTGTCCGCTGAGAATAGGTGGCTCAGTTATTGATGGCTACTTGAGTTCAAGTGAATCTTGTAGCAACTTCCTTTCCTCTTTGTTTCTGCCTGACTTTTCTTGCTCTGCCCTTGCAGGAAGGCCTCAGTAGAGTGAGATCTGAGGAATACGAATCTGCCTGCAATGCAGAAGATCTCTGGGTTGGCACGATTCCCCCAGAGGAGGAAATGGCTACCCACTCCAGTACTTTTTCCCTGAGAATCTTATGGACAAAGGAGCCTGGTGGGCTACAGTCCGTGGGGTCTCAAAGAGTTGGACAAGACTGAGTGACTAACACTTTCACTTTCATAGGTGGCCAAAGAAAGACAGGCTAATTTTATTATATGGGGAGTTTTGGAAAAGGTTGATGAAGAGGAGGTTTTAGAAATGATCTGGAAACTAGAAATTTACTTTTGATTTGTCTACCATTATCATTGCAGGATTAGCTTTGAATGTTCACTTAAGAACAGTATTTTTCACAATGACACATTAAAAAAATATCACATTACTCAAAAATGTTAATAGACAATGTTCTTTTTGCTAACTTTGTGATTCTGGCAAGATGCTTAACTCACTTGGTTTTGTTGTTTAGTTGCTAAGTTGTGTCTGACTCTTTTGCAAACCCCATGGATTGTAGCCTGCCAGAGTCTTCTGTCCATGGGATTTCACAGGCAGAAATACTGGAGTGAGTTGCCATTTCCTACTCCAGGGGATCTTCCCAACACAGGGATTGAACCTGGTTCTCCTGTATTGGCAGATGAATTCTTTACCACTCCTCACTTATAGCAAAAATAGCACATACTTCACAGGATGGTGGGGAAGATGAACTGGGTTATAAAACATGCTTCTGGTGGTACTTGTGTGTGTTAAATATAAATATAATTACATGATTTAAATATTTGCAGTGTTAGAGTAACAAAATATGACCTTTAAAATAAACAAACACGTGCTGAATTTTTCTGCTGTTAGATTTTAATTTACAGATTTGTTAAATGCTCCCAACTTTCAGGTCTATGTAATTTAAAATTTTAGTAGGAGACAGAGTTTCACCAGACTTCTTTCTTGGTGTAAAAAAGTGCTAATTATGCTTCAGTTTCATTTACTTTCCTATCTCTTTCCTATTACCACAATAACCAATCTGCTCTCCTCTTCCTGTATTGATGGGGGTTGCCTGTAGATTTTGACTGAGAACTTGAAATCAGTCACAAATTTATACAACTAAGTTCTGCCCTCAGGAATGCCAATTTTATTTAATCTAAAAATACTAGAATTCTATTAGAGCAGCAGAAACTAAACATTATAAAGCAACTATACTCCAAATAAAAAATAGAATTATATGAGATAATTTTTATATTCAACCTTGTGAGTCATAGAAAATGATATATGAAAAAATGTAAAATGTTTCTCAGCTTAAGTATTGCATGTTTAAAGCTTTAAAGAATGTGACTGTGTATCAATATTAACACATTTTTTTCAAAGACTTTTCTTTTTAGAGCCCATTTCACTAGACTGTTTTCTAGATCAGTCACATTGTTTTTTTTTTTTTTTTCATTTCCTAGTCTTTTCTTCTGTAATTTTAATTAGAATTATGTTACTCTTTATTATTTGGTTTTCCATATGTCTAATATCTGCAGGAATGCTGGGCTGGAAGAAGCACAAGCTGGAATCAGGATTGCCGGGAGAAATATCAATAACCTCAGATATGCAGATGACACCACCCTTATGGCAGAAAGTGAAGAGGAACTCAAAGGCCTCTTGATGAAAGTGAAAGAGGAGAGTGAAAAGTTTGGCTTGAAGCTCAACATTCAGAAAACGAAGATCATGGCATCTGGTCCCATCACTTCATGGGAAATAGATGGGGAAACAGTGGAAACAGTGTCAGACTATTTTTTTGGGCTCCAAAATCACTGCAGATGCTGATTGCAGCCATGAAATTAAAAGATGCTTACTCCTTGGAAGGAAAGTTATGACCAACCTAGAAAGCATATTAAAAAGCAGAGACATTACTTTGCCAACAAAGGTCTGTCTAGTCAAGGCTATGGTTTTTCCCGTGGTCATGTATGGATGTGAGAGTGAACTGTGAAGAGGCTGATCACCGAAGAATTGATGCTTTTGAACTGTGGTGTTGGAGAAGACTCTTGAGAGTCCCTTATACTGCAGGGAGATCCAACCAATCCATTCTAAAGGAGATCAGTCCTGGGTGTTCATTGGAAGGACTGATGCTAAAGCTGAAACTCCAATACTTTGGCCACCTCATGTGAAGAGTTGACTCACTGGAAAAGAGTCTGACGCTAGGAAGGATTGGGGGTGGGAGGAGACGGGGATGACAGAGAATGAGATGGCTGGATGGCATCACTGACTCAATGGACATTAGTTTGAGTGAGCTCCGGGAGTTGGTGATGGACAGGGAGGCCTGGCGTGCTGTGATTCATGGGGTCACAAAGAGTTGGACACGACTGAGCGACTGAACTGAACTGAACTGAATATCTGCATGTTTTGCATCCCTCTGTCTTCTCTGCTTCATTCTGGGTAATTTCTTTGTGTGTGTGTGTGCATGTGTCTGTGTGTGTATTAGTCATTAATTCTCTCTTCAGCTGTGTTTTATTTTCAGTTTAACCCACTGGTTGAGATTTTTTATTTCAACAGTGTATGTTTCTGTACATTTTAATGCAACTATATCTGGTCAGGGAACTAGATCCTTGTTGTTCTAGATCCAGGTTGTTCTTAATAATCTCGTTTTGGTAGTCGATCTCTGATTTTATCCTCTATTTCATTAATCATTTTGTATGTCATTCTTCTGTATTCTGTAGCAACAGCCCCTAGACCTGTTGTTTACCCTTTCTCTGAATGGTGGCTTTCTTTCAAGTGTGTTTCACATCAAATATTGTGAGTTTGTTCCTTAATCCTTTATGCCTTAATTGAAAATTTGAGAAATTGCTTTGTAGTGAATTATTTTTTTTTCTTGTTGACTATTTTTATTCGGTTGCTCAGTCATGTCTGACTCTTTGAGACCTCAAGGACTGCAGCATGCCAAGCTGCCCTGTCCTTCACCATCTCCCGGAGTTTGCTCAAAATCATGTCCATTGAGTAGGTGGTACCATTCAACCATCTCATCTTCTGTTGTCCCTTTCTCCTCCTGCCTTCAGTCTTTCCCAGCATCAGGATCTTTTCCAATGAGTTGGCTCTTCGCATCAGGTGGACAAAGTATTGGGGCTTCAGCTTCAGCATCAGTCCTTCCAATGAATATTCAGAGCTGATTTCCTTTAGGATTAACTGGTTTGATCATACTGTCCAAGGGACTCTCAAGAGTCTTCTCCAGCACCACAGATAGGAAATGTCAGTTCTGAAACTACTTAAACTCTGTATGTGAGATCCAGGCCCTTGTTCTGAGACTCATCCTGGCCCAAGGCTGGCTTGAGGCTGGATTTCCTGACAGTAGCTACTACAGTAGCTGCCTTCTGGGAGCTCTGCTCCTCCTGGGTGTCTCCTACCCATTTTGCCCCAGTGATGTCTTAAGAAAAAGAGTATGTTCTTAGGAAGGACTTCCCTGATGGCTCAGTGGTAAAGAACCTGCCTGCCAATAGAGGAGATGCAGGTTTGATCCCTGGATCTGGAAGATCCCTTGGAGAAGGAAATGGTAACCCACTTCAGTATTCTTGCTTGGGAAATTCCATGGATAGAAAAGCCTGGCAGGCTACAGTCCATGGGTTGAAAAGAGTTGGACACAGCAACTAAACCACCATCACCATGGCTTTGGAAAGTGTTCCTGTTCTTTGAGGTCAGCAATAATTTTCATATATTTATGTTGTTTACAAACTTCAGTTGTTCAGTAGAGGGCTATTTCCTTGAATCTTCTAGTCAGGCGTATTGTTGGAAGTAGAACTCTATTATGTGTCATGTATACACATACCTCCCAAGCAACCTGAGCACGTTTTGCCTTATCATTCATATTTATAGGTGTTTGAATGAGTATATGTTAAATAGATGACATCTCTATCTATCATCTCTCTCACTATTTTGGTAAGCTTTTAAAAATCTTTTATTTGAATTTATTTATATATTTGACTGCACGTGATCTTAGTTGCAACATGTGGAATCTTTTCTTTTTAGTTGCGTACGGAATTAGGGATGTAGTTCCCTGACCAGTGATCCAACCTGAGCCCCCTGCATTGAGAGCAGAGTCTTAGCCACTGAACCACCAGGGAAGTTCCTCACCTTTTCAGTAATATTATCTCTTAAATTTGAAATAGTCAGGTTTTAAAAGTAAATATTCAATATTAGTTTTTATTATTTTGTTTTATAACATTTATATTCTTTGGTATATAACAGATATTTCATTTATGTAAAAAAAAAATTGGGTATATAGGATTTAAAGTAGATGTAGTAAGAATTATCAGTCACCTCATAGAAAATTTTGACATGCTCAGCCTGATTGTTTACAACTATTTTGTGGTGGTTTGGGTGAGCACATAAAATGACAGCAAGGGAAAAAGAACATTTGGAAAGAGGATGATAAGATTATTTGATAAAACTGATAATTACACAAAGGCTTGGGTTACATCTATAAAAAGATGCAAATAAAGAAAACCAGGTATGTTTCCAAGGTATTGAGCCACCCAACAAGTTCAAGAATATAGATTAGCTCTGAGGCCAACTTGAGTGAATGGGCAGTGTCTTCAGAGATGGTCCAGGGCTCACTCGACTGAATAAATACACAATAGACTTCTTTCCGGGAATCAAGCCAGCTCGCATCAAATGGCAGACTGCAAACTTCAGTAAAACTACTAAAGTATTTTATATTTGAATATTTACAGTATCATCAGTTCTTGTAAAAGAGTCATCTCCATAAGGCTTTAAAATAAAATTTTCCTTTCTACCAAAATTGACATTCCTGTTTTATTCCACAATTACTGTGCTTTGCTTCAGGGTGGCATAAGCTCATACTCTGAGAAACCTGGCTTTTATTTTTCATTATTTAAAATTCCCAATGAAATCATGCCTTTGTGTGAAAAGAGAAGGCTCATGATCTCGGAGTCTATCTTTCACCAAAACAAATTCTCAAACTATATTGAGGTCCTAGTTCACGGGAAGGATTATGGTACAGTTTGCCAGAAGTAGCCTTTCCAAAGTGCTGATCATCACTCTGCAATTGGTTTTTAAATTTTAATGGACCTGATTTTTATTTGACAATAACAGTTGTATAACAACCCTGTTATAAGGTCCTAAGGAATACCAAGGCAAATAAGACCCAGGTTGTCTGTGTTTTGTTTGCTACCAGTTTGGCAGATTGCAAAGAAACATGTAAGTTGCAAATTTTATGACACATTAGGGGCAAAGAAGGTGATTTGTGATTTGCATTTGTGAATTTGAGGTGGTAAGACCCAGTTAATAAACATGTGTGTAGCGTTATAAAGTCTACATTTTAATAAAGTTTGAAAGAATTAAAAAAAATGTGAACTGAGTGATTATTTCTGGGTGGTGGAATTATCATGCATGAATTTTACTTTCTTTTGTCTCTTTAAAACAAATTTTCTGTAATGGACATAAATTACCTGTTAAAAATCATTGAAATGGACTATTATTATTAGCTGACTCATTGGAAAAGACCCTGATGCTGGGAAAGATTGAGGGCAAGAGGGAAAGGGGGTGACAGAGGATGAAATGGTTGAATGGCGTCACTGACTCAATGGACAAGAGTTTGAGCAAACTCTGGGAGATAGTGAAGGACAGGGAAGCCCGATGTGCTTCAATTCATGGGGTCACAAAGAGTTGGACAGGGCTTAGCGACTGAACAACAACAGCAGCACCAACAATGTATTCCACAAGCAGTGACAACGGCCTTTTTAGATAGGGTTATCTTTAATCTTTAAATTGTGGCCCTAAAACAGACCACATGCTTCTTGCTGTGGATACAAAGCTAGGTTCTATCTTCATGGGGATCTAAGAGTCCAGTGGACAAGGCAGTTAAATGGACAGTTCCAAATGTGGAAAGTATTGGACTATAATAGGAAAGGTACAGATTTTATGGAGTTAATGACAATGATAACAGCTATATGCCAGGTATTTAAAGATGTAACCTATTAAGTAACTCTATGAAGGGTGTCTAATTATCACTCCTTTCCCAGGTTTCACTGATGGAGGAACCAAAGCTTATGGAGGTTGAAGTAAGTTGCTCAAGATTACATAGTTTATGTGCCAAAGTGTCATGAGGTCCACAGCTTCTTTTCAGATGATTTAGCCACAGGTCAGTGAGTGTCTGTTTGTGTGCATCTATCTATATCCCTCTTTCTATATAGTAATAATATGGCGGGCTACTGACTGTGCTGCTCATTGTACTTTTCTTTCAAATTTACTATGGGAAGAAAAAATTTCAAAATTAAAAGGAAGATCACACAACTGAAAAGAGTTAGGAATCAAATACAACACAAACTCATATACTTAAGCACTCAGCTACCTCCATCTTGTTGTATGTAATCTCTCCATTCTCGGGCTTATGTATCATTTTGTATGAGGAATCAGGAACAACATGTGATAATATGTAAACTGACTGAAAAGTCTTGATTCTCTTAGAGTCTCAGTTGAGTATTTTTAAAGATTATATTCAATCTGGACCTTGGAAGAGCTGATTTGTAAACATGTTTTGTACATGCTTTCCAATATGTGCTCAGTTTGACTGATTTGTTATTCAGTGAGTGTTTGTTAATCACCTAGTATATACTCAGCCCTGTGGTAGAGGTAGCTAATATGGAAAAGTTCATGAGTTCAAATTATGTATCTTTTAAAGAGTGTAGAGTCTGTTTAGGGCTTCCCACGTGGCGGTAGTGGTCCCACGTGGCGGTAGTGGTAAAGAACCCACCCACCAGTGCAGGAGATGCAAGAGATATGGGTTCAATCCCTGGTTTGGGAAGATCTCCTGAAGGAGGGCGTGGCAATCCAGTCCAGTATTTTTGCCTGGAGAATCCCATGGGCAGAGGAGCCTGGTGGGCTGTGGTCCATAGAGTCACATAGAATTGGACACAACTGAAGTGGCTTTGCACGAACACATGCAGAGTCTGGTTAAGTAGGCGTGATAATACATGCCAAACAATAGTGACCGACACCAACACAAGTATATGAGCCGGATTTTGATGCAGTGCTCTGTGCTCTGAAAAGTAAAAAGACAAAAATCAGTGTGATCTGGGATCATTAGGGAATGCTTAATGAAGAAGGCAATCTCACAATCTCTTTGAAAGATAGCTAAGGTTTAGAAAAGAACATTCCAGATGGAAACAAGTATTGTACACAGGTATTTTGTGTTGATGGAGCAATGATGCAGTGTGATAGAAAGGATTAATTAGTACAGAGAGGGTATGTGATGGTGGGAAGTTGGATTGGAAGATACGCTTTCTAAGGTTAGCAGGTTATTCTTGTTATCACCAGAAAAAATAAACTCTTGCATAAGGTTGTATTTATCAGAGGTGCTCTTGATGAAGCTTTCTTTTTGAAAATCTTTATGCTCTGCTTCTTTTGTTGTTGAGGCCGCTGTCAGAACGGCTTTCAGTGAACTGGGTTTTCTGTGTCACCATCACAGTAAGACATGCAGTATACAAATATACACATACACATACAAATAAGACATACGGTATACACACCATACAGTAAGACATACTGTATACAAATCAAGTCTTAGAAAATGCTGTATATATTTTTTTAAACTTTTTTTTTTCTACTGTATTCACTGCAGGGAAGTTGTCAAATATCTTGTCTGCCACATCCCTCAGGGACCTTGATTTTGGAGAACAAGGAACTTTTCTCCAATGTTCTTGATTCCAAGTGGAGGAAGCTGCAAACTTTGTATGTCTTTGCCCCTCATTCGCTCCTCCTGTGGGGAGGTGTGAACTAATGGGTGATTTTGGAAGAACTGGGTAAGGGTAGCTCATCCCTTCTCTCTGTTCTTTTTGGGGAGTGAGTCTGTACACAGAGTGTGCCCTCGACTGCGCTCTGCTCTTCTGAAAGCTGCTTGGTAAAGCGGGGTGGGGGGCCAGCCTCCATGGGGCCATTGGCAGGGAGTGGCAGAGGGAGTTGACCTAATCCTGGCTTCAGTGTGTAAGTGTGTAAGCCCATTCGCCTGCGGATGTAAGTTGTATTCTCAAATTGCAGCTTTATCAGTGGTAATCTTGTTATTTCACTGGCGTATTCCCTTCTTCTAATTTCTCAGTTAATAGAAAACCTGGGTAAGAGAGAGGGGTTGCTATTTGTCAAGCTTTTTCCACACCCCAGTATCTTACGAATAGAGAACGATGAATGGATAATATTTCTTCATCAAATTGTTGAAAACTAGCTTTTTACTAAATTAGAACACTTGTAAATGCCTTTATAATCTACATATCTATGCTTCATTACTCTCTGATATTGTATTTGTATTCTAATGTATACTTTCTATAGTTCTGACTTTTAAAATTTATGATGAACTATTTTATGTACTTTCTATATGCCACTTCGAATATTTTTGTGGAATTAGGCCAAGTTTAAATCATATAGTACTTTAAATCATTATATAATTTAAATCATATAATGTGTTGACAGACCTGAAAGATGGCTGGCTGTGGAAAATGAAGGAGAGAAATTAATTATAAGTGTGTCAAAGTCTCATCTAAATGACTCTAAGAAGGTGGCATTGCTGTGAGACGTCAGTACCTCACAGATCGAAGGTGATGGTTTCCAAGTGAACAAGGGACATCTGAGTGAAATAACCAGAAGATGGGGCATTGGAGAGGAGCTCAGATAAAGGAAAGAATGAGAACAAATTGATAAAAGAATGAGAACAAATTGATAAAAGAATGAATAGGGAGGGGGAGGGGGAGAGAGAAAATAACCATATGCTTTGGAGGAATGTCCATAGTTGATGTAAATAAAGAGAAAGCATGACTAGAGAATAAAGTGAGCAAGAATCAGAGAAAGTTGAGTTTCTGAAACCTGGGGAATGGTCAGGTAATGTCAACTGCAAAGGGAAGTTTTAGGAGAATGATGCCTGTAAGCCCATTGCTAGGCAACAATCTCTTTGAGGGATTTATTTTATCTTTCATTAATTTGTTTACCCCATCCCAGCAATGTTTATACAGTGCCCAGCATAATACTATATCATTTGTGCTTGGACTGGATAAGAACTAACCACAGGATTCGATGAATGAATCTAGCTAGCTGGTGTGTTCTGTCGGGTGGTTCTTCCTACATGACACTTCTCTTATACTGGATGGATGGCTGTGTGTGAATACAGTATGTGGGTACATACAGCTGGAGAGTATGTATATAGCCAAAGAAGGGACTATATAGCCAAGCTGACACCTTTCCTGGATGATTAAATAAGAAGCCCCTCATTCTGGGTATCTCATCCACGCTAGGAACCGTGCCCTTTCCGGGCATATTGTGCAATTTGTTTAGAGAGTGTTTCTTTGATTTTAGTCTACAGCAAAATATCGCTGCCACCAGTCACTTTGCACATGTGGAAGTGGTGGTGGGTGGTGGAGGATGGGCTGCTGGTGTAGCTGTTCTAGATACTGTACTTTGATCACCTGACTTCTGCCCCCTTCCCACTCTAATTCAAGCTTTGGGGCTTCTCTGGAGCTGACTTGGAAAGAATATCTTCTCCATGTTTTTTTTTATTATTGGAGTATAACTGCTTTACAATGTTGTTGTTTCCACTGTACAACAAAGTGAATCAGCCATATGTATACATATCCTCTCTTCTTTTCATTTTGTTTTGTTTCCTCTGTATATTCTGGACCGCAATCTGTCCCCTCCAGCTCCTTCTTTTCCATCTACATAATTCCACCTGCTTTCTGTTTTTCAGAAATCATTCAAATACATTAATGTCACTCTCCCTCTTAGAGCTGCTATGAATTTGTTTTCTTTTTGACATAAATTGTCATTTCAATTAGATCTTTGCAGGAAGGGATGGTAAATATATGATGTGTTCACTCTGCCATCTTGAACTGGCAGTCAGTTCTCAATTTAAAAATATATTGCCAAGACTCTCACTTTTTAAAAATTATTTTCCTTATGGACATTTGAAAGATCTTTATTTCTCAAATTTTGCTTATGATAATGAATTAATTGTGATGATAAAAACATATTTTTTCCCTTAAAAATCATTATTTCTAAGGTCCAAACAGACCTTATAATCAGGAAATGTAAACTGTGACATCAGACTGAATTGATTCAATTTCAGGCAAGAATAAGAAGTTTGGTATTTCTGTTTTCTAACATAGCTATTGTGATGGAAAATAAATTATTAATATCAAGAGCTGATTCAGATGTTCCATACATTTATCAAAAAATAGTTACATGTTTAGCCCTCTTCTAGACCCTGGGTATATTGGTGAATAAAATAGACGTCTGCCTCAAGGCATTTGTGGACTAGTGGTAGAGGAAGACATTGCTGCTGCTGCTAAGTCACTTCAGTCGTGTCCGACTCTGTGTGACCCCATAGACGGAAGCCCACTAGGCTCCCCCATCCCCGGGATTCTCCAGGCAAGAACACTGGAGTGGGTTGCCATTTCCTTCTCCAATGTGTGAAAGTGAAAAGTGAAAGTGAAGTCACTCAGTCGCGTCCGACTCTTCGCGACCCCATGGACTGCAGCCCACCAGGCTCCTCCGTCCATGGGATTCTCCAGGCAAGAGTACTGGAGTGGCTTGCCATTGCCTTCTCCAAGAGGAAGACATTAAATACACACAAGTAGAAATAAAATTGTGGAAAATCTTTTAAAGAATAAATGTAGGTTACTATGAGGAAGCATGTTAGGAGGAACCTAACTTAGTTTGGAGGCTCAGGAAAAATCCTTTTTGGAAAGTGACATTTAAGGAGAAGCCTAAGACTAGCATTTAAGCAGAATAGCATGGGGGATACTGAAGCTGATGGGACAGCAGATCAGATCCCAATGGGCTGGGAATGGGCCAAAATGGGGAAGAGAGGACCAAGATGAGGCTGGAGACAAGGGGAGAGACCAAATCAAAATCCTACAAAGTCTTGGATTATTTTCTAAAATCTGTCAAAGGATTCACCCTTGGCATTGGCTTGATCTGGTCTGTACTTTTAAAGGATTGTTCTCTTTTAGCTTTGTAAGAGCAGTTTGGTAAGATGGTACTGCCGTTATAGTACAGATGAGAGATAATAGTGGCATGGGTAAAAATTGCCCAGGGACATTGAAAGAGGTAGCTAAAATTGGAGACACACACATACACAAATACACATGTTTTGAATTGATAGAATTGGAGAAGGAAATGGCAACCCACTCCAGTGTTCTTGCCTGGAGAATCCCAGGGACGGTGGAGCCTGGTGGGCTACCGTCTATGGGGTCGCACAGAGTTGGACATGACTGAAGTGACTTAGCAGCAGCAGCAGTAGTGGTTGTGGTAATTTTAGGAATGAAAGTTGAATGACTTCTAGGTTTCTGATTTCTGCAACTGGTGAGGTTAAAGTTTACTGCAATGATGGGTGAAGAATAAAGATGAATTTGAGGGACAAAAATGAAGAATTTAGTTTTTTATTTTTCCTTGGAAGGGAGACAGATCTAAGTAGAAATGCTAAGAAGGCAGTTGGGTGTGTGAATCTGATGTCAGAAAAGAGATCTTGGCTAGAGATATAAATTTGGGAATTATCATCATATCTATAATTATTTAATGCTGCAGGAGTGGAAGATATCAGGGAGAAAATGAAAATGAGAAGCCACATGACTAAACCCCAAGGAACCTCAACATTCTGAGGTTGGATAGAGAGGAGAAGCTGCTTTGAGAATTTGAAAAGAGCCAGAGAGGTTGAAGAAAAACGACATGAGCTGATGTTAAAGTTTCCAAGAGAATAGGGTATTTTAAGAAGGAAGAAATACATGATAAACCCTTTGAAATATTGCTAACAGACCTTCTGTGTTCAAGGATCCATATTGCCTTTCTCCTATAAAAATTTCAGTCTGAGATGAAACCACATTCTTTTTCTTTTTAAATTTAAATTTATTTATTTAGCTGGAGGATAATAGCTTTGCAATATTGTGTGGTTTCTGCCATAAAGCAACATGAATCCATGTTCTAAAGTTAGGGAGAGATTCTGGGAGTGGAGCTGGGCAGGTGGTCTTGGTGTTGTGTCAGTGGTTAATGGGAGACAAAGCAGAGATGTGTGTCAGGGATCTGGCTTTATCTTTTGTCTCCCTTTCCTCCACCTGGCTTCCCACCTCAAACATCTTTGCATCGCAATCTCAACAACTAGTGTGCTAACATAAAAATTGTTGTGAAGACAATGCTATTGGAGAATTTCTCAAAGAGAGAAATTTCTGCTCCTATTACTGTCTAATATGGTGTTCTGCACCAAGTTGAGAACAACGGAAGTAGTGAATACAGGTAGTTTGGGGGAAAAGAACGCTCATTTTTAACTCAAGTTTTCTGAAAGATTGCACTATGTGAATCAGGTAAGTCTTTGACCGTGTTCATCTGAACACTGGCCTTCCTTGGTGGCTCAGACAGTAAAGGATCCACCTGCAATGAAAGAGACCCGGGTTCGATCACTGAATCAGGAAGATCCCCTGGAAAAGGAAATGGCTACCCACTCCAGTTTTCTCGCCTGGAGAATACCATGGGCAGAGAAGCCTGGTGGGCTGTAGTCCATGGAATCGCAAAGTGTCAGACATGACTGAGCGACTAACACTTTCACTTTCTTTTCGCTTTCATCTGAATATTAGTTGAAAGTTGAACATCAACTTCTCTTCTGGCTAGCTTACCATACTTTATGCAGATAAGATTATAAAATATTGTCATGGTTTTTTTCCATGTAGTTTTCCAAATAAGAATAATGGACCAAGTATTACCTTTCTGAGTGTTTTGTAGTTATGCAAATATAAGAGAAAATACTAGGTGAAATTATGCGAAATTGCATTTGGTGAAAAAATGGCCAAATATGGGCAATTTCTTGTAGTTCAACCTAATACTTGACATGTATCTAGCAGTTTGTTACAGAAATGACTCTTTGTTTTTGTCGTTCAAATAGTTTCTCTTAGTTACGGTGAGCTATGGTAAATTAACTTGTATTAAACTTAATTCTGTTTTGTAGTACTGGACATAATGTTTTGGATTTTTATCTCCTTACATACTTTCTATCTTAAGTGGTTTCAGGCAGCACTAAGGAAGGAACTTCATCCAAACTATAGTGAAAAGTTTTCAGGTTTACTCATTCTTTCCTAGTCCTTTCCTTATGTCTATGATGTAAGTGGATGAGATTTCATAGAAGCTTATCCTGTGCCTCAGAGCTGTATTCTAGAATGTTCTTGAGGAGTAAAGGCAACAGCTCAGAAATATTCCTTTGGGTGTGTTGAAGGATGCTAGCTATTTTATTGTTCTTCTCCAACAAGATGATCTTTAGCTATTTTATGAGAAATTTCATAAGAGAGCAAATTTCCAGTGTATAATCTTGTTCTACAATAGGTGTTTCATTCTTGGCCAGAATCAGCTCTCATACAATTGAATTTATCTTTAAATTTTTAATTTTTCAGTTTTTAAATCTTTTATTGAAGTATAGTTGATTTACAATATTGTGTTAGTTTCTGCTGCACAGCAGACTGAGTCGTTTATACATATATGTGCTAAGTCACTTCAGTCATGTCCAACTCTTTGCGATGCTATGGACTGTAGAACGCCAGACTCTTCTGTCCTTGGGATTTCCCAGGGAAGAATACTGGAGTGGGTTACCATGCCCTCCTCCAAGGGATCTTCCCAATCCAGGGATTGAACCTGTGTCTCTTAGGTCTCCTGCATTGGCAGGCAGGTTCTTTACTGCTAGCGCTACCTGGGAAGCCCTATACATATATAAATATATATATTCTTTTTCGTATTGTTTTCCATTATGGTTTAATACAGGGTGTTGAATATAGTTCCCTGTGCTATTTGGAAGGAACTTGTTGTCTATCCATTATATCTGTAATAGTTTGTATCTGCTAACCCCAAATTCCCAATCTGTCCCTCCCTACTCCCCCAGCAACCACAAGCCTATGTTCTATCTCTGTGAGACTTTTTGTTTCTTATGCTTTGTAAATTGGTTTATTTTTGTCATGTATTACAGTCCACCTATAAATTTAAGTGAAGCTGGAATTGTTTTTTGCTGCCAGATTAGTAATTTAAAAAACTGAGTAGATTCAGTACTTGGTAAGATTATATATTGATTTTATATATGCATGTATATACATAAAAAAGGAATGTCAAGTTTTGTTATAGTTGTAATAGGTAAGTAGTGTTCTAATTTACAGAGTTTGAGTTATATTTACTTCTGTGAATATGTTTTAAATTTGAATAACTGTTATTGGGAAATACATTGAAATTGAAGTTAGCAAGGACCTGTTAGTTCCTTGCTTCTAATATAGACAGATCATTTGAAAAAACATAGAGTCCACAACCTGTGGACTCTAAAATGATACACACAGTTACATTTTCTAATGATTTGTACATGTGGTATCTTTCAGAATATTAGGAAAACAGAGAGATTTAATACTAAGAAATAAAACCTATTAATGTTGTGGTGTGTTTTGTTTACACACATGTAGCAGAATGTGACCACTTAGACTCTCCTGATGTATTTTTCTATACTGCAAATGAAAGATAGCATACAAATACTTCTTATCTTTTGGAAAGAGTTAAAGATAAAACTTTCTCTACACTCAAGATAAGGAAAGTTACTATTAAATATTGTTAAATAACTTTTCAATGTCCTATCTTTTTGCCTTTTCATACTGTTCATGGAGTTCTCAAGGCAAGAATACTGAAATAGATTGCCATTCCCTTCTCCAGTGGACCACATTTTGCCAAAATACAGTAAAATCCAATGCTGTAAAGAGTAATATTGCATAGGAACCTGGAATATTAGGTCCATGAATCAAGGCAAATTGGAAGTTGTCAAACAGGAGATGGCAAGAATGAACGTTGACATTTTAGGAATCAGTGAACTAAAATGGACTGGAATGCGTGAGTTTAATTCAGATGACCATTGTATCTACTATTGTGGGCAAGAATCCCTTAGAAGAAATGGAGTAGCCATCATAGTCAACAAAAGAGTCTGAAATGCAGTACTTGGATGCAATCTCGAAAATGACAGAATGATCTCTGTTCGTTTCCAAGATAAACCATTCAATATCGCGGTAATCCAAGTCTATGCCCTGACCAGTAACGCTGAAGAAGCTGAAATTGAATGGTTCTATGATGACCTACAAGACCTAGAACTAACACCCAAAAAAGATGTCCTTTTCATTATAGGGGACTGGAATGCAAAAGTAAGAAGTCAAGAAACACCTGGAGTAACAGGCAAATTTGGCCTTGGAGTACAGAATGAAGCAGGGCGAAAGCTAACAGAGTTTTGCCAAGAGAACACACTGGTCATAGCAAACACCCTCTTCAAACAACACAAGAGAAGACTCTACACATGGACATCACCAGATGGCCAACACTGAAATCAGATTGATTATATTCTTTGCTGCCAAAGATGGAGAAACTCTATACGGTTAGCACAAACAAGACCTGGAACTGACTGTGGCTCAGATCATGAACTCCTTATTGCCAAATTCAGACTTAAATTGAAGAAAGGGGAAGCCACTAGACCATTCAGGTATGACGTAAATCAAATCCCTTATGATTATGCAGTGGAAGTGAGAAATAGATTTAAGGGACTAGATCTGATAGAGTGCCTGATGAGGTATGAATGGAGGTTCATGACATTGTACAGGAGACAGGGATCAGGATCATCCCCAAGGAAAAAAAGTGCAAAAAAGCATAATGGCTGTCTGAGGAGGCCTTAAAAATAGCTGTGAAAAGAAGAGAAGCCAAAAGCAAAGGAGAAAAGGAAAGGTATATCCATTTGAATGCAGAGTTCCAAAGAATAGCAAGTAGAGATAAGAAAGCCTTCCTCAGTGATCAGTGAAAAGAAATAGAGGAAAACAATAGAATGGGAAAGACTAGAGATCTCTTCAAGAAAATGAGAGATACCTAGGGCACATTTCATGCAAAAATGGGCTCAATAAAGGACAGAAATGGTAGGGACCTAACAGAAGCAGAAGTATTAAGAAAAGGTGGCAAGAATACACAGACTAACTATACAAAAAAGATTTTCACAATCCAGATAATCATGATGGTGTGATCACTCACCTAGAACCGGACATCCTGGAATGTGAAGTCAAGTGGATCACTATGAACAAAGCTAGTGGAGGTGATGGAATTCCAGTTGAGCTATTTCAAATGCTAAAAGATGATGCTGTGAACGTGCTGCACTCAATATGTCAGAAAATTTGGAAAACTCAGCAGTGGCCACAGGACTGGAAAAGGTCAGTTTTCAATCCAATCCCAAAGAAAGGCAATGCCGAGGAATGCTCAAACTACTGCACAATTGCACTCATCTCATATGCTGGTAAGGTAATGCTCAAAATTCTCCAAGCCAGGCTTCAGCAATACATGAACCATCAAGTTCCAGATGTTCAAGCAGGTTTTAGGAAAGGCAGAGGCACCAGAGATCAAATTGCCAACATCCGCTGGATCATGGAGAAAACAAGAGAGTTCCAGAAAAACATCTATTTCTGCTTCATTGACTATGCCAAAGCCTTTGACTGTGTGGATCACAATAAACTGGAAAATTCTGAAAGAGACTGGAATACCAGACTACCTGACCTGCCTCTTGAGAAATCTCTGTGCAGCTCAGGAAACAACAGTTAGAACTGGACATGGAACAACAGACTGGTTCCAAATAGGAAAAGGAGTAGGTTAAGGCTGTATATTATCACCCTGCTTATTTAACTTATATGCAGAGTACATCATGAGAAATGCTGGGTTGGAAGAAGCACAAGCTGGAATGAAGATTGCTGGGAGAAATATCAATAACCTCAGATATGCAGATGACACCACCCTTATGGCAGAAAGTGAAGAACTCAAGAGCTTCTTGATGAAAGTGAAAGAGGAGAGTGAAAAAGTTGGCTTAACGCTCAGCATTCAGAAAACTAAGATCATGGCATCTGGTCCCATCACTTCATGGCAAATAGATGGGGAAACGGTGGCTGAATTTATTTTTTGGGGGGTTCCCAAATAACTGCAGATGGTGACTGCAGCCATGAAATTAAAAGACACTTACTCCTTGGAAGGAAAGTTATGACCAACCTAGACAGCATATTAAAAATCAGAGACATTAGTTTGTCAAGAAAGGTCCATCTAGTCAAGGCTATGGTTTTTCCTTTAGTCATGTATGACATGAGAGTTGGACTATAAAGAAAGCTGAGTGCTGAAGAATTGATGCTTTTGAACTGTGGTGTTGGAGAAAACTGTTGAGAGTCCCTTGGACTGCAAGGAGATCCATCCAGTCCATCCATCCATCCATCCAGTCCAATCAGTCCTGAGTATTCATTGGAAGGACTGATGTTGAAGCTGAAATTCCAATACCTTGGCCACCTGATGCAAAGAGCTGACTCATTTGAAAACACCCTGATGCTGGGAAAGATTGAAGATGGGTGGAGTAGGGGATGACAGATGATGAGATGGTTGGATGGCATCACCAACTCAATGGACATGAGTTTGAGTAAACCCCAGGAGTTGGTGATGGACAGGGAGGCCTGGCATGCTGCAGTCCATGGGTTGCAAAGAGTCGGACATGACTGAGCGACTGAACTGAACTGAACTAACTTTTAGTTGTTTCAGTTCAGTTCAGTCGCTCAGTCATGTCCGACTCTTTGCGACCCCATGAATCACAGCACACCAGGCCTCCCTGTCCATCACCAACTCCCAGAGTTCACTCAAACTCATATCCATCGAGTCAGTGATGCTATCCAGCCATCTCATTCTCTGTTGTCCCCTTCTTCTCCCGCCCCCAATCCTTCCCAGCATCAGAGTCTTTTCCAGTGAGTCAACTCGTCGCATGAGGTGGCCAAAGTATTGGAGTTTCAGCTTTAGCATCAGTCCTTCCAATGAACACCCAGGATTGATCTCCTCTAGAATGGACTGGTTGGATCTCCTTGCAGTCCAAGGGACTCTCAAGAGTCTTCTCCAGCACCACAGTTCAAAAGCATCAATTCTTCGGCGATCAGCTTTCTTCACAGTCCAGCTCTCACATCCATACATGACCACTGGAAAAACCATAGCCTTGACTAGACGGACCTTTGTTGGCAAAGTAATGTCTCTGCTTTTTAATATACTATCTAGGTTGGTCATAACTTTCCTTCCAAGGAGTAAGCGTCTTTTAATTTCCTGGCTGCAATCAGCATCCGCAGTGATTTTGGAATTGAAGGTCTAATGGGGTTTCTGGGTCTGTTATAAAAGAGAAGAGGAATGTAAGTCTTGAGGATGGATGAAGTGTTGCTTAGGGAAGCCTGAAGAAGGAGATGGGCTATGGGAACATGTGGTATGGAATGGTAGTGGAGACATGAAGTGTAATAGCGCGGTACCTGTTAAGGTGGGAGATTTTGTCCCGGGATTGAGAGGCCCTGATTTCTGGGCAGTCTCAGATGAGTGAACCTGACCAAAGAGGTGCTGTAAGTCATTGAACCTTCCAGGATGTTCATTGGACCTGAGTCTCTGCCCACTAATCACTTGGCCTCTGGTGACATCTTGCAGCGTCCCACTGCCCGTGGCAGGAACTATTCTCCTTTCACTCTTTCCAGCAGGACCAGAGAAACATTTGTGTTATGTTTGTAGCTAGTATTGTCACTCACTGACTGCCCAGCAGAAGCCATCCTGACCATGATGGAAGACTTTGCTTGGTCCCTGTTTGAGTAGCCCGTGTGGACATCCCTCCAACATAGACCAGGGAGTCTTTCTTAGTTTGGCTTCTTCTAGAAGTAAATCCTGAGATGAAGACTGGACTGCAGGTAATTTATATGAGGGTGATTCCAGGAAACCCTGGTAAACAGGGTGGGAAGGTAAAGGACTTCTCTGATAGCTCAGCAGTACAGCATCTGCCTACCAATGCAGGAAACATGGGTTCAATTCTTAGGCCGGGAAGATCCCCTGGAGAAGGAAATGGAAACCCACTCCAGTATTCTTGCCTGGGAAATCCTGGCGGGCTACAGTCCATGGAATCGCAAAGTGTCAAACAGAACTGAGCAACTGAGCACACACGCACAACAGCCGATAGAGATTGTAGTCAAGCACGTTACCTGTAGATAACTGGATCTCACTGAGGAACTCTGGGAAATTGCAGAATGTGTGCTTGAATTATCCTCGCTTCACATGAATGGAACCGTGGCATTTATACCTCAGTTCCCTCCAGTCACTGGTTGAGTGCTGCTCCTGGTGTGTGTTAATTCTGTGACACTTCAGCCTGCCCTGTGTGTGGACAGCAAGGCTTGACCACCAGACAGAGTCATTGCACAGCTGGAAGTCAGCGTTATGCCCTACAGTGGTACAGTCTGAGGGTGAATGATGGTACACAGATGATCTCTGCTAGTGTCTGCCCCTTGCACTGCTTAAATACACTCCTACTCCATGATGAATTCATTCTGTTCTGTCATTCATTCTTCACGATGGTAGCTCCTTACAAATTCTTAAGAGTTTTCTTTTTCAACAGGTGCCCTCTAAATGCCTTGACTCCCAAATATACTTTATCCCTTTGTCCACTTTGTAGAAGTTCTAGGTCCTCATGAGAGTTGGTCTCTCTTGCTAGCTTTGTCTGCTGATCTGTTGTTGTTCAGTCACTTAGTTGTGTCTGACTCTTTGCGACCCCACAGACTGCAGCACGCCAGACTTCCCTGTCCTTCATTATCTCCCAGAGTTTCCTCTAACTCATGTCCATTGAGTCGATGATGCCATCCAACCGTCTCATCCTCTGTTGTCCCCTTCTCCTCCTGCCCTCAATCTTTCCCAGCATCAGGGTTTTTCTAATGAGTCGGCTCTTCCCATCAAATGACTAGGATGGTTAGGATGTTTAGGATGAATGATGAAAATGACTTTGAGATAGTCATAGCTTTAGGCTTAATGAACCCTTGTCCTTTACTATATTTCCACTCACCTGGGAACCTGGGTCTTCAGTGCAGTTGACCTTAAAGTTGGAGGAGGGGTAGGCACAAACTCCTTGAATAATTTACTGGGACTGATGGTGAGAAGGGCCACCCTTGCTTTCATTCCTTGGTACCCATTTCAATTCTAGTTATTGACACAGAGCAGCAGATGATGGCCATTGGTTCAAAATATGTACTATATTCTAACCTCATGGGGTATCATCCCATAGCTGGCACTTCAGCTGTGCCTTTAAGATGCTGTTCAAACATCCTAAAAGGCCAGAAGCTGTTGGCATGAAAGTGTATGGTGGGAACGAATGTTAGCTGCTGTCTAATCCAAGCAAATGCAAACTATTTAGGATCCTCTTTCCTGGAGGGAATTGAAGAGAACTCCTTCAAACCTGTAGCTTCATTCCAGAGTCTGTGCTAATTTATTCTAGTAAAGATGCTACTTCTGGCACTGCTGTAGTGACTAAGATTGCCATTTAATTCAGTTTGTATATATGCTCAGTTGTGTCCAACTCTGCGACCCCATGAACTATAGCTCACCAAGCTCCTCTGTCCATGGGATTCTTCAGACAAGAATACTGGAGTGGGTATCAATTCCCTTCTGCAGGGGATCTTCCCAACCCAGTGATCAAACCTGGGTCCCTTGCATTGCAGGCATATTCTTTACCATTTTAACCACCAAAGAAAGTCAGAAGATGTTCACTATTGGTCATTCCAGCCTGTCCCAGGTGCAGGCAAAGCAGATTCTGAAAGCCAGAGAAAACCTTAAGGCAAGTGGAAGCCAAGCAGGTATTCTGCCTCGTAAGACCTGATAAAAAGTGTTGGGGTGCTGACAGTGTCTACTCTGGGACCCAGAGACTCAGCACAGAACCCTGGACACTTTGTGGGCTTGTGGGCCACATACATATTTTGAGGTGTCTGAACTCAGCAGGCTTGAGATCCGCAAGTTGGGGCATGGCTAGATGCTGTCATATAGATATACATGCTACATGTCCAATTTTATACCTTTTTATCACTTAACCTTATGACTGGGCTTCCCAGGTGGCATTAGTTTTAAAGAACCTGCCTGCCAATGCAGGAGACAGAAGAGATGTCAGTTTGATCCCTGGGTCCTCCCTTAGAGGAGGGCATGGCAACCCACTCCAGTATTCTTGCCTGGAGAACCCACTGGCAGCGGAGCCTGGTGGACTACAGTCCATGGGGTCGCAAAGAGTCAGACACAACTGAAATGACTTAGTGCATGCGCGTGCGTGCACACACACACACACACACACACACACACACACACACATACAATGAGTATGCTCATATTACCTGAAACATTAAAAAAGCCATTTTTAGGTGCCATCAGGAGAAGTTTCATCTTCAAATGAGAAGGCAAGTTATACTGCTTTACTGACAATTCTTGGAATTTAAAAAGCATGACAGAATGTCGACAGACATATATTTATGGCTGTAGACAGGTAGAGTTTTGAATCTGTGAACTTAAAGTATGTCCCATATTTAAAAAACGCAGCATGCACACCGAAGTCCAGATGTAGTTTGAATTGTACTTCATCATGGGGAGGGTTCCGTTCCCTCTCTGCCTGGGCTCCTTGCCTGCTCTCTCATGGCTGCAGAAGCGCCATCTGTGTGAGAGCTCCCGAGAGACAAATTGCTTCCTATCCTGGGCCTCCATCGCTTGCCTGGAGTAGTGCTTAAGAAATAATTGCTTCAGGGATCTCAGAGTACTCTGACCTGATGAGTTCTGGCAGCTTCTCGAGGAGTCACAGGACTTGCGACTGAGGCCTCCAAAAATTGATTTGAAACATAGGAAGCAAAGATGTGATGTCTAGGGTAGAAGGCGTTTTGTGATGCCCATTCCAAAGTACCGAGTTATATATGAATACTCCTCAGGTGTTGGAAGAGGAAATGGCAACCCAGTTCACTTTTCTTACCTGGAGAATCCCATGGACAGAGGAGCCTGGCAGGCTATAATCCAAAGGGTTTCAAAGAGTCAGACATGACCAAGCGACTAACATACATGCACACACTCTCCTCAGGTGTACAAGGCTAGGAGGTGCTAGTTTCCCATAAGTGGAGCTGAGATGGGGTAGGGTGGCCAGATAGCTATGAGCAAGGGGAGGGAGGGCTCTAGGGAAAACAGTACATACCAGATGTGACAGGGAAGACCTTTAGAAACTTAACTCCCCTAAAGAGTAGGCCAAGGAAGAGGGCATTCCATAATGCCCTCTTGAGGCAACATTGAGTTTATATAAGTTACCTGAGGGGATGAGCTGGATTCAGAGGAGCTGAAAAGCATAAAATAATTTTGACTTGTTTCAGAAATGCCTCTTACATAGGCTCAGTGACTCTTCCCTCTCCCTAGTTCCCATATGACATTTCAAGCAGGTTTCATAGTTTTAAAACTACTTTGAGATGAATCAGTGATCCCCTTGTTTTAGTGTTAAAAGCCCAGATTGGTCTAATAATCAGATAATTCCTGTCTAGTCCACTGTTATATAAAAAGAAAAAATAAGTCCAGTGTAGTTCAAATTCACTTATTCAGCTCCAGCCTGCTTCAGGCTTGTCAACCCGCCGTGGGAGAATGGCTGTAATCATCTTCAGGCTCTTGATGTATTTCTTTATCCCTGGAAAGTAACTGCTCGACCCCTTCCAGAGCCGGCCCAGCCAGAGAGTAGATAGGGAGCAAAGGGGGCATTTTATGAAGAAACACAAACATCTCTTCTTCAGAAAAACCTACCCCTTTGCTACATTAGTAGCAGAACAGCTCACTCCTGATACATCCCCCTTTTTTGAAGCCACCATCTTTAGTGTAGTGTTTATTTTTCAAAGTTGAAGGGACACGCATCAGGCTTTTCCAGTGATGTTCCTCTCTTTGGCTTGAGGCAGTGGGGACTTGGACTTACCTGGTGGTTCAGTGGTAAAAAAAAATTCGCCTGTAGTGCATGAGACAGGAGTTCAATTCCTAGGTCGGGAAGATTCCCTGGAGAAGGGAGTGACTGCTCACTATAGTATTCTTTCCTGGGAAATCCTATGGACAGAGGAGCCTGGCAGGCTACAGTCCATGGGATCACAAAGAGTCAGATACAACTTAACAACAGAAAAACAGCAACAAAATAGGGACTCATCCTCCTCCTCATTCCCAGGGTAAAGAGAGGAGAGGGGCCATGGTAACCCAACAAGTCTCTCTAAAAGAAGCACTTTCTTCTTCTATGATTTGTTCATTATCTAGCAGTGTATTGTTCAGCCTCCATATGTTGGCATTTTTAATAGTTTTTCTCCCGTAATTGAGATCTAATCTTACTTCATTGTGGTCAGTAAAGATGCTTGGAATGATTTCAATTTTTTTGAATTTACCAAGGCTAGATTTATGGCCCAGGATGTGATCTATCCTGGAAAAGGTTCCATGTGTGCTTGAGAAAAAGGTGAAACAATGGAGTATTCAGTTCAGTTCAGTTCAGTTGCTCAGTCGTGTCCAACTCTTTGCGACCCATGAATCACAGCACGCCAGGCCTCCCTGTCCATCACCAACTCCCGGAGTTCACTCAAACTCATGTCCATAGAGTCGGTGATGCCATCCAGCCACCTCATTACTCAGCCATTAAAAAGAATGCATTTGAACCAGTTCTAATGAGGTGGATGAAACTAGAGCCTATTATACAGAGTGAAGTAAGCCAGAAAGAAAAACACCAATACAATATACTAACGCATATATATGGAATTTCAGTTCAGTTCAGTTCAGTTGCTCAGTCGTGTCCGACTCTTTGCGGCCCCGTGAATCACAGCACGCCAGGCCTCCCTGTCCATCACCAACTCCCGGAGTTCACTCAAACTCATGTCCATCGAGTTGGTGATGCCATCCAGCCATCTCATTCTCTGTCGTCCCCGTCTTCTCCCACCCCCAATTCTTCCTAGCATCAGACTCTTTTCTAGTGAGTCAACTTGTTGCATGAGGTGGCCAAAGTATTGGAGCTTCAGCTTTAGCATCAGTCCTTCCAATGAACACCCAGGATTGATCTCCTCTAGAATGGACTGGTTGGATCTCCTTGCAGTCCAAGGGACTCTCAAGAGTCTTCTCCAGCACCACAGTTCAAAAGCATCAATTCTTCGGCGATCAGCTTTCTTCACAGTCCAACTCTCACAGCCATACATGACCACGGGAAAAACCATAGCCTTAATTTAGAAAGATGCAAATGATAACCCTGTATACGAGACAGCAAAAGAGACACAGATGTATACAACAGTCTTTGGGACTCTGTGGGAGAGGGTGAGGGGGGGATGGTTTGGGAGAATGGCATTGAAACATGTATATTATCATATGTGAAACGAATCGCCAGTTTAGGGTCGATGCATGTTAATGGATGCTCGGGGCTGGTATGCGGGGATGACCCAGAGGGAGGATAAGGGGAGGAGGGAGGTGGGAGCGGGGTTCAGGAGGGGGAACTCATGTACACCCGGGGCGGATTCATGTCAATGTATGGCAAAACCAACCAATATAATATTGTAAAATAATTAGCCTCCAATAAAAATTAAAAAAAACTTTCTTAATTAGAGCTTTCATAAACGATATCAAGTATAAAAATAAATAAAAGAAGCATTTTCTTTAGTGTCCTCACTCTTTAAACCCTCGAGGTATGAGGTAGGCTAAGGTTGACAGAACTGGTTTTCTACTTTCCCAGCATGCCCCACGCTTATTGCTGCTCTGGAATCTCACTTAAGGGTTGGGACAGTACTTGCCACTTGTATTATCCTTGGTCTTTGGAAATTCCACTGAAACAGTTGTTTAGTCGCTCAGTTATGTCCAATTCTTGTGACCCCATGGTCAGTAGCCCACAGTCTCCTCTGTCTATGGGATTTCCCAGGCAAGAATACTGGAGTGGGTATCCATTTCCTTCTCCAGGGGATCTTCCTGACCCTCAGATGAAACCCAAGTCTCTTGCATTGGCAGGCGGATTCTTTACTGCTGAGCCACCAGGGAAGCCAGCTGAAACTGAGATATGTATAATTTTACCACCCGTCTCCTGTGCTTTGGTGTCAGATGGGCGTAGGTTTGAATGGGGGCTCTCCTGCTTGTAACTGAGCCACCTTGGGCAAGTCACTTAATTTCTTTCAGCTTCAGTTCTTCCTTCTGTAAAAAGGGGAAGATAATATTTCTCAGCAATAGGTTTGTGATGAGGAATGTACTTTTATGAACTGAGGATGTGGGGCTCCTCAGATGATGAATGTAATGATGGCATTGGCTGGGTTTCCTTAGGTTCTTAACTCTCTTCCCACCACCATCTACAAAAGAGAAAGCTGCAGCCAATGATGAGGTGTCCTGCCTGTGATAATTCCCCCAGCCCTCTACTCTTAGAGTGGTGGAAATGCCTGGGCAGTGGCAGGGTGGCACTCCAGTAGAGTCTTGGAAAGAGATGAAAAGAAGTAAGAGATGGTCACAGTCCATGATTCTTTGCTCTTGTTATTCCTATCATGTACCCATGGGCAGTGTTGGAGGAGTCCCCTCCCTGGACATTCATTCTCTCGCCAGCCTCCTTTACCAATCAGGAATTGGATTCATGGAAACCCTGGCTGGTGGCGGGATGCCAGGCAGTCTCTGCTTGCTGGAAAATTTGATGTGGCAGCTGTAGCTTATTGTCCTTGCAGCTACCTTGCAAATGCCAGAGAAAAGAGCATTGTAAATAAGTGTGAGGAGCTGATAGCAAAAATTTGAGCCTGCACTGCAGTGCTTCGAACACCATTATAGGGCACTGATTTAGTGCCGGCTCGCAGAAGGGCAGGCTACCTTGAGTACTGAATTAGCATGTCCCCAGGGCGTTCTTTGGCATTCTACCCAGGCTGCTAACCAAGTCCTCCACGCTTCATTTATGGAATCTGACACTATCACAGACTCCAGCAGTATAGCTACAGGCTCTAGTAAACTCCTAAATTAAAAGTCAGCCTAGTCAAGGATATTTTGATGTCCAGGGCTTTGTGTACAGCTCCTGTGAGGATTAGTGCCCAAGTAATTTCTGACTTATTGAAATAAATGCAGGCCCTCCTATCTCAGCTTTACGTTTTTGCACGGGAGTTTTTTTAGGGCTGAGATGAAATTTTTCATGTAGGTCAATCACTTTAAGAATGCTTCATTTGGGGACAGGAGGCATATTACCTATGTAAGGCACTATTCTGCAGAAAGGATAAAAATACTATTCCTGAAAATAAACTCTTTCTTTAGTTTTTAGGTTTTATAGTCCACATTCTAATGAATTCCACCTAACGTAGAGCCATTGAGGAAAAAGGAGAGGGAAAAACCTGTTAATGAAACAGTCTTGAAAAGCATGGAGGTTGCCAGAGAGAAGCTTTCTCAGCTTCTTAATTCATGGATCTAGATGGTTTTTGGGCTTAGGTGGCACTAGTGGTAAAGAACTCAACTGCCAATGCAGGAGACATAAGAGATGCCAGTTTGATCCCTGGGTTTGGAAGATCCCCTGAAGCAGGGCATGGCAACCCATTTCAGTATTCTTGCCTGGAGAATCCCACGGACAGAGGAGTCTGGCGGGCTACAGTCCATAGGATTGCAAAGATTCAAACACGACTGAAGTGACTTAGCACACACAGGGGGTTCATAGATCAGGTGGTTCATCAGAAGCCACCAAACACTTAACTTCAGTACAACGTAAGTGTCGCAGACTGATCCAGTGCCAGCTTGTTGGCAAGATAGAAAAAAAAATACTGTATCTTTCAGAGCAATGCAGCCAGCTAAAGTTTTTATTGCTTCCTTTTTTCACCCTCATCCATGACACACAATTTAGAGTAGAGTATTGTCCCAGTTACTCAGTGGTGATGTGTAATCAATGCACTCAGTGGCCATGCAGGCATGTGTGAGAAAACTGCATTTAGAGGCTTTGATCTTGCACAGTCTGGTCAGCTAGCAATTTACAGATAGAGTAAAAAGAAAAAGAGAAGCAAAAACAAAAATAGAAGCAGACCTTCTGAAGCTTTTATTGTTTGTTGATACTTTGAGTGCCAGAACTTTCACTTATACTGTGTAGGAAATGGGAGATTTGGATTCCATCCCTGGTTCAGGAAGACCCCCTGGAGGAGGAAGTGGCAACCCACTCCAGTATTCTTGACTGGAAAATTCCATGGACAGAGGAACCTGGTGGGCTACAGTCCATGGGGTCACAGAGAGTTGGACACGACTGAGTCATTGAATACTCTGAGCTTGTTTCTCTCTCAGGGCTTCTACGTGTTGCATTTAGAGAAGTTAAATGGCTTAGAAAATAGGACTCCGTGGAAATTCTGTTGTATAAATTTTGATGTGGGGGCAATAAGTGATCTCTTTTCGATCTTCTCCCCTACTGAAAATTATGACAAATGATTCCAAAAATTCCATTGACTGAAGAGTTCGTTTGATTTTTTGTAAGATGGCACTAGTAGCATCTAGTTGTCTTTCAACTTCATTTGAAATAATTTTGTTAGATTGTATTTTGACAGCTGTGCTATCAGCATGCATTAAAAAAAAACTTACAAAAATTGGTGAATTTTTGTGTATGTATTGAAGGTGAAAAAAAGCAGCACTTTTAGCATTTTATGCTTTATTATTACAAGAAAAGTAAAATTGCAACTGAAATGCAAATAAAAATTTGTACAGATTTGTGGAGAAGGTGCTGTGACTGATCAAATGCATCAAAAGTGGCTTGCGAAGTTTCTAGCTGGAGATTTCTCACTGGATGATGCTCCATGGTTGGTAGACCAGTTGAAGTTGATCACACTCGAATTGAAACATATCCAAAATATCCAAATCAAGTGTTGAAAATCCTTTGCACCACCTCAGTTATGTTCATTGCTTTGATGTTTGGGTTCCACATAAACCGAAAAAATCTTCCTGACCATATTTCTTCCTGTGATTCTTTACTTAAATGTAACAAAATGTTCTCTTTTTAAACACTGTGACAGGCTATGAAAAGTAGATACTGTACAATCAAGTGGGGCTATGAAAAGTGGATACTATACAGTCATGTGTAACAGAAGAGATCATGGGGCAGGTGAAATGAACCACTACCAACCACACCAAAGACTGGTCTTCATCCAAAGAAGGTGATGTTGTGTATATGGTGGGATTGGGAGTCCTCTATTATGAGCTCCTTCCAGAAAACTGAACAGTTAATTCCAACAAGTACTGCCCCCAGTTTGACCAACTGAAAGCAGCACTTGATGAAAAGCATCCGGAATTAGTCAATAGAAAATGCATAATTTTCCATCAGGATACCACAAGACTGCCTGTTTCTTTGATGACCAGGCAAAAACTGTTACTGCTTGATTGGGAAGTTCTGATTCATCTGCTGTATTCACTACACATTGCAACAATGGAAAAATAATTTCAATTCCCTGGAAGATTGTAAAAGACACTTGGAACAGTTCTTTGCTCAAAACGATAAGTTTTGGGATGGTGGAATTATGAAGTTGCCTGAAAAATGGCAAAAGGTAGTGAAACAAAGGGGTGAATATGTTACTTAATAAAGTTCTTAGTGAAAATGAAAAATGTGTCTTTTATATTTATTTAAAAGCCGAAGGAACAAAGCATTTTTATGAAAAACAAGCATACTGCTAATTAAAACACTCGAAAATAGGTTTGATATTGAACTGAAAATTTTAGAACTGGAAACTATCTTAGAGAACATCTATGTAAAACTTTTTCTCCTTATCTGTGTCCCCATTCTGTCAGGAAGAAAACTAAAACCCTAAGAGATGTGGTTGCTGTCCCAGTTCACAGCACAAGGTAAGAGACCATTGTCTGAGGCTTATGACTTTCTGATTCATTATATCTAATGGGAGGATTTTAGGACTGTGATAAGACAAACCAGTGTGGAAATATTTGGGAGGGGGGCAAGGTGGACAGAAGACTATTTCTAAAGTTCTTATGCAGCACCAAATAGAATTGTCAAGAAAATGCTCTGAAAGATCAGTGATGCAGGTGGAGAAAAACAGGGAAGAATTAACCCTCCCAAGATGTTAAAATATGTTATAAAGCTTTATTAATTAAAATATTAGGTGCTCATTTGTGTCTGACCTTTTGCAATCCTATGGATTGTAGCCTGCCAGGCTCCTCTGTTCCTGGAATTCTTCAGGCAAGAATACTGGAGTGGATTGCCATGCTTTCCTCTAGAGGATCTTCTCAATGCAGGGATCGAACCCAGGTGGGGTTCACATTGCAGGTGGATTCTTTGCTGTCTGAGCCACTGGGGAAGCCCAATTAAAAGATGTGGTACTGGTTCATTGACATATAAACCAATGGAACCACTAAATCCAAGTATATATAGAAATTCAGTATATGACAAAGGCATCTCTGGTAAGTAGGGAAAAAGTAGCCTAATTTAATATATGATCTTGTGACAGCTTGTCAGTCATCTGAAAAATAATAGTTAAATGTAAAAAAAAGAAACCTTAAACATTCTATAGAAAAAAAAAATAGTGAATGCCTTTATAACCTTGGTGTGGAGAAGGCCTTTTTGAGTATATGGAGGACATGAAAAGACTGGTAAATCAAAATATGTAAAAATAAATTCTTTATGGTGGGACCATCAAGAAGGCCAAAAGACAAAAAAAAAATGGTGAAAATATTAGCATTCCTATATTATATATAAAGTAACCTCCTTAATATCTAAGAACTCTGCAATGATACAAAAAGACCAACTTGATAAAAAACTAATCCAAAGATATACACAGAGCTTATACAGCAAAGGAAATGAAAAGAACTCAAACATATAGCTCTTGTCTTTGCTACCCTTTGTTATACATTCTCTCCGTTGACTATTAAGTTAATACTGAAAAGATATTCTATGTCACTCTGATTAAGAAATATAAATATATATCCACTGAAACATACTTTTGTAATTTATTGAATTGGCACAAATGACAAAGATCAGTGACACACTTGTATAGCTGAGGCTATGGAAAAACAAATATTTCCTAAAGAAATACTTTCTTCGCCTATAGTGGGACGTTTAGGACAATTTAGGAAAGTTTCTCAAAATTGAAAATGCACGTACTCTCTGACATTTTAAGTAATTCCCCTTGTATGTTGTTCTACTCTTGCTCAAAGTATTCAATGATTATACAGACATAACTCATTATATACAGTTCTTTGTATCCATCTATTTATATTTTTAAATGTTTTAAAGGATATTCCCTTGTGAATAATAGCAAACATGTTGAAATAAGCTGAATGTTCACCAATAGGTGACTGGTTAAAGAAATCATGGTATGGACATGCAATAGAATATAATACAGCTGTGAAAAAAGTATAAAGATGTTCTCTGCATACTGAAATGGAAAAAGTTTTCAGAAATATTAAGAAAAAGAGAGTACATGACATTGTAAAGAGTAGGCTACCTTTTTGTCTTCTTTTTTTTGGCAAATTGGTGGGGATTGGAGGAGATGTATATCTGTATTTATTTGCTTATATATAAAAATATAGAATTATTCACAAAGAAAAATCATAGTGGTTACATGTGACAGATGGTAGGTTCAGACTTTGGAAGATGGGAAAGGGAATTGGCAGAAATCTTATCACTGTGTACTTTTATATAAATAAAAGGAACAGGGGACTGTATTACCTTCTCTGTTAAGTAAATGTCAAAAAGAGAGAAAATATTAGAAGACAAAAATACTGCTGACCCTCTGTACCAGTCAGAGTTCCAACAGAGAAATAGAACTGTAGAATATTTATAAAAGATTTTATTGTAAGAAATTGGCTTATGTGACTGAGAGCTGGTTAGGCAACTTCAAAATCCATACATCAGGCTGTCAGAAAGGACCAGCTGGAAACTCTCTGGTTGGATCTGATGCTGGGGAAGTTCTGCTTCCTCAGGGAAACCGCAGTTCTCCTCTCAAAACCTTTCAGCTGATTGGATCAGGTCAACCCAGATTATGGAGGATAATCTCCTTAAAATCTATTGATGAAGGATGTTAACCTCATATCTACAGAACACCTTTACAACAATACCTGGATTAGTGTTTGAATAACTGGAGACTAGATTCCAGGCAAGTTGACACAATAAAACTGACCGTTATACTCTTAAATCCAGTTTGGGTTTAGAGAATTGCAAGGTTTGAACCTGTACTGAACATGACAGAAAATCAGATTGCTTTTCCTGAATTTTCTGGGATAATTCTGGGGTCAGATTGATCAAATCTAAGATGCTATTGATTGTAAGGTGTACTGTTAGTTTTTGTATCACAAAAAGTATCAGTTAAACTTGCATGTTACTGATTACAAGACACATTCTTATCCTTATTTCAGTGATGTTAGAATAATAAAACTATGTGTCTATTAGCATTGATAAAAATATTCTGTGTTCTTTTTTTCAAAATCTGTATTTTATTTTTAACTTTAAACTTTTAAAGTTTATATTTTAAACTTTTTATTTTGTAGTAGGGTATAGCTGATTAAGCATATTGAGGTAGTTTATTCTGCACTCTTGTTTGACTGTGGACTGCTTTTCCAATGTGTCTGACCAGTATGTTTCCATTTTGATTCAGAAAAATCTATATTATCCATAACTCATGTTTTTGAATTGTCTGCCCTGCTTTCTGGCTCAGGAATGGAAAATGAGCTCTGTCTAGAGTCTATAGACGTGTCTCCAAAGGTGGAGCAGTGTTGGGAAGATTTTTAGATGGAGTGTGGAGGATGGGAGAGAGTCCTTTGCAGGTTCCTTCCTGCCCTCTTTTCTCCACCCTCATCCTAAGCTGGGAGGAGGACCACTGCAGTTTGGGGCACTGTTCGCCACATGCCAAGACTAGTTCTAGCTAATCACTGGTGTTTGGCTTGTCGCACTTTCTTTTCTTCCTCTCTGATAGCCAGAGAGTTCAGAGACAGGCTAGCCTGAGTTGTCTCACATTTACTGCTGCTGCTGTTTAGTTGCTAAGTCATGTCTAACTCTTTGCTGCCTCATAGATTGAAGACTGCCAGTGAACTGTCCTTGGGATTTCCCAGTCAAGAATACTGGAGTGGGTTGCCACTTCCTCCTCCAGGGAATCTTCCCAACCCAGGGACTGAACTCACATCTTCTACATTGCAGGCAGATTCTTTACCACTGAGCCACCTGGAAAGCCCAAATATTAAAACATTGCTCTGTGTCATCATATAGATTATTTGTTGTTATTCAGTTGCTCAGTCGTGTCCAACTCTTCGTGACCCATGAACTGCACCATGCCAGGCTTCCCTGTCCTTCACTACTTCCAAGTGTTTGCTCAGAATCATGTCCATTGAGTCAGAGGTGCCATCCAACAATCTCATCCTCTGTTGCCCCCTTTTCCTCTTGCCTTCAGTCTTTCCCATCATCAAGGTCTTTTCCAGTGAGTTGGCTCTTAGCATCAGGTGGCCAAAACATTGGAGCTTCAGCTTCAGCACAAGTCCTTCAAATGAATATTCAGGATTGATTTCCTTTAGGACTGACTGGTTTGATCTCCTTGCTATCCACGGGACTCTCAAGAGTCTTTCCCAGCACCACAGTTCGAAGGCATCAATTCTTTGGCGCTCAACCTTCTTTATGGTCCAGCTCTCAAATTTGTAGATGATTACTGGAGAAACCATAGCTTTGATTAGATGGACCTTTGTTGGCAAAGTGATATCTCTGCTTTTTAATACACTGTCTAGGTTTGTCATAGCTTTTTTTCAAAGGAGCAAGTGTCTTTTAATTTCATGGCTGCAGTCACCATCTGCAGTGATTTTGGAGCCCAAGAAAATAAAATCTGTCACTGTTTCCACTTTTTCCTCGTCTGTTTGCCGTGAAGTGGTAGGACTGGATGCCATGATCTTAGTTTTATGGATGCTGAGTTTTAAGCTAGCTTTTTCACTCTCTTCTTTTGTCCTCATCAGGAGGTTCTTTAGTTCTTCTTCACTTTCTGCCATTAGAGTGGTATCATCTTCATATATGAAGTTATTGCTATTTCTCCTGGCAATCTAGATTCCAGCTCGTGAGTCTTCCAGCCTGGCACTTCACATGATGTACTCTGCATGTAAGTTAAATAAGCAGGGTGACAATATACAGTTTTGACATACTCCTTTCCCAATTTGGAACCAGTTTCTTGTTCTATGTCCAGTTCTAATTCTTGCTTCTTGGCCTGCATACAGGTTTCTGAGGAGAAAGGTAGGGTGGTATGGTATTTCCATCTCTTTAAGAATTTTCCACAGTTTATTGTGATCCACACAGTCAAAGACTTTAGTGTAATCAATGAAGCAGAGTAGATTAAAAAAAAATTCCCTTGCTTTTTCTATGGATCCAGTGAATGTTGGCAATTTGATCTCTGGTTCCTCTGCCTTTTCTAAATCCAGGTGGTACATTTGGAATTTCTCAGTTCATGTACAGCTGAAACTAGCTTGAAGGACTTTGAGTATTACCTTGCTTGCTTGTGAAATGAGTGCAATTATATGGTAGTTTGAACATTCTTTGGCATTGCCTTTCTTTGGGATTGAAATGAAAACTTATCTTCTCCAGTCCTGTGGCCACAACTGTGTTTTCCAAAGTTGTTGCATATTGAGTGCAGCACTTTCACAGCATCATCTTTTAGGATTTGAAATTGCTCAGCTGAAATTCTATTATCTCCACTTGCTCTGTTTGTAGCTAAACTTCCTAAGGCTCATTTGCCTTCACACTCCAGGATGTCTGCCTCTGGGTGAGTGATCACTCCTTTGTGGTTATTCAGGTCATTAAGACCTTTTTAATATAATTCTGCTATGTATTCTTGCCACTTCTTCTTAACCTCTTCTGCTTCTGTTAGGTCTCTGGCTTTTTTATTCTTTATTGTGCCCATATTTGCATGAATGTTCCTCTGATATAACCAGTTTTCTTGAAGAGATCTCTAGTCTTTCCCATTCTATTGTTTTCCTCTATTTCTTTGCATTGTTCACTTAAGAAGGCTTCTTTTCTCTCCTTGATATTCCCTGGAACTCTGCATTCGGTTGGGTATATCTTTCCCTTCTCCTTTACCTTTCGCTTCTCTTCTTTTCTTAGCTATTTGTAAGGCCTGCTCAGACAACCACTTTGCCTTCTTGCATTTGTTTTTCTTGGGAATGGTTTTGGTCACTGCCTCCAGTACAGTGTTATGAACCTCTGTTCATAGTTCTTCAAGCACTCTATCTACCAGACCTAGTCCCCTGGATTGATTTGTCACCTGTACTATATAATCATAAGGAGTATGATTTAGGTCATACCTGAATGGCTTAGTGGTTTTCAGTACTTTCTTCAATTTAAGCCTGAGTTTTGCAACAAAGAGTTCATGATCTGAGCCACAGTCAACTCCTGGTCTTGTTTTTTCTAACTGTATAGAGCTTCTCCATCTTTGGCTGCAAAGAATATTGTCAATCTGATTTTGGTATTGAATATCTGGTAATGTCCATGTGTTATATAAATATATATATATTTGTATCTCTTGTATGATATAAATATAGGAATGTGCAGATTTCACTTAATGGTTATGAAGTACACTAGCTCCTACTTGGGGCTGGGCCAAGGAGCCTGGAGGACTAAAGTCTATGGGATCACAAACGTGTTAGTCACAATTTAGCGACCAAATAGTAACAACAGCAACAACAATAGCAAGCTCCTAATTAGTTTAACTTTAGAACAGAAGGGTGGCAAAACCCCCATGCAATCCAATTTAGAGTTATAGAAAAAAGAACTGGGTGCTGTGATTCTAGCCAGAGGGGAGAAATGACATTGGAAAGCCGCTGAGTGCTCATAATAGGTTACGGTGACCTACAAGCCCAGAGGAGTGGATGGCTGGTTCTTCTATTTGCCAGGGCCAAATTTATCACCATTGTTATGAATTGGAGCTCCTACATGTGGCAGATGTTTGAATATTATCTCATTGAGGATAGCTTACTGTTTGTAGAAAACTGATTCTGATTGCTGACTTCAGAAGGGCCAAAAGGATTGCTAACTTTAAAAGGCATATCAGAATCATGCCTCAGTTCAGTTCAGTTCAGTTCAGTCACTCAGTCGTGTCTGACTCTGCGACCCCATGAATCATAGCATGCCAGGCCTCCCTGTCCATCACCAACTCCCGAAGTTCTCTCAAACTCATGTCCATCGAGTCGGTGATGCCATCCAGCCATCTCGTTCTCTGTCGTCCCCTTCTCCTCTTGCCCCCAATCCCTCCCAGCATCAGAGTCTTTTCCAGTGAGTCAATTCGTTGCATGAGGTGGCCAAAGTATTGGAGTTTCAGCTTTAGCATCAGTCCTTCCAATGAACACCCAGGATTGATCTCCTTTAGAATGGACTGGTTGGATCTCCTTGCAGTCCAAGGGACTCTTAAGAGTCTTCTCCAGCACCACAGTTCAAAAACATCAATTCTTCGGTGCTCAGCTTTCTTCACAGTCCAACTCTCACATCCATACATGACCATGGGAAAAACCATAGCCTTGACTAGATGGACCTTTGTTGGCAAAGTAATGTCTCTGGTTTTTAATATGCTATCTAGGTTGGTCATAACTTTCCTTCCAAGGAGTAAGCGTCTTTTAATTTCATGGCTGCAATCAGCATCCGCAGTGATTTTGGAGCCCAAAAAAATAAAGTCTGACACTGCTTCCACTGTTTCCCCATCTATTTGCCATGAAGTGATGGGACCAGATGCCATGATCTTCGTTTTCTGAATGTTGAGCTTCAAGCCAACCTTTTCACTCTCCTCTTTCACTTTCATCAAGAGGCTTTTGAGTTCCTTTTCACTTTCTGCCATAAGGGTGGTGTCATCTGCATATCTGAGGTTATTGATATTTCTCCTGGCAATCTTGATTCCAGCTCATGCTTCTTCCAGCCCAGCGTTCCTCATGATGTACTCTGCATATAAGTTAAGTAAGCAGGGTGACAATATACAACCTTGATGTACTCCTTTTCCTATTTGGAACCAGTCTGTTGTTCCATGTACAGTTCTAACTGTTACTTCCTGACCTGCATACAGGTTTCTCAAGAGGCAGGTCAGGTGGTCTGGTATTCCCATCTCTTTCAGAATTTTCCACAGAGGTGGTGGCTGCGTGGGTGCAGGAGGGCCGAGAGGAGCTACTCCACGTTCAAGGTCAGAGGGGCAGCCTTGAGGAGATACCCCTTGTCCAAGGTAAGGTGCAGCGGCTGCGCTTTGCTGGAGCAGATGTGAAGAGATATCCCACAACCAAGGTAAGAGAAACCCAAATAAGACGGTAGGTATTGCGAGGGGGAATCAGAGGGCAGACACACTGAAATCATAATCACAGAAAACTAGTTGATCTGATCACATGGACACAGCCCTGTCTAACTCAATGAATCATGCCTAGTTCAGCTTTACTCACCAATCTTCCTGCACCCCATTTGACTCAGTTTTATGGAGAAGACTCTTGAGAGTCCCTTGGACTGCAAGGAGATCCAAGCAATCCATTCTAGGGGAGATCAGTCCTGGGTGTTCATTGGAAGGAGTGATGCTAAAGCTGAAACTCCAATACTTTGGCCACCTCATGCAACGAGCTGACTCACTGGAAAAGACTCTGATGCTAGGAGGGATTGGGGGCGGGAGGAGACAGGGACGACAGAGAATGAGATGGCTGGATGGCATCACTGATTCGATGGACATGAGTTTGAGTGAACTCTGGGAGTTGGTGATGGACAGGGAGGCCTGGTGTGCTGTGATTCATGGGGTCGCAAAGAGTCAGACACGACTGAGCAACTGAACTGAACTGAACTGATGGAGTCCACAAAGGCATCTTGTTTTTAACACGATGGATTAAACAAAGTGAGTCATGATACTACTTTTAATGCTCAATTAGTAAGAATATAGAACTCAAAAAAGATCAACTTACTTTTATTCAAACTAATAGTAAAAAAAAAAAAAGAAAAGGTAAAAACACAAAAATAGCTGAGTCACTTATAGACCCTTATTTCTGAAGAGCTCAGTAACAATTTAGGATGAACTTATGCTGTTTAAAAGGGTGACATCATAAGCTCTCTGTGTTTTGAAATTTGCTTCTTTTCTTTATTGGTTTTCTTCTTCGGAAAAACAAACTGACAATGATTTGAATGCTGAATTTCTTCCCTAATTTAACAACCACTGAAGGTATTATTGTAGATACAGCGCCAAAAGAAGAAAACAAAATCCTGTTAAGAAGCAGGAATAAGTAGCCCTCAAACAATGAGTGCTTGTGAGAACCACTGTTAATATCTATTGTGTTGAAAATCTACTTAAAATGTACAGGTGTGTATAATAGCGTCATAGGAGCCTGGGGAGCTCTTTTGTGTCTAGCATAGAAGTCTTCTGAATGCATCAGGAACAGTATTGTGCCTCAGAAGTATATTTTATATTAAAGGTATCTGAAGACAAAAAAGAAAAAAAAATAACAGCGAAGGGCCATGTCTCTCCCATGCAAAAGAGGAAAAAATCATGAGAGGATAGAACTCAGAAGCTGATGACCTTTGGCACTTATTTTCATTATTTTTGACAATAGCCTCCCATTATACCTCTGATTCTACTGTGAAATCTAATTTTTACCCATACCTTTGAAAATGTGGTTCTGAAATGTGTTCAACATAAGAAATAAAATTTTGAGTAGGCTCGTTAAGTGAATCTGTTACCTGAAAAGGCAGAGTGCGTATTCAATGAAAATACTTATTGAGCATCTTCTGTGTATAAGATTCTGACTCTGGGATGTGGAAGGTGCAAAGATGAATAAGACACAGTTGCTGCCTTTGTGAAGCTTGCAGAAGATGAAGGAGAGAAAACTGTAAAAATAATTATCCGTTGTGCTGAAAATAAGTTGTGCAAATAAATGCAATGGGTATAGTACTTTCTTACAAATTCAACCTCTGTTTAGACTTGAAAGCTGGTTGCAAACGTTGTCTCCTCACTTTCCCTTCTTATACTGTGAATGCAATGTTCTTCATTTTGTTGTTATTTAGTTGCTAGGTTGTGTCTGATTCTTTGCGACCTCAGGACTGTAGCCCTGGCTGCTTTGTCCATAGAATTTTTCCAGGCAAGAATACTGGAGTGGGTAGCCATTTCCTCCTCCAGGGGATTTTCCCAACCCAGGGATTGAATCCACGTCTCCTGCATTGGCAGGTGGATTCTTTATCACTGAGCCACCAGGGAAGTCCCGTTCTTTGTTTTGGAGTCCTCCATTTGCAGAGTCTGAATTCTAAGTAACACTTGCTTGTTTCCCCCAGTTTCCAGCAGTGCTTTGAAAATGAATGCATGAACTTCTAACTAAATGACTGTGTAAGAAAGGATCCTTTTCTTTTCTTTCCATTTAAGTATGCTTTTCAACAAAGTCTAGCGGTGCTGTCTTCTTCTTTTCTATGAAGAATTGATGCCAATACGTGGCATGAGTTGCAATTTGACCATTTTCTGCACTTGTAGAGGCCACATTAGGTTTCGATTCTAGGCATCCTTTAAAAATGGCTTCCCATGTGGCACTAGTGGTAAAGAAACTGCCTTCCAGTACAGGAGATGTAAGAGATGAGGGTTCAGTCCCTGGGTCGGGAACATCCCATGAAGGAGGACATAGCTACCCACTGTATTCTTGCCTGGAGAATTCCATGGACAGAGGAGACTAGTGGGCTACAGACTGTTGGGTCACAAAGAGTCGTACACGACTAAAGCGACTTATCACACACGCATCTTTTGAAAAAATAAAAATCCTAAAAAAAGAGATGGGTAAATGATTTCTCAAAATTGCTAGTTTTCTTTTATTGGTTAATGGAATCAGACCTAAGATGGCTATGTTGATCTGCAAACCGGAGGAATGCTGCTACGCTGAGAACAGGAGAGTGCAGGATGGGGGAGGGAGGAGGGTGAGGATGAGGGAGATCAAGGAGGGCCAGAAGGCGTGGGGCAGCACGAGGGCTCACTCACCTGCAGGCTGCATCACGGCATTGTGGGGAGAGGACAGATTCTGGAGTCAGCACACTGAACTTGAGGCTTGAGTATTAGTTGTGCCTCCTTGAACACTTAGGTTCTTTAAGTCTCAGTTCCCTAATATGTAAAGTTGGTATAATACCTCATAGTTGTCTAGAGTGTTGAGACAGCAAGTGATTTAGCATGGGTTACTTGTTTATTTCATGGATTCTAGTGCATAGTGAGTACTCAGTAAATGTTTGTTTCTGTCCCAGGGCAGAGGGAAAGTACTGGAAAGAAAAAGGGTGAAGGAAATGCTAAGAGAAAAGGGAAGAAAGGATTGGAAGATGAAGTTCATAAAGTAACTGGAGGTGGCATTAATTTTGAGTATCTAGTAGCTATAGAAACCTGGGACTGTCTGGGAAAATAACTTATCCTTTTTCCAGGCTCACAGGTAGATGGGTTGAAAGACCACTGGATTGGGGTTTGGGAGCCTTGAGTTTTATGATTGACTCCTTCACTAGCATGGCCTTGGTCAAATCCCTGAACCCCACTGAGTCTCTGATCCACTGTTTATTAAGTGAAAAGTTCATTTAGATGAACTCTTCTGGTCCTATAGTTCTTGATGAAATATTTATGATGACAATAACTGAGAATCTATCTATGTCCTTCATCTCAATCTAAGTAGTGACCTTGTGAAAGTCAGGAATGAGTTTAAGTAGTTTTATTTGTAAAGAAACTATTTGCAACAGTGTGGTGCTCATACGGGGACTTCCCTGCTGGCTCAGGGGTAAAGAATCCACCTGCTAATGCAAGCAAGGGTTGAGAAGATCCCCTGGAGAAGGAAATGGCAATCCACTCCCATATTCTTGCCTGGGAAATCCCATGGACAGAGGAGCCTGGCAGGCTTCGGTCCAAAGGGTCAGACAGGACTGAGCACAAAAGCCCTGAAATGTTGGTAGTATCAAAGAGCTCTGAAAGATATAATCACTAGTCTGATCCAAGAGCCAACGATACATAAAAATACATCTAGATGTTATATAAAGGATACAGATTCTACCTGTGTTTCACTCAAATTGTCTTAAAAACTAAAGAGGGCAGATATTTTGCCTCTGGCAGAGTAAGTTTTATTCTGATGCTCTGTATCTTCAGGGCATTTTTGGTTACTTTCAGAGAAAATAAATAATTGCCAGTAATTGAGGGCTGTCTATGCACCAGACATTGTAAGTATACTTCACACATGAAGTGATATAAAAATCATGCCAGTTTCTTCTAGATTCTAAGAGGGGTCTGGAAAGACTTTTTGGGCAGATTCTTCTTACTAAGTGAAACATTGGAAATATAAGACCTGTTTGCTGTCTCTAGCTATGGGAGGGAAGATAAAAGAAAAATTTACCTAGGGATCCCAGTGAACTTTCTTGGAAGAAGGGGTATGAGAACTCTTCTTTCAGAGATTTGAAATTTAGGAACTGGGTCTTCAAACTTTGCTATCAAGAAGAATCTATAGGGACTTCGCTGATGGTACAGTGAGTGTGAGTCAGATTGCCAATACAGGAGGGACAGGTTCAGTCCTTGGTCCAGGAAGAGTCCACATGCCGTGGAGCAACTGAGCCTGGGCACCGCAACTACCAAAGCCCATGCTCTGGAGCCCATGCTCTTTGACAAGAGAAGTCACTGCAGTGAGAAGCCTGTCACCTCAGTGAAGAGTACCCCCTGATGACCGAAACCAGAGAAAGCCTGTGTGCAGCTGCGAAGAGACAGTGCAACTGAGTAATTACATACATTATTTTTTAAAAAAGAGAATCTTGTAGTGGATTGAATAGTGTCCCCCCAAATTCATGTCCACTGGAACCAAAGAATGTGATCTTTGAAATAAGAGTCTTTCCAGGTATCTGGATGCCTGAGTTGTTAACTCTGAATGAAAAGAGACTTGGCTGTGTGTTTATCCTGGGTTGGCGAAGCTGACTATGCTGTTGATACCTTTATAACTTCTGGGGTAGGTGAGATGTATTTATCATGTTTAGATTGTTTTGGTAACTTGCAGAGATAAGGTAACTGGTTTACTGTCACAGAGTCTAGTTGTGACTTCAGATCTGAATTCAGGGCTTGAGATTTTAGTTACTGTATGTTCCCTCCCCTGAAACCCACTGGGAAGCTACTGTTTCTCCATTGTCTCATATAGAAATATATCTGGCCAACCAATGTTGGAATTGGGTGGGAGGGAGTGGTCTATACCTTGAGCTTGAAGTAGGGTCTTGAATGTGGGCCTGAGTATGGTGGAAACGAAGAGGGGTTAAAGGGAACTGGGAAGCAGACTTTAGCTGGGCAGAATGGAATACTGCCTCAGAGATGGTGCCACCATGAGGTGGGGTTTACTGGGTAAACCCAGATGTAGCAGCCAGCTAGCAAGTGTGGCTCTAATAGGACAGGCTTGTCATAGCAACAGAGAGAGATCCAAAGGCCAGAGCCTGGAATCCAACCAGGTCAGAGAGGGATGGTAACTGAAGCCACAACTGGAGCAGAAAGGGAGCACACACACAAGGCGGGGCCCACAGGTGTCCTCCATGTACCTGCCTGCTGCTCTGATGTCTCTGGTCCCTGCTTACTGTCCTGGAGAGTCCTCTGGCACTGAGGTGCCTTAAAGGCATGCTCATACTTCTGGTAGTGCAGTAAAGAATCTGCCTTCAATGCAGGAGACCCAGGTTCAATCCCTGTGTTGGGAAGATTCCCTGGAGAAGGCAGTGGAAACCCACTCCAGTACTGCCTGGAGAATTCCATGGACAGAGGAGCCTGATGGGCTACAGTCCATGGGGTCACAAAGAGTCAGACATGACTGAGTGACTAACATACAATGTTTCCGACAAGTAAGAAACCGTCTATCACCTCTCTGTAACTGGTTTACTGGTTTTTGCTCCAATATATTCAGCAACAAGCTTCTGAGTTAATGGTTCTATCTTTAAACAGTTTGTGATACAGTTTTGTTATGTGGCACTGATATCTGCTCCTGAATCAGAGAGTATTTTCTTTTTCTCCTGGGGGCCGGTTCTTAAACTGTTAGTCACAGACACTGACTGGAGGAATCTTCAAATTCTCAAGGCTTCAGCAGCAGAAATTTGGATCTACTAAGAGGCAGGGCCAGAGAGAGTCTGTGTTTTTGAAAAACTCCCACGATGTCTGCCATGTGCAACCAGAGTTGGAAACCACTCATGTAGTTTCCCTCATTAAAATCCAACCAAGTAGTAAACATTATGAAAAGGAAACAGTCTGACACTTGTAGAGAGCTAACCAGTTGGGCAGGGAGGGGCTGATTTTGGAGTAGGGGAGAGGAGGTACAAGCAATTGGATATAAAATACAGGCTCAGGATATATTTTGCAACACTGGTAATACAGCCAATATTTTGTAATAACTGTAAATGGGAAGTAACCTCTAAAAATTATATAAAAATTATAAAAAATCTTGTTAGTTCTACCTGCCGAATATTCCCACAAACAGCTGGCAAGGCTTGCCCTCCTTACCGCACGTGCCATCTTAGTGCCAGCTCTCATCACTGCTTACCTCTGTTACTACACAGACTTCTCACTGGTCTTCCCATCTCCAGCTTTTCACCCTAATTTTAACACATCCCTCTCAAAGTTGCCAAAGTGATCTCTTACAACTGCACATATGAGCATGGCACTTCCAATCCTGTGCTCACGGACCATGGCATTGATAAGGGAAATAAAATGAGGTGGATGAACCTAGAACCTATTATACAGAGTGAAGTGACTCAGAAAGAGAAATATCTTATTCTAATGCATATGTATGGAATCTAGAAAAATGGTGCTGAAGAGTGTATTTACAGGGCAGCAGTGGAGAAACACACATAGAGAACAGACTTATGGACGTGGGGAGACGGGGGAGAGGGGAGGAGAGGGTGAGACATATGGAAAGAGTAACTTGGAAACTTACATCACCATATGTAAAATAGAGAGCCAAGGGGAATTTGCTGTATGGCTCAGGAAACTCAAACGGGCTCTGTATCAACCTAGAGGAGTGAGATGGGGAGGGAGATGGGAGGGAGGTTCAAAAGGGAGGGGATGTATGTATACCTATGGCTGATTCATGTTGAGGTTTGACAGAAAACAGCAAAATTCTGTAACGCAATTTCCTTCAATAAAATAATAAATAAAAATGAAAAAGTAGTAAAATAAATAGACAACCAATGACTTATTAGGCCTCCATCTGTCTCCGTTCACCCATGGTGCCCTAGTTATGCCACATCACTTAAGATTCTCTGATGCTTCCTCCTTTGTCAGAATCATAGCTTTGCATTCTTGCTTCAGCCAAGAATGTTCCTTTCCTTGCCTAATTAACTTCCTATTTGTCCTTCTACACTCAGCTTTGGCATGGCCTTCATAAATAGGTTAATCCAAGACTCTTCTTGCACTACATCATTTGTTGTGAGATATTTTGACTCGGCTATTTCGGTAAATTTTACCCTGAGGACATTTTGATTCCAGGAACATTTTTATACACCATCATTTACTTGCGTTCACTTTGATGGAACCTAAAAAAGTAAACCACTGAATTCTTGACTTCAAAAAATCCTGAGGAAAAACAGTTATTCTTACCCTATTACTGACCTTTACAGCATTGCTGATCCTCCACTCTAGGCGGGGGAGAGCAAGGGGATTTGTTTTAGGGATGGTGTGAAGATGAGAGAGAGGACTGGAGTGGAGTCTGAGCTGGAGGAAGGGTCCATGATAAAGGAGGATTGGGGTCAGAGGCCCCTGCTAATGTGGGAGTATAACTTTTGTTACAGCTTCTGTGTAGATACTTACAAAAGAGAAAGAAAAGATATTTTGACATATTTCTTTCAAATTAGCCATGTGTTACGAGTTGAACTCTGTCCCCATCCCCCCAAAAGGTATGGAAGTCCTAGCCCCCAGTACCTGTGAAGGTCACCATATTTGGAAATAGAGTCTTCGCAGATGAGCAAGTCAAGATGGGGCTTCCCTGGTGACTCAGAAGGTAGAGAATCTGCCTGCAATTCAAGAGACATGGGTTCAATCCCTGGGTTGAGAAGATCCCCTGGAGAAGGGAATGGCTACTCACTCCAGCATCGTGCCTGTACAATCCCATGGACAGAGGAGCCTGTCGGGCTACAGTTCACGGGGCTGCAAAGAGTCAGACACGACTGAGCAACTAACACACATACACCCAAGTCAGGATGAGGTCATTAGGGTGGGCCCAAATCCAAAATGACTGTGTCCTTAAAAAGGAAATTTGGCTAAGGAGACACACATAAAGGAGAGACTACGTGAAGAGACACAGGAGAACACCATGTGAAGATGAAAACAGAGATCAGGGTGATGTATTTACAAGCCAAGCAACACTGAATTGCCAGCAAATCACCAGCAGATAAGAGATTCATGGAACAGATTGTCCCTCTCAGCCTTCAGAGAGAACCAACCCTATGGACGTGTTGATCTTGGACATCTAGCTTCCAGAACTGTGAGACAAAAAAAATTGCTGTAGTTTTCACTGCCCAGTTTGTGGTCTGCCATTAACACAGCCCCAGGAAACTTAATATAGCATGAAAAACAACTGAATTGAGACCTGGTCAAAATGCCCTGTTTCAGGGTGAGTTGTCTGTCCTCTGAACTCTCAGGGAATCATTACTTTATATGCTAATGGACTGAAAGTTGTCTGTTTTGGGCACCAGACTGTTAGCTCTCTAAGATCAAAAGCTTGCTTTTATTCTGTTTTTAGTACCTGATGTATGGAGCCTAGATAATTTAAGAATACGCAGACTGTATGGGCTGAGGATCCTGGGAGGCTGAGCTGCAATGGTTGCCCTGGTTCTGAGTGTTAGGGCTAGGATGGAACTCTGACTTGGTCTCTATACCGTGTGCTTTCCATTATACCAGGAACAGTGCTAGCCAATTTACCTATAGTGTTTTCCTCTTTAGACTAAATTTCCTGTTTCTCACAGGTCCTCAAAGCCTTCATTGTACTGGTTACTGTATTCCAGATAGACTTTGAAAGAAATAATTTTAGACATAAAAGACGCGGGTTCAATCCCTGGGTTGGGAAGATCCCCTGGAGAAGGACATGGCAACCCACTCCAGTATTCTTGCCTGGAAAATCCCATGGACAGAGGAACCTGGTGGGCTAGTGGTCCATAAAGTTGCACAGAATTGGACACAACTGGAGTGAGTCGGACACGACTGAAGTGACTTAGCAGCAGCAGCAGGAGTGACAGCACTCATGCATTTATTATTTTTGGCTCTGCTGGGTCTTCATTGCTGTGTGGGCTTTTCTCTAGTTGTGGTGAGCAGGGCTACCCTCTAGTTATGGTGTGCAGGCCTCTCGTTGAGGTGGCTTCCCTTATTGCAGAGCACAGAGCACTGGCTCAGGGGTTATGGCTCTCTGGCTTAGTTGCTCTGCAACATTCAGACCAGAGATCAAACCTGTGTCCTCACATTGGCAGGCAGATTCTTTACCACTGAGTCACAAGGGGAGCCCTGGATTGACTTGATTTTAAATAGTGGCATGTAAACTGCACACAATCTTCCATCACCATTACCTCCTTTGATACAGACTCTGGACTAGTCCTCATTTACTTAAGTCTGTTTGCACATCCTGGCTTATTATGGGCTGCAAGCTACCTTCTGTGCAGTGCTTTTTCACAAAGAAGGTTTATCTTTGCCTTCTTCACTCTCTTTTCAACTTCTGCAAGTTTTGAAATCAAATACACAACTTTAGAGTTAACTGTTAAAATTTGCTGTTTTTCCCTAGTGTTCTGATTTGTTAACATAATTTTATACATAAAATTATATATCACAGTATAATATTTTAATTATATTAGTTCTCTCATTGAGTTTGGGCCATCTGAAAATACAATAGGGATCTTATTTATTAATATGTTTTCAGATCACTGCTAAACATGTTGGATGATTGGATGTTTACCCAGTACAGAATAGCTGGTTAATCATCAACTGTCAGCTTTTTTTTTTTTCTGTGTAGTCTGGGCTCAAATTAGCACAGAACTGGAAAGCAGAGCAAAGCCTTTTTGATATGATGTGAGGCAGGCAATACATGCACACACTTGAGTAACTTACAGTGAGATTTTGTGACCTACAGATTTTTTTCTCATAAAACTGTTCTTCCAGTCTCAGCTGGGATTGTCTGGTTCCAGCAGTCTGGCAAGAGCTCCCTCCATACCCAGCTGTACCAGTACAACCTGGCAGAAAGATGGCTTTCCATTCTCAAATTTTCCAGTTGTATAAAATTTTGCCTCAACTTCCCATTTGCTTTCTTACCTTCAGTCAAAACTCCTGTTGATGGCATCTTAAGTAGTAAATTGGTCTTTCCAAACTGTTACCATCTTAGGTGCCAACTAATTGGTAGGGTATTTAGTTAACTTGGGATATAACATAATCTAATGAAGAGTGGGAATTACAGAATTTATTTTGGGTCCAATTTCAGTTCTGCTAGTGAACTATGTGGCCCTAGCTAAGTTATATAGCCTCTCAGTGCTTCTGTGTTCCCATCTGTGACAAGAGGCTATGAATATCTGTTAGTGTTAATGAGTTTTAAATTGAATTAGGTGGGGTAGGTAAGTGCTTATTGCAGGGGTTGGCACACAGGAGACATTTAATCATCATTATCAACATCATTATTATTTAAGCATAAAGCGTTTACATCTTTTAAAAACACTAAGACTGAGGGAACTACACATGAAATACTTAAATTTTCCTTTACCATTACTGACATAGAGCCTAATGCCCTTATGAATCTTTGCATAAACATGAGCTTATTGAAACTATATCACACATTTAAGGAATCCCTTCAAATAAGTAGAATGGTTCACCTAATTACCGAAGTCCTTTCATTTTGAGCGGAACTGATTCACTCTTCTAGTATGCCTTGGAGATCTGTGAAATAAAAAAAAAAAAAAAGGATGTGGGGTGGGCAATCAAAGCAGCCCAAACCTTCTAAGACAGAAACTAAAAAAAACTGTCTACAGAGTCCTCGAAAGAATGAAGACTGGCTCTGATGAGATCCATCATGCACTATTAACTAAATAGGAATGTTTCTTTAACATCTGTACTTTGGACCAGCACACTTATTAAGGACAGTAAGAAAATTGTTCTTCCATGGAACTGACTTTTATAGTCCAGTTTTTTATTGTCTTAACCTGCCTACTTGATTTTTCTTTCTTTTTTTTTTTTCTCAGAAAAGTCTGGTTTTTCTTGTCAGATTAAGAAAGAGTAGCAGTATAGGTTGGTAAACTCATATTTGCCCTACATTATGAAGATCACGGTAGTAATGGCTGAAGTTGGCAGTCAAAATTCAGTTCGATTGAGTGAGCATTTATCATATGCCTTTTTATATGCAGATGGCACATTAGAGCCTCCAGGGGGTGCAAGGCTGACCAAGAGTTGGCTTCTGTCCTCAAAGCAATTATGAATGAAGAGGGACAATTCCAGGAGAAATTGCATGAGCTAAAGCATAAGGGAGGCAATGAGGATTTGCAAGATGTTCAGAGAATAAAGCTGGAGGAAATGATTTGTTTTGGGAAGAATGAAGTTGCAGAAGGAGGGCTAGGGACCTGACTGAGGGCTTGACTGTAATTATTTTGCATGCTATTTTCTATTTGATAATTGATCTAATACACCAGGTGTCAGTTTTCATTCAACGAAACACTGAAATAGTGGTGCTCAAATGAGATGAAGTTAGTGTTAAATAGCTTTTGGTATGTGTGTCTGTTAGTTATCTCAGTGTTAAATTTACTTGTCTGATGTATCATTTATTAATTAGTGATGAAAGCATTCTAAAACTTCTAATGAAAAGCTTCACAGATTGACAATTCAAAACTCAGGCCTCTCTCTGTCTCTAAATTTAAACTGCTTTTTCTCCTTGTAACAGTTGCTTCACATCTGTAAATCTTTAACCAACTCAAAGTAGATGGGTTACGTCACTGTATTTCCGTTGCATAGGATTTGAAAGAAATGATTTTGACCACAGACAGTTTGTAAGGATAACATGGAGCTCTGATTTTTAGGAATAATATTTAGTCTTTGATAGTTACTAAAAGGGCTTCCCTGGTGGCTCAGTTGTAAAGAAACTGCCTGCCAATGCAGGAGACGTGGGTTTGGTCCCTGATGGGGAAGATCCCCTGGAGAAGGAAATGGCAATCCGCTCCAGTATTCTTGCCTGGGAAGTCCCATGGACAGAGGAGCCTGGTGAGCTACAGTCCATGGGGTCGCAGAAGAGTCGGACACAACTTAGGGACTAAACAGCAACAACAACAATATTACTAAGAATTTCTGAGATGACCAGTCCATAGGCAAAATAAAATCTTTATTAAAAAGGTAACATAAATGTTAAACTCCTAGAGAAAATGTGGTAGGTCGCCTACTGATTCCAAAGTCCAACCCAGAGCGTCCTTTATTATTCAGCTGTTTGCTTTCCTGTCTTCGTTCTTCTTGAGATGGTGATCCCTGTTTTCTGGGCTCTCTAGCGATTTGGATAGAACCCCTGGCAGCTTTGGGGATAGGTAGCCCTCAGGCTTTAGGTATTTTTTAAGACACTTATCCTAAGATCAGAACTAACATTATAATATCTATGAGAAGTCCCTGTTTACCATTAAAAAAAAAAAATCTCAAGGTAGGCAAAACTGTATGGAGAGAAGTAGAAAGAGCTCTCATTTGCTAATGGCTTCTTAAGTCTGGTACAAGTCATAATCTTTTAGAATACAGATTTTCAACTGTATGCTCTACTGTATAAGGATGGACACATTTCTTTCCCCCTTTTCTAAAAATATTTTTTATTTATTTTTGGCTGTGCTGTGTCTTCGTTGCAGCATGTGGGCTTCTCTAGTTGCAGCGAGCAGGGGCCACTCTTCGTTGCAGTGCATGGGTTTCTCATTGAGGTGGCTTCTCTTGTTGTGTGTCACAGGCTCTGGGTGCTTGGGCTTTAGTAGCTGCAGCACGCGGGCTCAGCAGTTGTGGCGCATGGGCTTTGTTGCCCCTTGGCACGTGGAATCTTCCTGGTCTAGGGATCAAGCCCATATCCCCTGCATTGACAGGTTGATTCTTATCCACTGTACCACCAGTAATATTCTCTTTTACCCTTACGTCAACTCAGATCTGCCCTTGAGCTCCCATCCTGTTGGGACTGGTGGCACGCTTGATCTTTAGTGTTGTCTGCCCTCTGCTCCACCAGATTGTACACAACTCCGGGGCATTTATGGCTTCACCAGAATGCCAGGGAAGCTCCTCCAGTCTCGCTGATAACCCCTGTGATGCCTGTTGTCCACAATCCTTCCAAGACCAACAACTGTGCTACTTTTGTTTTAAACTTGGGGATGTGAAAATCATTACTTTTGACTTAGGGCTCAGTGTCCTTGAGTGACTGCATAGCAGTGGCCTGAGTTTAGCTGCCTTCTCTAGTTACTGCTATAGAGCCGGGCTATCTCTCTGTCCTCTTAAGACCCTGGTGTGATATCTTCAATGAAGTCACTCCTCTACTGTCTGCACAACAAAATACTTGAATTGAGAAATCTAAAGTAGGTGTCCCCAATCCTTGGGCTATGGACTGATATCGATCCATGACTGGTTAGGAACTGGGCCATACAGCAGGAGGGGAGCAGTGAGCGAGCAAGTGAAGTTTCATTTGTATTTGCAACTGCTCCCCATTGCTTGCATTTCCCCCACCATGGAAAAATTGTCTTCCATGAAACTGGTCCCTGGTGCCCCGAAGGTTAAGGCCTGCTGATCTAAAGGATCTGGCTACCTGCTTGGTAATATGGAAAGAAAATGGAAGGGAGGTGTGATATGATTAAATATAGATAAAATATCTTGCCTCATTGTCATTGAAGGAAGTAGGATTCTTAGTGAGACCCACTTTCTCTTCTAAATTTTTTCTTTACTAGGTTGCCTTACCTTCAGTATTTTTACAGCCACTCCAGTACTCTTGCCTGGAAAATCCCATGGATGGAGGAGCCTGGTGGGCTGCAGTCCGTGGGGTCGCTAAGGGTTGGACACGACTGAGTGACTTCACTTTCACTTTTCACTTTCACACATTGGAGAAGGAAATGGCAACCCACTCCAGTGTTCTTGCCTGGAGAATCCCAGGGACGGGGGAGCCTGGTGGGCTTCCGCCTATGGGGTCACACAGAGTTGGACACGACTGAAGTGACGCAGCAGCAGCAGCAGTGTTTTCTACATCTTAAAACTATTTCAGATCTCTACTAAAAAACATTTGTTGTTTCTTCTTGTAAATGCCTTCTTTTTGAATAATGATAATCACTAATTGCACTATATTAGTTTAACTCTTCTGTTATGTGTATGCTCATGCAGTATATTTCTAGAGAGGAAACAATTTTACAGTAGTTGGTCATAAACATATGTTTTCCAGAGGAGGTAAGTGAGGGTGAGCAACCATTTTACTTCTTTCCTTTTCCTGTTGACTTGCTACTTCTGAATTAAATTTATTGGGGTTTTGCAAGTTCTCTCTCCCTGTTCTCTTCTGCTCTACACAAGTCCCAGTTCTACTGGTGCACAGAAAAACCAAGGTCATGATCACTTGTTTTGGACTGGAGTGTCTGCTATCAATTCTTGTGGTTGCTTGGTAGTCATTAGAGTTGTTTCATCTTGATACTGGCAGGTGGTAGGATTACACTATCTTGATTTTGTAGTTAGGCATGGCCATGACTAGTTTTGACTAATGAAATGTGAACTAAAGTGATGTGTGTCACTTCCAGGGTGCATGATAATTTTTGTTGCCCCACATCATTCTGTGGATCATCAAGGAAACCTGTATCAAGATGGACCTTCTTTTCATCTCATCCTTGAGTGATTAGAATGAGGAGAATTCCAACGTCAGTTCACACTGGGCATGAAAGAGGGAGTGAGAAACAGATGTGTGCTGTGGTTAGTCACTGTGATTTTAGTGTATTAGTTGCTCAGTCATGTCGGACTCTTTGTGACCCCATGGCCTGGAGCCCACCAGGCTCCTTTGTCCATGAGATTCTCCAGGCAAGAATACTGGGGTGGGTTGCCATTCCCTTCTCCAGGGAATCTTCCCCACCCACGAATCGAACCCTCATCTCTTGCATCTCCTGCACTGGCAGGCAGTTTCTTTAACATCTGAATTAGTAGACACTGAAATTAAGCATAACCTGTCTCATACTGACTGATACAATCTTCTTTAACAGTGAATTATCTGTCCTCGATTGCTTAGAGTGGAACATCTAGAGAGATAAAATAAATATCTTGTCTTACTAATATCCACACATTCTTCAGTTTGAAAGAAAACGAAAGAAAAACTTACCGTGTCTTTGCCTCTTTCCTTGGTCTTTCAAAGATTGCCTTTCCATCTGAATGAGTGTGGATGGGATGAAAAAAGATTGAGTGGGGTGGACAGTCCCTTTGTACCACGATGGGTCTGGGTGCCCGTAATCTCCGTTTTTTCCTAAAGCTTCATATTTCTGAAATGATCAGTAGACTTTAAACACATGTACTTTATTTCTCTCTTTTCGTGAGTCTTTTGGTGGGTCCAAGATTTTAATCTCAGGAATGCCAGTGATCTGAGATCAAAGCCAAGAGCATTTCGAATGTGGGTGCTCTGTCTGTGTTAAACAGAAACTTCAGGTATAGAGTGGCACACACTGCATGCTCCTCATTGTCTTCAGTTCAGTCAGTTCAGTCTCTCAGTCCAGTCCAACTCTTTGCAACCCCATGGACGGCAGCACGCCAGGCCTCCCTGTCCATCACCAACTCCTGGAGCTTACTCAAACTCATGTCCATTGAGTCAGTGATGCCATCCAGCCATCTCATCCTCTGTCGTCCCCTTCTCCTCCCACCTTCAATCTTTCCCAGCATCAAGGTCTTTTCAAATGAGTCAATTCTTCACATCAGGTGGCCAAAGTATTAGAGTTTCAGCTTCAACAAAAGTCCTTCCAATGAATATTCAGGACTGATTTCCTTTAGGATGGACTGGTTGTATCTCCTTGCTGTCCAAGGGACTTTCGAGAGTTTTTTCCAACACCACAGTTCAAAAGCATCGATTCTTCAGCGCTCAGCTTTCTTTATTGTCCAACTCTCACATCCATACATGACTACTGGTAAAAACGTAGCTTTGACTAGATGGACCTTTGTTGGCAAAGTAATGTCTCTGCTTACAGTTGGCTTATAACTTTCCTTCCAAGGAGCAAGCGTCTTTTAATTTCAAGGCTGCAGTCCCCATCTGCAGTGATTTTGGAGCCCCCCAAAATAAAGTCTGGCACTGTTTCCACTGTATCTGTCTGCCTTGAAGTGATGGGACCAGATGCCATGATCTTAGTTTTCCGAATGTTGAGTTTTAAGCCAACTTTTTCATTCTCTTCTTTCACTTTCATCAAGAGGCTCTTTAGTTCTTCGCTTTTTGCCATAAGGGTGGTGTCATCTGCATATTGGAGGTTATTGATATTTCTCCAAGCAATCTTGATTCCAGCTTATCCTTCATCCAGCACAACATTTCTCATGATGTACTCTGCATAGAAGTTAAATAAGCAGGGTGACAATATACAGCCAATATACATTCAATCTTATAATCTTATTAATGGCCTAATATGTGCTAGTGTCGTGTATGGATGTGAGAGTTGGACAATAAAGAAAGCTGAGCACTGAAGAATTGATGCTTTTGAACTGTGGTGTTGGAGAAGACTCTTGAGAGTTCCTTGGACAGCAAGGAGATCCAACCAGTCCATCCTAAAGGAAATCAGTCCTGAATATTCATTGGAAGGACTGATGTTGAAGCTGAAACTCCAATACTTTGGCCACCTGATGTGAAGAATTGACTCATTGGAAAAGACCCTGATGCTGGGAAAGATTGAAGGGGGGAAGAGAAGGGGACGACAGGGGATGAGACGGTTGGATGGCATCATTGACTCAATGGACATGAGTTTGAGTAAGCTCTGGGAGTTGGTGATGGACAGGGAGGCCTGGCGTGCTGCAGTGGATGGGGTTACAAAGAGTCAGACACGACTAAGCAACTGAACTGAACTGAACTGATGTACTAGTGCCATTGCTAATCATAATCCATGATAAGTGCTCTGAATAAAAATTACACAAGAATATAAAGGCATGTATTGGGGAGAACTGATCTGTTTGGGGGCATCAGAAGGTGTCTTGAGGAAGCAACATTGGCATTGAGAGCTGAAAGGTGAGTTGCATTTGGCCAGGAAAATGATGGGAAGGAGTTGGGATCCAAGGCTTCCTGCTGAGTGAGTAGAGCTATCCTTGTGAGGAATCTGAGGCTGGAATATGCATGCTTGCTAGCTCAGTCCTGTCTGACTGTTTGTGATGCCATGGACTGTAGCCTGCCAGACTCCTCTGTCCATGGGATTCTCTATGCAAGAATATTGGAGTGGGTTGCCATACCCTCCTCCAGGGGATTTTCCCGACCCAGGAATCAAACCTGAGTCTCTTATGTCTCCTGCATTGGCAGGCAGGTTCTTTACCACTAGCGCCATCTGGGAAGTCCATTGACAACATGAGATTTGGGCTTATGACTGGATTTAAGTTTGTTCATTTAGTTATTTATTCATTCAGCTTTACCATGGGAATTGCATAGCAAAGTGTTGAATCAGCTGTGTGTGTGTGTGTGTGTGTGTGTGTGTGTTTGTGTGAAAGTTGCTCAGTTGTGTTCGACTCTTTGCGACCCCATGGACTGTAGCCTGCCAGGCTTTCCTGTCCATGGGATTCTCCAGGCAAGAATACTGGAGTGGGTAGCCTTTCCCTTCTCTAGGGTACCTTCCCAACCCAGGAATCGAACTCAGGCCTCCCATACTGCAGGCAGGTTCTTTACCGTCTTAGCCACCCAGGAAGCCCTATAGCTGCTGAATCAGCTGGGGTTATCTTTATAGAAGCCAGAGAAAGGGCAGGGAAATTGTCTCCAACATGCTTAGTTGTCTGTGGCTTGCTTTGATGTGGCAGCTAAAGTGTTGGTCCTGGGATAGGTTTTATGTTATAGGCTAAGACATATAATAGTAAACCTTGTCTTTTTAATATATTCTCCAGGGACAGGCTATAATCCTAAAATATTGATTCACTAACCAGATTAATCAGGGACTTTACATAGTTGCAAGAAAAAAATATGTTCAGATGTGGATCAGTAGTACAGTTTCCAGAAGGCCATAAGTTTATTTTTTCCAGTTTTATTGAGGTGTATTTGACACATAATATGATCTAACTTCTAAGGTGTATAATATAAGAATTTGATACATCTACATATTGTGAAAGGGTCACCACAATAACTTTTATCACCTCATATAGTTAACATACCACCACATATAGTTAGAATTTTTATTTTTCTTATGATAAGAATTTTAAAGATCTAGTCTTTTAGCAACTTTCAAATATACAATACCATATTGATGACTGAATCAGGCCACTACTTCACATTAAACTATATCGCCCAGGATGCATACAAGCTCTCCTTGACGTTTTGGTAGCAGCTGAATCATAGTTTAAAATAGTCTGAACTTAACCTCTGAGCTTTTATAGTAGGAAGCAATTCAGCATTGGCAGGAAGCTGAATTGAATGCCCTATAGATCATTTCCACATATGAATTTCCGTTGTTCCAAACAAATCCATATTCATTCCAATGATTTCCCCTTCATTCATTGCAAATTCCTGAGCAGAAAAGATTAGATTCAAGTTTCCTCTCATAAATTACACAGTTTTAACTCAGTAAATTTGCATAAGCCTCGAATACCAAAGTTCCTACTACTGGTTGAAAAAGACATAGCATTTATGTATCGCATTATCTATTCATAGATTTTCAAATTATGAATTATCTGACTTTTGTAGAATATAACTGTGAGGAAGGTCAGCTTCAATTCCCACAGCAGAGATAGAGCCAGAAGGGTTATTCTACTTAATGAGCCTGAGACCCATGAATTAGAGCCCAGGGAAGAACAAGGAGAGTCGAGGAACAGAACAGTATCTCAGTGGAGCCAAATTTAAAACAAAATAATCCTTTGGAGGAGTGTCTGGACATGAAGCCTTGTGTTAAGCACAGGATCCAAGCCATCCACTCATGTTCACGTCATACCAGGCCTGACATTTGATGTCCTGAATTGATGATCAGTTCCTCTAAGGGCCTCTGGGGAGCCTTGCCTGAAGATGGGCCAGACTCTGGGCGTTTGGTTGTGTGTGACTGGCGCAGTGCTGACAGGTTTGTAGTTCCTGTCCGCTTAATCTTTATCTTACCGTGCTTCACTTGTTGCTTCTGCCCGTCACGTGTTCTCATTCCTCTCTTCCTTGTGCCTTTCATGTCCCCCATCAAATGTAAATTAATGGCTTTCTTGTCTTTGTTCAGCAACTTCTCTCTTCTGAAATAATGTCTCCCATCTTCTAATCAGAACGTATCAATCCTTCTTAGACCTTCCTGAATTGTCTCTCCTTCAAAAAACCTTTTATGACTGCCATTCAGCCTGCCCCTGCTTTCCCTTTTCTCTGAATATCTATTGTTCTTATAATCAAAGCACAAAATTTCCTGCCTAACTGTTCTGAATTTTTTTAAATGAGATATGTTTTATCTCTTGAATGAGCTATAAGCTTTCTTAAGACAGACTCTTTGTCGTAGACATTTTTCTCTTGTTGAGCAGGCTTCAGATGGGCATGAAACGGGTACTAAAAACCTATTGACTAATTGTATTGTTTTCTCTTTTCTTCTTGTCAGGATTGTGTTGTATGATTTGAGGTTTTTAGTTCACCTGCTTTTGGGAAAGTTTTACTGTTATAGCATGCTGCTGCTGCTGCTAAGTCACTTCAGTCGTGTCCGATTCTGTGTGACCCCATAGACGGAAGCCCACCAGGCTCCCCCGTCCCTAGGATTCTCCAGGCAGAACACTGGAGTGGGTTGCCATTTCCTTCTCCAATGTGTGAAAGTGAAAAGTGAAAGTGAAGTCGCTCAGTTGTGTCCGACCCTTAGCGACCCCACGGACTGCAGCCTACCAGGCTCCTCCATCCATGGGATTTTCTAGGCAATAGTACTGGAGTGGCTTGCCATTGCATGGGTCTTGACAAATGCATTAAAATAAAACACTGTGCAACTGAATTTTAGTAATAATGACAACTGAATTCTGAGTTTTCTCCATCACCAGTTTCCTGAGTATTCATTTCACTTATGTTCAGTTCAGTTCAGTTCAGTCACTCAGTTGTGTCCGACTCTTTGCGACCCCATGTATCACAGCACGCCAGGCCTCCCTGTCCATCACCAACTCCCGGAGTTCACTTAAACTCATGTCCATCGAGTCGGTGATGCCATCCAGCCATCTCATTCTCTGTCGTCCCCTTCTCCTCCTGCCCCCAATCCCTCCCAGCATCAGAGTCTTTTCCAGTGAGTCAACTCATTGCATGAGGTGGCCAAAGTATTGGAGTTTCAGCTTTAGCATCAGTCCTTCCAGTGAACACCCAGGACTGGTTGGATCTCCTTGCAGTCCAAGGGACTTTCAAGAGTCTTCTCCAGCACCACAGTTCAAAAGCATCAATTCTTCAACAGTCAGCTTTCTTCACAGTCCAACTCTCATCAATAACTTCAGATATGCAGATGACACCACCCTAATGGCACTTATGTTAAATCACACCATTTTCTAAAATAATAACTAATAATTATATATATTTCAGGGTACAGGTGATTTTCATGTCTATTTTAACAGTGCAGTTTAGGGTCACTTATGTAATCTGTTCCAAGTGGAGGAATAGCTTAGATTTACAAAAAATTTATCTTCAATAAGAAGTTAAAGAAAATAAATCCTTAATTCTGTAACATATTTAGACTTTAATGTATATCCACAGTGATTACTAAGTTAATAATTTCTATTAATCTGTTTCAATTTACTTTTATCCTCTCCAGCTTATATTGGTAATTTCCATGAATTATTGATTTGCTAGGCAAAATATTGTTCTGTTGACCATTGAGAGGAAAATTATATTTCTCTAAAATTCCTGATGAAATGAATTTAAGGATATGAAAAATGTGAAATTAATTGGTCCTTTAAATAGGAAGACAGATGTTTGTTTACTTGGAATGCTGTAAAACTTATTTTCAAAGTAATGTGTGTTCATGTAGAAAATTTAAAAATATCCCCCCCAAAATTATCAATTAGCCTGATCTCTGAGGTAATGATTATTAATATTTTAGTGTCCCTAGTTTTAACTAGCATTTTATCATAAAGTACAGTTGATATTTTTGTCCTTAGTATACATGGAAATAAAGATAAATGCTTTTTAAGGTTTTGCTCTGATGAGCTATAATACAAAGCTTAGCTTCTTGAGTTGCAGAGTTTAACTTTTACTATTATGTCTAGATGGAAAGTTGCTGATTCTGACCTTGAGGGCGATTAATTTTTAAAAAATATCTTGAAGTCTTCTGGGTAAATTGGCTAGAACATATGCTGCAGTTAGAATTAGAGACACAGTACATTTTCTCCTTCAAATTTTTAGTGAATTTTAAGTGTTTGAAAAACATGCCAGATTGACAGATTATGTTAACTCAAAGATATCATAAACACTGATAAGTACAGAGAAAACCTCTCTGCTTTAAACACACCCAGAAATCACAGCAAGAACTTTTATAAAGCACAAGACATATATGGGAGAAGTGTGTGAGGAAAAGATATTCACAAACAACAAAGAATTAAGGTTCGTCAATTATATAAAAATTATGGTGTGGCAAACTATCAGTAATTCTTGCTTTTGTTCTTGGAATGATCATATGTACAGTTTTGAGGAACGCTTATTTCTGGAAATCCATGCATATCTTAGAGGTGGTTTAGAAATAGATATTCACATCACCAGGAAAATTAGATGTCAGGATCAAACTACAAATTCATTTAGATTGATGTGTACATGTCTACAGCATTTTGCCATGTAAGGGAACTGCATGAGTTAAAGGTGACTCAAAATCCAAGCCGTAGACTTTCTTGGTGGCGCAGTGGATAAGAATCCTCCTGCCAAGGCAGGGAACATGGGTTCGATCCTAGGTCTGGGAAGGTCCCATGTGCAGCGAAGCAACTAACCCTGTGCACCACAACTACTGAACCCACACTTTAGAGCCTGTGTTCTACAGCAAGAGAAGCCGCAGCAATGAGAAACCCGTACATTGCAACGAGAGAGTAGCTGCCATTGGCTGCAACTAGGGAAAGCCCACATGTAGCAACAAAGACCCAATATTACCAAAAATAATTAATGAATTAAAAATATTTAAAAACCAAAACAAAAAAGTTCAAATCATGTTGCTATTATAAAGTGGGTCTCCAGAATCATCTTTGTAGAACACCTCCTTCAACTATGTGTGACTAATATAATAAGACATTTTGCAGAAGTACATTTCCAAGGTTTTCTTGTTTCCTTGATTCTGGTTCTCTGTGGTAGACCCAGTTGATAGATGCATGTTGGTTCCAGAACTAAGGGGAGAAATTTACCCTCTACCTCACCGCATATTTCTGAAACAGTTTATTCAACGAGTATGACTGAATGAATGAATTAGCAAGGAAAGTAAACCCTTTAGATTATGGCAAAATCACGCATGTGAAGGGGAAGGCTGTGTACAACCAGAAATGAAGCTTTGGTTGCAAAAGATATGGATCTCCTCAAGAATTGTCCAAAAGTTATTCTTGAGAAAATTTTAAAGACACCTGGGCAGATTAGTCAGAAACACAATACAGAGAGCAGTTGTGTAGAGGGAAATGAGTGGGATAATTTGATAAGCTTTAATTATATCCCAGCGCAGAGAAAAAGGTCTTTCGCAACACAGATTACAAGAAGAGCAGAGGCGGAGTGTAGAGTCTCATTTTTGCAACCCTGATGCAATTCACCCTTCATTTAGATCAAACTTTGCTTGGCCTCTACATAAAACCCAGCTGTGTCTCCACCCACTGGGGGAAGAGGGGAGTCAAGACAATTATGTTGCTAATCTCTCTAAAATGGACAAAATTGCAGAAATAGTTTTCTCATTTCCCCCTGAATTATCCAGATAGGGGGTCCCGCATGATTAAGTTTCTGAGGGCATCTCTCTCTCCTCTTCATGTTTGCCTCTGTATATGCAGGCTCTTTCCCCCATCTGCAGCTGACATTTGCCAACTGCTAAATCCTTTGAATTCTGTACCTTCACAGTTTGGCCATGAGGTCACTGTATATGTATAGATCTGAGAAGTTCCCTAGCTCAAACACACGCACACACACACTCATGAAATGGAGATCCAGTCCCACCATAATTCTACTTCGATATACACCATGTTGTAAAGGTGCCAGATGAAGAACACAAGCTTATATAAAGTAGCCCAAGCTTTAGCTGAAACTTAATGTAATCTTGTTTTTCTAAGTATATTCTCTGCTCTTTGACAGGAGGGACCATGTTGTATATTTCTCATTGTAACCTCCATTAACACTTAACACATGTCTAGTGACATAGCTGTATTTTGATAAAGTATTTTTGAAATTGAAATCTCAGTTTGAGTGCATGCTGAGTCACTTCATTCATGTCTGAGTCTTTGCGATCCTATGGACTATAGCCCACCAGGCTTCTCTGTTCATGGAATTCTCCAGGCAGAAAGCTGGAGTAGGTTGCCATGCTCTCCTCCAGGGGATCTTCCTGACCCAAGGATCAAACCCAGGTCTTCTATGTTGTAGGTAGATTCTTTACCCACTGAGACACCTGGGAAGCCTGAAATCTCAGTTTAGTGCTTATTACTGTGGTGTAAGTCTTTAAGCAGAGTTTTTAACATGTTTTAAGCTCAGGTAGGGATGATCATATGCTGTCTTAGTCCATTTCAGCTGCTATAATCAAATCTCAGGGCTTCCCTGGTGGCTCAAGAAATCTGCCTGCCATTTCAGGAGACGTGGGTTTGATCCCTGGGCTGGGAAGACCCTCTGAAGAAGGAAATGGCAACCCACTCCAGTATTCTTCACCTGGAAAACCCCATAAACAGAGGAGCCTGGTGTGCCACAGTCCATGGAGTAGCAAAGAGTCAGACACAACTCAGTGACTGAACAACCACCACCACCACCAAATATCATAGCCTGGGTGGCTTATGAACAGCAGAAATTTATTTCTCATAGTTCTGGAGGCTGAAAGTCCAGGGTGTCAGCATGGTAGGATTCTGGTGAGAACCCTCTTCCTGGTTGCAGACTGCCTACTTCTCACTGTGTTCTCACATGGTGGAAAGAGCAAGGAAGTTCTCAGGAGTCTCTCTTATAAGGGCACTAATCCCTTTATAAGGGCTGCACCCTCATGACCTTAGTACTGGCCAAAGGCCCCACCTCCTAATGTCATCGTTTTAGGGATTAGGCTTTTGACATGTGAATTTTGGGGGAGTGCCCAAACATTGAATCTGTAGCATGTGATTTTTAGAGAACTACTTAGCCTAGCTTAATCTCTTCATGCTGTGGGGAGGGCAGCAGAAGAGATTGGGTGGTTGTAATAATGTAGTGATTTTTAAAATTGCTCTTCTGTGAATATTCCTTTAACTTTTATTTTGAGAAGGAACTGAGTAAGATGTGAGAGGAGGATACAGAAAGAGAACCAGTTGTGGCAGTTCTCAGCTTTTCTAAAATAATCCCCAGAAAATCAGTTTTGGCTTGAAACTCACATTCCCTTCTTAGCAAAAAAAACCCCCCAAACCTAAAAAAACCTGAGGTCAATCAGACGTAGTCTCCTTGGAAGAAAGGCAGGGTTAGCAGACTGTTACGATGTCTAACCTCCTCTAACCTCCCACCTTTTGAGTTTATTCTTTCTGTCTATAACCAGTTGGCTCGGAGAAGAGTCAAGATAAAAACAACTTTCCTCACCTCATTCCTGTCCAGTGACATGTAGTGACTTCATAAGTGGGTACTATGTACAGTTGCCTGGCCTGGGAACTGGTTTAGGGCAGAATTTGTCATGTGAAAAGTTTGGGTCAAGAGTTTGGCTTCAGGACATGACTGAGCCACACATTACAGTGTAATTGAAATAGCCTGGAATCCATCTCAGTCCCTTCTAACCTTTGCAGATGACTTTTTGAACGCATCCAATTCAGAGATGAAAAAATCGAAATTGCTTGGATTGTAATTATTTTCTTCTTTCTTTCTGAGTTCTGCCTGAGAAAAGACAGACTTATAAAGAGTTTGTATTCTAGACACTCTCCACAATGAACATGGCTGAAGAAGCTGTGTCCTAGGACTTCTGGAGGTTAACTTCTCAGCAACAGGTAATTATAAACTACCCGCCAAAAAGCCACAAAGTTGCAGTCCCTGATGGCTCAGATAGTAAAGAATCCGCCTGCAATGCAGGAGACCTGGATTTGATCCTGAGTTGGGAATATCCCCTGAAGAAGGGAATGGCCACCTACTCTAGTATTCTTGCCTGGAGAATTCCATGGACAGAGGAGCCTGGTGGGCTACAGTCCATGGAGTCGCAAAGTTGGACACGACTGAGCTACTAACACTTTCTCTTTTCTTTCTTCTTTATAAAATTTTACCTTGTTAATCCTTAATCATAATTCTGCTATTAAAATGTATTGGTCTGAATCTACATTAGCCTCCCCTGGGACTTAGAAGCAATTACATTTAAAAATGGAATTGCAGTCCACACATAAACAGAAATGATCTTTAAAGCAAATTAAACAAAGGCTCTAATTACAAATCCATTTAATTTACAGACAGAATTAACCTTTGGTTCACTGGTGTAAACTAATATGCAGAGAAACAATAATCCACAATTTGATAACATGAACAAAGTATTTTTTATAAGCTGCAGGGCTGATATTTGATCATAGTTTTCCATATCATTTCACCTTTTGAGTTTTAAAAGGGTTGAGGAGACATTAGTCTGAGGAGAGAAGAGAATGAGTTCTAAGTTATTTTCTTGTTACTCTTCCTTTTTTATTATGTCTGGAGATTATTTATATATAAAAGGCCTCTTTATGATAAAGCATATTTACAATGGGTCACCAGTCCTGACTTGTAACATTCATCCTGTCTGGCTAAACTATGAAGCTGTTCACATAAAATAGGTTCTGTGGTCAAAGATTTTAAGAGTGTATCAATCAGAATGTTTCTGGGAAAACAGAGTGACCAAAAGTGGTGTTATGACCTGAATTGTTTTCCCCCCGAATTCATATGTTGAAGCTTGAACCCCCAGTGCCTCAGAATGTGACCATCTAGAGATGGGGTTTTAAAGAGCTTGTTATTCAGTCAGTAAGTCATGTCCAACTCTTTCTGATCCCAGGGACTGCAGCATGCCAGGCTTCCCTGTCCACTATCTCTCAGTTTGCTCAAACTCATGTCCGTTGAGTCAGTAATGCTATTTAACCATCTCATCCTCTGCTGCCCCTGTTGTGTCTTGCCCGCAACCTTTCCTAGCTTCAGAGTCTTATCCAGTGAGTCAGTTCTGTATCAGGTGACCAAAGTGTTGGAATTTAAACTTCAGGATTAGTCCTTCCAACAAATACTCAGGCTTGATTTCCTTTAGGTTTAACTGGTTTGATCTCCTTGCTGTCGCAGGGACTTTCAAGAATCTTTTCCTGCACCACAGTTTGAAAACATCAATTCTTCAGCACTCAGCCTTCCTTATGGCCCAACTCTCACATCTGAAGGTGTTACAGTGGGTTATGAATCTTATTGGACGAATCCAATATGGCTGGTGTTCTTAAAAAAAGAGAAAATTCGGACATATGGGGGAGACCCCAGAGACATGCATGCACAGAGAGGCAGCAAGAGGGTGGCCATTTCCAGGCCAAGGAGAGAAGGCTCAGAAGAAACGTGTCCTGCTGGCAACTTTTTTTCTTTTTTTTTTGGACTGAGCTGGGACTTTGTTGCTGTGTACGGGCTTTCTCTAGTTGTGGCAAGTGGGTGATACTCTCTAGTTGAGGTGCAGGGGCTTCTCATTGTGGTGGCTTCTCTTGTTGCAGAGCACGAGCTCTCGAGTATGGGCTCAGTAGTTGTGGGGCACAGGTTTACTTGCTCCACTGTGTGTGGGATCTTCCAGGACCAGGGGTTGAGTCTGTGTGCCCTGCATTGGCAGGTGGATTCTTAACCACTGAACCATCAGGGAAATCCTACTACGAGCATCTTGATCTTGGATTTCCAGCCTCCGAAGCTGGGAGAAAATAAATTCTATTTAACTCACCCCGTCTGTGATACTTTGTTAAGGCAGCCCTAGCAAATTAGTTAAAGTATTAAGGGAAGAAAAAAGTTTTCTGTATAAGTTGGAGCTTACACAAATGTGAGTCAGGGAGAAGAGTGAAGACCTGAAGAGAATCAAAGGATCAGGAAGTCACTAATCACAGTGGTGCAGAACATGGGTTCTCAGAGTGCTGTCTGGTGACATAACTGGCATTCCCAAGACCTTCTCAGGGGTCCCAAAGACACCTTTCAAGAAGTCTGTGCATGGGTGCTCAGTTGCTTCAGTCGTGTCTGACTCTTTCTGACCCTATGGATTGTAGCCCGCTAGGCTTCTCTCTCCATGGGATTCTCTAGGCCAGAATACTGGAGTGGGTTGCCATGCCCTTCTCCAGGGTATCTTATTGACCCAGGAATCGAACCTGCATCTGTCTCCTGTGTTGGCAGGTAGATTCCTTACCACTGGTACCACCTGGGAAGACTCAGGAAGTCTACAAGATCAAAATATATTAATAACGCTGCTGTGATATATTTTCCTTTTTCTCTTTCAAGTTTCTCGTGAGGGTATGGTGGGGAATTTCAGAGGTTACGTGACTTGAGATTGTATTGACATGGAATGTGTGTGTGTATTTTGTGTTTTATTAATAAAAATGCCTCTTATTTTTTAATATTTATAGATATATGATCCATGTATAGTAAAACTCTTTGGGAGTCTTTGTTTGTTTTTAAGAGTATAAAAGAGCAAAGTTCTGAGACCAAACACTTTGGAGCTTCAGACATGGAGATTTGGTGAAAATGTGCAAGTTGGAGTTTGTAGGAGACTCCCAAGAGCTGTGTGTCAGGTTGTGCTTAGTCACTCAGTCATGTCTGACTCTTTGTGGCCCCATAGACTGTAGCCCGCCAGGCTTGTTTGGTCATGGGGATTCTCCAGGCAAGAATATTAGAATGGGTTGCCATGCCCTCCTCTAGGGGATCTTCCCAACCCAGGGATCGAACTCTGGTCTCCCACGTTGGAGGCAGATTCTTTACCATCTGAGCCACCTCAGGTTACTGGAATGGAATTGCGTTACTGGAAGGGGTGTTCATAGAGAAGGGTGTGGAAGCTGCTGCCTCACTAGGAACTGCAGTCAAGCATTTGGTGGTTGGCTTGGGACCCCCATCAGTGGGCAGGTCAGAAGTCAAAGAGACCAGAGAAATCTGGACCTCTCTGTACATCTCCGTGTCTGTCTGTCACTGTGTCTCCCTGCCATTGCTTGTGAAAGTAATGGCCCCTGATTCACTTCTGCCTCCTGAGCTTCTTACACATTTCCGTCTTGGTCAGCTCTAATCCAGACCATACTTAGTTTCAAGGCATAGACAGGAGATGAATAAATTAATAGACAAAACATGGTTTAGCACAGTCTTTGCCAACAAAGGTCTGTATAGTCAAAGCTATGTTTTTCCATTAGTCATGTATGGATGTGAGAATTGGACCATAAAGAAGTCTGAGTGCCGAAGAATTGACGCTTTTGAACTGTTGTGTTGGGGAAGACTCTTGAGAGTTCCTTGGACTGCCAGGAGATCAAACCAGTCAAGCTTAAAGGAGATCAGTCCTGGGTGTTCATTGGAAGGACTGATGCTGAAGCTGAAGCTCAAATACTTTGGCGACCTGATGCGAAGAGCTGACTCATTAGAAAAGACCCTGATGCTGGGAAAGATTGAAGGCAGAAGGAGAAGGGGACAACAGAGGATGAGATGGTTGGATGGCATCACCGACTCAATAGACATGAGTTTGAGCAAGTTCCAGGAGATGTGAAGGACAAGGAAGCCTGGCATGCTGCAGTCCATGGGGTTGCAAAGAATTGGACATGACTGAGCGACTGAACAACAGAAAATTCCTTTTTCAATGTAGCATTCTGCATACATATTTAAGTTCAAATAAAATAATTTTAATTTAGAAGCATAGAAGAATCATGCTTCTGTAATATGTGACGAAACTATCCCTTGTACAAACAGAAACATGCTAATCCTGCCCTCAAAAGAGAAAAGTCTCATATACCATTTTATCCACCTTTTGGGAATGTTAATTCCTCTTCTAGCTGTGTCATACTTCCCATTTGAGAGACTGTTGTTAAATCCTGTTATAGACGCAAGTCATTATCAGTACTTTGAATTAGCTAGTACATTCATGAGGGAGGAAAGCTTTGGTTCATATATATTTGAATATATTCATATGAAAGTAAGGAAAAAACATTTACAACCATTACTAGTTTCTGCCACTAGTAACATGGTGAAGTTGGTCTTTAAAAACAAACAAACAAACAAACTTGTTTATTTACTTGGCTGCATTGGGTTTTAGTTATGGCATGTGGGATCTTTTGTTGCAGAGCACTAACTCTTTAGTTTTGGCATGTGGGATTAGTTGCTCCACAGCATGTGGGACCCTAGCTCCCTAACCAGGTATCCAACAGGCAGTCCCTGCATTGCAAGGCAGATTCTTAAGCACTGTACCAACAGGGAAGTCCTGAAGCTGATATTTAAAAGTTCCCTCTTCCACTCCTCATTTCATATTCTCTTTGCCTTAGAGAGAACCTGACTGCTCATGGTTCTCTATGATCCAGTGCATTAATCCCTAACGGGCTCTGATGTTAACAGTCTTGCTTATATTGGGTTGTTGTGGACTGGAACTTTTACCACAGCATGGGTGATGCTAAATGGCACTAGAGAGAATTTTCCAGGTCCCAAACATACTCCTCCTAGTCTACATAGTAGTAGGAGAAATCCAATTCCTTCTTAATAGTCAGAGTCGAACACCCCAACCAGTGTGGTAAACATCCTTCCTTGCCTTTTGCTTCAGTGGAATAAAGAGCCTATGGTGTCCAGGAAGTCCCACAACTTCCTGTTCAGGGGAGCTATGGCTGTGTCCCCTGATGGAAGCAGTCCTTCTTTGGGAACTAAGACTTCTAAATCGGCATAGCCCAATGTTGTAGTTCAGTTCAGTCACTCAGTTGTGTCTGACTCTTTGCGACCCCATGGACTACAGCACGCCTATCCATCACCAACTCCCGGAGTTCACCCAAACTCATGTCCATTGAGTCGGTGATGCCATCCAACCATCTCTTTATCTGTCGACCCCTTCTCTTCCCACCTTCAATCTTTCCCAGCATTAAGGTTTTTTCAAATGAGTCAGTTGTTTGCATTAGGTGGCCAAAGTATTGGAGTTTCAGCTTCAACACCAATCCTTCCAATTAACACCCAGGACTCTTCTCCTTTAGGATGGACTGGTTGAATCTCCTTACAATCCAAGGGACTATCAAGAGTCTTTTCCAATACCACAGTTCAAAAGCATCAATTCTTTGGCTCAGCTTTCTTTATAGTCCAACTCCCACATCCGTACATTACTATTGGAAAGCATAGCCTTGACTAGTTGGACCTTTCTTGGCAAAGTAATGTCTCTGCTTTTTAATAAGCTGTCTAGGTTGGTCATAACTTTCCTTCCAAGGAGCAAGAGTCTTTTAATTTCATGGTTGCAGTCACCATCTGCAGTGATTTGGGAGCCCCCCCAAATAAAGTCTGGCACTGTTTCCACTGTTTCTCATCTGTTTGCCTTGAAGTGATGGGACCAGATGCCATGATCTTAGTTTTCTGAATGCTGAGTTTTAAGCCAACTGTTTCACTCTCCTCTTTCACTTTCATCAAGAGGCTCTTGAGTTCTTCTTCACTTTCTGCCATAAGGGTGGTGTCATCTGCATATCTGAGTTTATTGATATTTCTCCCAGCAATCTTGATTCCAGCCTGTGCTTCATCCAGCTCAGCATTTTTCATGGTTCCTCTGCATAGAAGTTAAATAAGCAGGGTGATAATATACAGCCTTGACGTAATCCTTTTCCTATTTGGAACCAGTCTGTTGTTCCATGTCCAGTTCTAACAGTTGCTTCCTGACCTGCATACAGATTTCTCAAGAGGCAGGTCAGGTGGCCTGGTATTCCCAACTCTTTCAGAATTTTCCAGTTTGTTGTGATCCACACAGTCAAAGGCTTTGGCATAGTCAATAAAGCAGAAATAGATGTTTTTCTGGAACTCTCTTGATTTTTTGATAAGCCAGGGGATGTTGGCAATTTGATCTCTGGTTCCTCTGCCTTTTCTAAATCCAACTTGAACATCTGGAAGTTCACGGTTCACATTTTATTGAAGCCTGGTTTGGAGGATTTTAGGCATTTAGTAATGTGTGAAATGAGTCCAATTGTGTGGTAGTTTGAGCATTCCTTGGCATTGCCTTTCTTAGGGATTAGAATGAAAACTGACCTTTTCCAGTCCTGTGACCACTGCTGAGTTTTCCAAATTTGCTGGCATATTGAGTGCAGCACTTTCACAGCATCATCTTTTAGCATTTGAAATAGCTCAACTGGAATTCCATCACCTCCACTAGCTTTGTTCGTAGTGATGCTTCCTAAGGCCCACTTGACTTCACATTCCTAGATGTCTGGCTCTGGGTGAGTGATCACACCATCATCAGTATCTGGGTCGTGAAGATCTTTTTTTTTTTTTCTTTAGAATTATTTTATTAAATCATAAATGTACAACAGCTTCTTAACTCTATACACGCACTTAAATTTTTTTAAAGGAAAAACGTTATGTCTTATTACACCATGATCCTGGCTCATAGCTTTTCAAAACTTTGAGAAAAATCTTAAAAAAGGTTTCACATGTCACCTGAAACTTACAAATTTAACATTATCCAAGAAGGAATGCTTTTACACTCTTACAAAGACCACTAGAAAGAAACAACGATTAAAAAGCTAAGAAACTGTCTCAAAGGCATTTTTCTGTTTACAATCCTTCCTCCATAGTAAGGTAATGTTATTAAATAATCCAATCCATTCACAAAATGGCTCTCTGCATCTGCTCTGGTGTCTTCTGCCATATCACTGCATATTTATGCATGACTGAGGAAAGATTTTCCTTAACATTGTCATTTCGATAACCTGAAGCTGTTCTGTTACCTCTGGGCTCTCATCCTCTCCTATTTATACAGTGAAGCCCATGGCAAATAGGAAGAAGCTCAGTGTCTGCTTCTCGCTCCATAACCCCCACTTCCTCCACTGCCTCCTGGACTATAGTTTCCTCCACCATATGGTCCACCCATGTTCCTGCTACCACCAAAATTTCCGCTCTTCACTGGACCATAGTTAGAAGGTTGTTGGTTATAACTTCCAAAATCATTGTAATTTCCACTCCCGTAATTTCCTCCTCCATAATTGTCATAACCACCTCCGTAGCCCCCACCCTGGTTGCCATATCGAGGTCCTCCACCACCATATCCTCCTCTTCCTCCTCCATAACCAGGGCTACCTCCAAAATTGCCACCTCCAGGTCCTCCTCCATACCCATTACTGCTGCTGCTAAGTCACTTCAGTCGTGTCTGACTCTGTGCGCCCACATAAATGGCAGCCCACCAGACTCCCCCGTCCCTGAGATTCTCCAGGCAAGAACACTGGAGTGGGTTGCCATTTCCTTCTCCAATCCATATGCATTACAGCCATCCCCAAATCCACGGCCACTTCCATATCCATCAGATCCTCCTCTAAAGTTACTTCCTGGTCCTGGTCCAAAATTTCCACTGCCACCACGAGAATCTCCAAAACCAAAGTTGCCTACAATAAACACCCTGGTTAGTAACTAACATTTATACAAATAAATCCTAAGAAAAAAATTGAATTATAAGTTACCTTCTCTTCCACTTCTAGACCTTTGGACTTCTTGCATTTCTTGTCTAGACAAAGCCTTTCTTACTTCTGCATTATGACCATTGATAGTACTGTATTTTTGCAACACAATCTTATCCACAGGATCATGGTCATCATAAGTAACAAATCCAAAGCCTCTTTTCTTTCCAGACTGCCTGTCAGTAATTATCTCAATGGTATCAATTTTTCCATATTCCTCATAGTAATCTCTAAGATGATGTTCTTCAGTATCTTCCTTAATTCCACCAACAAATAGCTTCTTCACAGTTACATGAGCCCCTGGCTTTCCAGATTCCTCTCTTGCAAACAGCACGTTTTGGCTCAACCACTCTCCCATCAATTGAATGAGGTCTTGCAGCCATGGCAGCATCAACTTCAGCCATGGAAGAAAAAGTCACAAAACCAAATCCTCCTGATCTTTTGCTTGCAGGATCCCTCATTACCACACAACCTGTAAGTTTTCCCCATTGCTCGCAGTAGTTCCTCAAACTTTCTTCTGTAGTTTCAAAGCTCAAGCCACCAATAAAGAGTTTACAGAATTGTTCCTTTTCTCTCTTTTTTTCTCTCCAAAGGAACAGTTTCTAAAGTTTTCTCCAGCGCGGACTCAGTCGTTTCAGCCCGATTTCCCGCAGCCGAGCGAGATGAGAGCCATCTCTGCGGACGAACATGAACCGGACTCGTCCTGGCGCTGTAGTGAGGACTGCCGCTGCTCGAGAAACAACACGCTGAAGCACCTCCACTCCAGACCCGGCGCTGCTGCTGCTCCATATTTATTTTATACTTCCGCTGTAACCTTGGAGTTTCACACTTGAGGTGACGGTTTGGTGAATGGAGGCTGATCTAGTCCCAAGAGCAAGTGTGATTTCTGAGTTCTTCCTCTTTCGATCACAGCTCCCTCTACTTGGAGCTCTCTCCTCCTCTGCAAGGAAAACCTCCATTCAGCCTTCCGATAACAGCTCTTGAAGATCTTTTTTTGTAGAGTTGTTCTGTGTATTCTTGCCACGTCGTCTTTATATCTTCTGCTTCTGTTACACCCATACCATTTCTGTCCTTTATTGAGTTCATGTTTGCATGAAATGTTCCCTTGGTATCTCTCATTTTCTTGAAGAGATCTCTAGTCTTTCCCATTCTATTGTTTTCCTCTATTTCTTTGCATTGATCACTGAGGAAAGCTTTCTTACCTCTCCTTGGTATTCTTTGGAACTCTGCATTGAAATGGATATATCTTTCCTTTTCTTCTTTGCTTTTCACTTCTCTTCTTTTCACAGTTATTTGGAAGGCCTCCTCAAACAGCCATTTTGCTTTTTTTGCATTTATTTTTCTTGGAGATGGTCTTAATCCCTGTCTCCTGTACAGTGTCACAAACCTCTGTCCATAGTTCATCAGGCACTCTATCAAATCTAGTCCCTTAAATCTATTTCTCACTTCCACTGTATAATCGTAGGGGATTTGATTTAGGTCATACCTGAATGGTCCTGTGGTTTTCCCTACTTTCTTCAGTTTAAGTCTGAATTTGGGAATAAGGAGTTCATGATGTGAGCCACAGTCAGTTCCACGTTTTGTTTTTACTGACTGTATATAACTTCTCCATCTTTGGCTTCAAAGGATATAATCAGTCTGATTTAGGTATTGACCATCTGGTGATGTCCATGTGTAGAGTCTTCTCTTGTGTTGTTGGAAGAGGGTGTTTGCTATGACCGATCTGTTCTCTTGGCAATACTCTATTAGCCTTTGCCCTGCTTCATTCTGTACTCCAAGGCCAAATTTGCCTGTTACTCCAGGTGTTTCTTAACTTCCTACTTTTGCATTCCAGTCTCCTATAATGAAAAGGACATCTTTTTTGGCTGTTAGTTCTAGAAGGTCTTATAGGTCTTCATAGAACCATTCAACTTCAGCTTCTTCAGCATTACTGGTCAGGGCATAGACTTGGATTACTGTGATATTGAATGGTTTGCCTTGAAAACAAACAGAGATCATTCTGTCGTTTTTGAGATTGTATGCAAGTACTGCATTTTGGACTCTTTTGTTGACTACGATGGGTACTCCACTTCTTCGAAGGGATTCTTGCCCACAGTAGTAGATATAATGGTCGTCTGAGTTAAATTCACCCATTCCAGTCCACTAAGTTTGCTGATTCCTAAAATGTTGACATTCATTCTTGCTGTCTCCTGTTTGACCACTTCCAATTTACCTTGATTCATGGACCTGTCATTCCATTTTCCTATGCAGTATTGACCTTTACAGCATTGGACCTTACTTCCATCACCAGTCACATCCACAACTGGGTGTTGTTTTTGGTTTGGCTCCGTCTCTTCATTCTTTGTGGAGTTATTTCTACACTGATCTCCATGTGACATGATAAAGTAAAATTTTTGCTAATAGATCATTAAGTTGCAAGGAATCGCTCACATCTGTATTTCTTGATTCCCAGGCCATGAATCCTCGCTATGGTAGAAAGAGTATTGTATTTTGTTTGCTGAATCAGGGCATATATTGACTCCTAAAAGCAATATCCGAGCTCTAAAAGCTGGCATGATAACTGAGTCTTCAGGCCACTCCTCTATTCTATCAAGCCAAGCTCTTGAGAGTGATGTAGAACCTGATGAAAGCAGGGAATCCTTTGATCAGGAGCATGATGCCACGTTTCATTCACTGGACAGTGAGCCCTTTGGTCAGAAGTAATTCGGGTTGGAATACCGTAAGGGTGAATAAAGGATCTATAATAACCTGGAAACTAGTTTTGTCTGAAGTATGTAAGGCAAGGCAGATCCACATGAAGAAATGAAACAGACTGATGTCTTCTGTGATGGGTCTCATTCAGTTAATCAGTGTACCTTCATTTCTTCTTAGTTGCCACATTGAGGGCTCAGTGTTGGTTCCTGCTGATGACCGGTCATGGTTGCAGGTTGACCTTTCTGAGCAAAAGCCCGTGTTGCTGAACTCTCCTCTAATCTCCGTTCCTGTTGCTCTTGTCGTTCTGTGCAGGAGCCCATATGGCAGTGGCAGAAGTGACTGGAGAATAAGTGACTGACCTTCCCAACTGGGTTGTGTTTTCTGTTTGAGTTTCAAGAATCAGTTACAGTGAGCATTTACATGGGGCACAGCTATTCTCACATGATTTGCCAGTCCTGAGAGGTCTGTCCAGATAACTCTTCCCCTGACCTTGTTGTCATCCGTGTTAAAGTTGTGCTCTTTCCAAGTCTCCGATCACCTCGAGAAATGGTTAGCCATTGCTTGCGAATAAGTGTAGATCTGTACCTCTGGAAATCATTCCTTCCAGTCAGAATGAATGTATCCAGTTCTCTGCCCAACGATGTGCCTGCTGGGATAGTTTCCTTTTACTGCTGTCCATGCCTGAATGGACTGCAGTGCTCCAACTAGCCACTTATAGGTTGTATCTGTGTTTATACAAAACCATCTGCAGAACAGGCTCACATTTTTCATTTATCAGCTAACTGGCCCCTATTTTCACAAACGTGGTGGTCTAGAAAATACTAGTTCATGATTGGTGGCTCAGATAAATTTCTAGTTCGTGTTCAAGCATTCAGTTTGTATTAGGTCCCATGAGCAAGCTAGGGAGGATAGTTAAATGGAGAATAGTTGTATGTAGAAGTTGAAGTAAAGATTAATGGCTTCAGAATACTGAAGGCCTATATTGTGATTCACCTTTAATGACCACAGGCTTCCTGCTGCTGCTGCTGCGAAGTCACTTCAGTCGTGTCCGACTCTGTGTGACCCCATAGACGGAAGCCCACCAGGCTCCCCCATCCCTGGGACTCTCCAGGCAAGAACACTGGAGTGGGTTGCCATTTCCTTCTCCAATGTGTGAAAGTGAAAAGTGAAAGTGAAGTCGCTCAGTCGTGTCCAACCCTTAGCGACCCCACGGACTGCAGCCTACCAGGCTCCTCCATCCATGGGATTTTCTAGGCAAGAGTACTGGAGTGGCTTGCCATTGCCTTCTCCGACAGGCTTCCTACTGCATCTCTTTAAGTACCATTGGATCTACTGGGTTATATGGACCAAACAGTAGGGTAGCTTGCACGATAAGCTGCATCTGGTGCAGAGCCTTCTCTTCCTGTGACTCTCACTCAAAACAGATAATTTTATAGATTACTTGGTAGATGGGTCAGAGCAGCCTGTGCAAGTGATGTGTGTGTTGTTGTATCTGTTTTTTAGTAACAGCTGGTACAAGGTCAGCAGCACATCCATCTTAGGGGGGCTGTCTCAACATGCCTTTGAACCCCTGGAAATAATAGCAAGAATTCAGGTCTGTGTTTATTTGCTCCAGTTGGAAAAATATACATCTGGACCAGAAGTTGCAATTGAAGCTGAAACCTGAATTATTGTTATTCCTTAAGAGCTATTTATTTTCTCCCAGTCCAGAGAGGTGGATTAAATGGGGATTTGGTAGGAATTGGGCTTCCCTGGTGGCTCAGATAGTAAAGAATCTACTTGTGATGCAGGAGACCTGGGTTTGATCCCTTCATTGGGAAGATCCCCTGAAGAAGGTAATGGCTACCCACTCCAGTATTCTCACTGGGAGAATTCCATGGACAGAGGAGCTGGGCAGACTACAATTCATGGAGTTGCAGAGAGTTGGACTTGACTGAGCAACTAACACTTTCACTTTCTTTTTCACTTGGTAGGAATAATCATACTTCATCCTTCAAGTCCTTGGTGGTAGCGCTAATTTTTGCAGTGCTTACAGAAATATACTTTACTCTTTTTGTAGGTAGAAGTTATAGAAGATTAAAAAAAAAATCTGTGTGTGCTTAATTGCTCAGTCACGTCCAACTCTTTGTGACTCACGGAGTGTAGCCCACCAGCCTCCTCTGTCCATGGGATTTCCTAGGCAAGAATACTAGAGTGGGTTGCCAAGCCCTCCTCCATGGGATCTTCCTGACCCAGGGATCAAATGCATCTCTTGTGTTTCCTGCACTGCAGGAAGATTCTTTATCCACTGATCCACTGGGGTGTCACTTTTTAAAAAATAATTTTGTTTATTTATTTATTTTTTATTGTTAGTGGTACTGGGTTTTCATTGCTGTTCAGTCTTTCTCTAGTTGTGGTGAGTGGGGCTATTCTTTGCTGTGGTGTGAAGGCTTCTCATTATGGTGGCTTCTCTTGTGGAGCATGGGCTTTAGGGCACTCAGGCTTCAGTAGTTGCTCCCATGGAGCACAGGCTTGATAATAGTGACACAAGGGCTTAGTTGCTCTGAGGCACGTGGGAGTCTTCCCAGATTAGGGATTGAACCATGTCTCCTGCGTTGGCAGGCGATTCTTATCCACTGAGCCATCATGGAAAACGTGTTATAGAAATTTTCGCTTGCTTTTTCCCTTAATATTCCATAGGGGATCCATTTGGTATTAGTCTATTAGGCATACCATAACCTAACACCACTGACTAGATGACTTAAACAGTAGGAATTAATTTTCTCACAGTCCTGGAGGCTGGATGTCCAATATCAAAGTGTTGGTTTTAGTTGGTTTCTCCTGAGGGCTCTCTCCTCTTGACCTGAAGATGGCCCCTTTCTTGCTCTGTCTTCACATGGCCTTTCTGTGTGCACATCATCTCTGCTGCTCTCTTCATGTCCTAATCCCCTCTTCTTATAAAGATATCAGTCAGATTGGAGGAGGGCCCTCTATAATGGCTTCATTTTAATCTAGTCACCTCTTTAGAGGCCTGTCTCCAAATACAGTCACATTCTGAGGTGCAAGGGCTTAGGGCTTCAATATAGGAATTTTGGGGAGACACAGTTCAGTTCATAAGACTTACTGTGTTAATTACCTTCTGTGATTGGGGAAGTAGCCATGGAGAATCATTGAGATTCCTTTGGGAGAAATCCAAGCCAAAATTCCCACCTGATTTCCTAATTCTGTGCTCTGACTAGTAGACCACGTTTGAGTTTGGGTCCCTAGGAATTCATGTTGGATGTGAGCTACTGAACAGAAGTCTCTGAAAAATGTGGGTAATTACTTTACTCAATGCACAATACTCTGGAAAATGGTTAACTGGGTGAATGGCTATTGGTCACGTTGTTGTTGTTTTAGTCTCTAAGTTGTGTCTGACTCTTTGTGATGCCATGGAGTGTAGCTTGCCAGGCTCCTCTGTTAATGGGATTTGCCAGGCAAGAATACTGGAGGCAGTTGACATTTCCTTCTCCATGGAATCTTTCCAACCCAGGGATCGAACCCATGGCTTTTATATGACTCTGGCAGTAGCAGGCAGATTCTTTACTACTGAGTCACTAGGGAAACCTGTTGGTCTCTTTAATAAAGTGTGAAAGGAAGATTTATAGTACACATTTTAAAAGGATAACAAGGATCTTCTTCATGGGGACCTGGCCTTTTCTTCCTCAGTAGACTGTAGGTCTGGGAACACTCTTAAGTCTGGAAATCAGTTGAGGACTCACAGCTCTATGGAGGTTATTGAAATCACACTTTTGCTCATCAGAACAAGACAAATCAAATTAAACTTTTGCCATCTTCCCATTGGAGAAGGCAGTGGCACCCCACTCCAGTACTCTTGCCTGGAAAATCCCATGGACGGAGGAGCCTGGTGGGCTGCAGTCCATGGGGTCACTAGGAGTTGGACATGACTGAGAGACTTCACTTTCACTTTTTACTTCCATGCATTGGAGAAGGAAATGGCAACCCACTCCAGTGTTCTTGCCTGGACAGTCCCAGGGATAGGGGAGCCTGGTGTGTTACTGTCTATGGGGTCACACAGAGTCAGACATGACTGAAGCGACTTAGCAGCAGCAGCAGCAGCAGCAGCAGCATCTTCCCACTGGTTCCAGTCCTAGTGACAGCATGATCCATTAGCTAACATGAAAGAACTCAGGGTGGGGGGGTACTTTCTGATGGCTTAGCTTTGCTGTCATTACAATAAAATTCATTTCCATACATACTTTTATTCCCCAGGTTTCCATCACTGTAAACTGGAAAAACCTGATATTTTGTCATGTGTGGGACCTCTTACTGGGCCATGCTTTGTCCTCAGTCCCATAGATCCTACTAGGATCTGAAGCTAGTTATAAGTGTAGAAGCAATGAGAGGTCGTAGAGATGAGTCTTGAAAGAGGATCGTCATCTCCCTGCAAGGTCACTTACATCAGCAAAGATCACTGCAGTATCTTCAGATAAGGCAAAGCTGCTCTCTTTGGAGAGGAGATGAAGAGCTATTTGTGTTAGAAGAGGAAGTTCAGCAGAATTTAGGTGTCCAAGGCCCGCATTTCCTTTCTATCTGCCCAAATTTTCAGGACCCCATTATTTTCCTAGTCAATATCTTTAACATAGATCTCTTAAAGCTATGAATTTAATTTGCATTGTAATTCAGTCACCTACAGATACAGATTTTGGGTTTCATTTTCAGAAATAAAAACCCTGCGTGAAGAGGAGAGGAGGATCTCCTGCAGAAACATTATAAATGTTTTTTGCCTTCTTACCTGAGTCAAGATGAGAGAATTTTAAACTTAGAGATGATCATTTTCTTTCTCCGAGCTCCTCTGGTAGACAAAGAACTCCACAGTCTTTATTCTCTTTCTTTCCATGATGATGTTAGATGGATGGCAGCAATTTGGTCACCCAAGCCTTGACTTTGATAGGCATGCAATTGTGAGTGACTTCAAGTGATAATTTAAGTGACTTTTGCCACTGGATATTATGGAGTACTATTGTCTTGTTTACTAACAGCAACAGGGTCACTCATGCATTTCTTTATATCTAATTAAAACAGAGGGGGAAAATGTCAGACTAATATAATATCACTTGTATGTGGAATCTAGAAAAATGGTTCAGATGAACTTATTTGCAAAGGAAAAATACAATCACAGATGTAGAGAATAAACTTATGGTTACCCAGAGAGGAAGGTGGGATAGGATGAACTGAGAGATTGGCATATATATATGTACACTGCTGCTGCTGCTGCTAAGTCACTTCAGTCATGTCCAACTCTGTGTGACCCCATAGACAGAAGCCCACCAGGCTCCCCCTTCCCTGGGATTCTCAAGGCAAGAACACTGGAGTGGGTTGCCATTTCCTTCTCCAATATGTACACTACTATGTATAAAATAGATAACTCGTGATAATAGACTGTATGGCACAGGGAACTCTGCTCCATGCTCTGTGGTGACCTAAACAGAAAGGAAATCCAAAGAAGAGGGAATACATTTATATGTGTAACTGATTCAGCTTGCTGCCCAGCAGAAACGAATACACCACTGTAAAGAAACCATAGTCCAATAAATAGCTAATTTTAAAAAAGTCAGAGTCCCCTCTCTATGATCTTGTTCTTCTGAAACCATATTCAGTACTAAACTGGAACCGGCAGTAGTCACTCAGTAAACCAGCCACTAAAACACTGGGATTTACCTTAGAAATTAGCACTTACTACTTATATGCAGAGTACATCATGAGGAACGCTGGGCTGGAAGAAGCACAAGCTGGAATCAAGATTGCTGGAAGAAATATCAATAACCTCAGATATGCAGATGACACTACCCTTATGGCAGAAAGTGAAGAGGAACTCAAAAGCCTCTTGATGAAAGTGAAAGAGGAGAGTGAAAAGGTTGGCTTGAAGCTCAACATTCAGAAAACAAAGATCATGGTATCTGGTCCCATCACTTCATGGGAAATAGATGGAAAAACAGTCGAAAAGTGTCAGACTTTATTTTTGTGTGCTCCAAAATCACTGCAGATGCTGATTGCAGCCAGGAAATTAAAAGACGCTTACTCCTTGGAAGGAAAGTTATGACCAACCTTGATAATATATTAAAAAGCAGAGACATTACTTTGTCAACACAGGTCCGTCTAGTCAAGGCTATGGTTTTTCCTATGGTCGTGTATGGATCTGAGAGTTGGACTGTGAAGAAAGCTGATCGCTGAAGAATTGATGCTTTTGAACTGTGGTGTTGGAGAAGACTCTTGAGAGTCCCTTGTACCACAAGGAGATCCAACCAGTCCATTCTAAAGGAGATCAATCCTGGGTGTTCATTGGAAGGACTGATGCTAAAGCTGAAACTGCAATACTTTGGCCACCTCATGCGACGAGTTGACTCACTGGAAAAGAGTCTGATGCTAGGAAAGGTTGGGGGTGGGAGGAGAAGGGGACGGCAGAGAATGAGATGGCTGGATGGCATCACCAACTCGATGGACATGAGTTTGAGTGAACTCCAGGAGTTGGTGATGGACAGGGAGGCCTGGCGTGCTGTGATTCATGGGGTCACGGAGAGTCGGACACGACTGAGCCACTGAACTGAACTGAACTGAACTTGCAGGAGGAACCAGGAAAGTGATGATCCGGATGAGTGGAATCAGGATCAGAAAAAGCCACTAACACAAAAGCCAGAACCTTTAGTGTTAATGTTTGGGTCAAAACTCATGGGAAAAATCCCCCAAGCAGAAAATCCCCCAAAGTGTCTGTTTAAAGCAACGTTGCAAAGATAAATTACACTGAAGGGGAATGTGAAGGGGGAGCTGGTGGAGAGGTTTGTAGAAGCTGCCACCTCTGTGGGAAATGCAGTCTAGGATTTGATGGTGGACTTGGGTTACTCTTGACTGACATAGCCAGAAGCTGGGAAAAGACCTTAAAGCTGGAGCCCTTCAGGCACTTTTACCGCTTCTGTCACTTTGGCTGGCTAGCTTTATTTAACCCTGGAATTTATGGGAAGGATATCCTGGGAGATGTCATTACAAGCCTCAGGGGAAGTGATAACACCACATTGACAAAACACAAGCCAGCATATAGGCAGACAGTGGAATATGGGTACTCTGTGTTATCCTTTTATAAATTAACAAGCAATTTAAAGTAATAGACACAGTGTAATATTTGTTTTGTTCCCGTTCATCAGGTTTGTCAAGAAGGGTGATATTAATTGCAATTTGGACTCCTTTGCATCACCGACTCTGTGGACATGGGTTTGAGTGAGCTCCGGGAGTTGGTGATGGACAGGGAGGCCTGGCGTGCTGTGATTCATGGGGTTGCGGAGAGTTGGACACGACTGAGCGACTGAACTGAACTGAACTGAACTGAGAGATTTTACTCAGTTCTAAGACACTTTACCCATTCTTGAAAAAGAGATACCCATTGTGATCAGTCATGTGGCTGCTCTCAGGGCAGGGTCTAGGTTTTTCAGAGACAGGCACTTCTCAGTGCAAAGTTTTACCACGGAGACATTCATCTTCCTGGTGGCCATATTTAGGAACCCTATACTTTCTTGATGAAAGTGAAAGAGGAGAGTGAAAAAGTTGGCTTAAAGCTCAACATTCAGAAAACTAAGATCATGGCTTCTGGTCCCATCACTTCATGGGAAGTAGATGGGGAAACAGTGGCAGACTTTATTTTTTGGGGCTCCAAAATCACTGCAGATGGTGACTGCAGCCATGAAATTAAAAGACGCTTACTCCATGGAAGGAAGGTTATGACCAACCTGATAGCATATTAAAAAGCAGAGACATTACTTTGTCAACATAGGTCCATCTAGTCAAGGCTATGGTTTTTCCAGTGGTCATGTATGGAGGTGAGAGTTGGACTATAAAGAAAGCTGGGTGCCGAAGAATTGATGCTTTTGAACTGTCGTGTTGGAGAAGACTCTTGAGAGTGACTTGGACTGCAAGGAGATCCAACCAGTCCATCCTAAAGGAGATCATTTCTGGGTGTTCATTGGAAGGACTGATGTTGAAGCTGAAACTCCAACACTTTGGCCACCTGATGTGAAGAGCTGACTCATTTGAAAAGACCCTGATGCTGGGAAAGATTGAAGGCGGGAGAAGAAGGGGACGACAGAGAATGAGATGGTTGGATGACATCACCTACTCAATGGACATGGGTTTGGGTGAACTCTGGGAGTTGGTGATGGACAGGGAGGCCTGGCGTGCTATGGTTCGTGGGTCGCAAAGAGTCAGACATGACTGAGCAATTGAACTGAACTGAACTAAACACTTTTTTTCCTATGTGATTAACTGTTTGGGGCCATGCTTAGGAGGAGTTTTGTGCTTTCTATTACAGGGAGTCTATACTTCTCTTCCCCAAACTTGTTTATGTCAAGAAGCTTCCTTCTTTAACCATAGAACTCTATAGCATCGAAAATGTCTTCTCTTCAGAGAAATTCAGCCTCATTCTTTTGAGAGGCTTGAGTTTCCAAAAGCAAAGAATATGTACAATTGTCTTTATAGTCATCCCCTCCTTCTGTCAACAACTCTCCTAATTCCCCCAAATTGGAAGGTTATCTTTCTCATCTGTTATTTTTTAAAAAATAAAGCATAAGTGAATTTCCTAATCACTCTTCTTTTTAGTAAATTGTAATAAATGTCTTATCTGTTGACTAGACCGAGAAGGTTATTGTTTCAGCTAGATTTCTTAGAGTTTCTGTATTTGTTTTTTTGCATACTAACCTGAGAAAAATTTGATGGGCTTTGATAAAGTTTGGAACAGTTTTAAAGGTTATAGGAAAAATATTTAAGTTTGATGTATGGTTTGACGGGGCTTCCCTGATGGCTCAGTGATAAAGAATCTACCTGCTAATGCAGGAGACATGAGTTCAATTCCTTTGTGGGGAAGATCCAATGGAGAAGGAAATGGCAACTGACCAGTATTCTCGTTTGGGAAATCTCATGAACAGGGAAGCCTGATCGGCTACAGCCCAGGGGTCATAAAATAATTGGACATAACTTAGCAACTAAACAATAAGCAACAAGCAGTGGTTTGATCTTTGAGGATGAATTTTCAAACTAGCTTATATTTTGTAATGTTAAATGGATTTCAAAGATACTTGATATGTAGGCAGATATTATGATATTAAGTGATTGGGTTGTGAAGACTTCTAGTTTGTGATTTGAAATCATACAGACTCTCTCTCTCTCTTTTTTAAAGCTGTGATGAACTCTTCTTTTTTAAAAAAGTATTTATTTAATTTTGGCTGTGCTGGTTCTTCCTTGCTGTGTGTGGGCTATTCTCTAGTTGCAGCAGCCAGGGCTTGCTTCACTGTGGTGAGTGGGCTTCTCATTGCAGTGGCTTCTCTTACTTCTGAGCATGGGCTCTAGGGTGTGCAAACTTCAGTAGTCATGTGCAGGGGTTTAGTTGCTCTGTTTATGTGAGATCTTCCTGGACCAGGGATCAAACCCATGTCCTCTGCATTGGCAGGTGGAGTCTTAACTCCTGGACAACCAGGGAAATCCAGACTCTTAGGAGATACTGTGTATGTAATCGTGTGGGGTGTGTGTGTATTTACCTTTGTGTTTACTCATATCAGTATAAGGGAAATTACCTGTCATGCAACAGCACTAAATCCACTACTTACAGTCTGGTTCAGCACAGAGCAATCTTGTATTTTGTCAGTATTACCACAAAAGACTCTCCAGATTTGATGTCACCATTGGGGAATTTTGTATCCTCAGGCTCTGAACAAAGTGATAAATAAAAGAAGAAAATGACAGATGGAGGACACAGTATTATCTTCAATATTGACAGTGGCTTAGAGGATGTGGCTCCAGTTCTGGTTAGCAAAGTGACCTTACTAGTTCTGAGCCCCAGAATTAGACAGGCTGATGCCAACAGACTCATGCAGTGTTGGACCAAGCCAGACACATTGCCTCCACCCCCACCATACAGTAGAGGATTCTAGACTGTCTCAGGACAAGCTGTCTCCTAAAAAGGAAGAAAGAGAGAGGTGGGCTTAGCATACCCAGATTATTATTCCCAAATTCACCAAGAAGTTGAAGCTTTCCAGCTCCCTTAAGGTGGAGTGATTATGAGTGAAGCTAGCTGGAACACTGAGTTGTCCTCTTAGCAAGGAAACCTAAAGACCAAGGAATAAATTTTATCTCCTAATATTGTCAGATTGAGAGGATTATAAAGATAGTGAGAGACTTAGGTAGGTTGATAAGGGGTCTGGAGCCCTCAAAGAGGAAGGGTTCCAGTGACCTCAGGGAGAAGAAAGGGACAGACTTTTTTTCTACATAGATTTGTCTTAGTCATGTAAAACATTTTTCTTAAACTCTGAGTTGTTAGGACAACAGTCTTTAAGACTAACTTTCTTTAAGCCCAGAGCTAGTGATTATACAACAAAACAACTCATCTTGCTCAAGGGTATGTTTGTCCTTAAGCTCTGTAAAATTAGAGATACCAAGGGAACATTTCATGCAAAGATGGGCTCAATAAAGGACAGAAATGGGACCTAACAGAAGCAGAAGATATTAAGAAGACGTGGCAAGAATACACAGAAGAACTCTACAAAAAAGATCTTCACGACGAAGATAATCACAATGGTGTGATCACTCACCTAGAGCCAGACATCCTGGAATGCAAAGTCAAGTGGGCCTTAGGAAGCATCACTACAAACAAAGCTGGTGGAGGTGATGGAATTCCAGTCGAGCTATTTCAAATCCTAAAAGATGATGCTGTGAACGTGCTGCACTCATGCCAGCAAGTTTGGAAAACTCAGCAGTAGCCACAGGACTGGAAAAGGTCAGTTTTCATTCATTCCAGTCCCAAAGAAAGGCATTATCAAAGAACGCTCAAACTACCACACAGTTGCACTCATCTCACATGCTAGCAATGTAGTGCTCAAAATTCTTCAAGCCAGGCTTCAACAATATGTGAACTGTAAACTTCCAGATGTTCAAGCTGGATTTAGAAAAGGCAGAGGAACCAGAAATCAAATTGCCAGTATCCCCTGGCTTATCAAAAAATCAAGAGAGTTCCAGAAAAACATCTATTTCTGCTTTATTGACTATGCCAAAGCCTTTGACTGTGTGGATCACAACAAACTGTGGAAAATTCTGAAAGAGATGGGAATACCAGACCACCTGACCTGCCTCTTGAGAAACCTGTATGCAGGTCAGGAAGCACCAGTTAGAAGTGGACTTGGAACAGCAGACTGGTTCCAAATATGGAAAGGAGTACGTCAAGGCTGTATATTGTCACCCTGCTTATTTAACTTATATGCAGAGTACATCATGAGAAACGCTGGACTGGAGGAAGCACAAGCTGGAATCAAGATTGCCGGGAGAAATATCAATAACTTCAGCTATGCAGATGACACCACCTTTATGGCAGAAAGTGAAGAAGAACCAAAGAGAAGACCTTTCTCTTGTTGGTAACCGAGTTAAAAGGTATATAAGGCCTTGATAAGACTAATGAGTGGGGCACTCTCCATCCCCCTTCTGACATCTATGTCTTTCTCTGTCCTTTTAAACTGTAATAAAACTTCTGTCATACAAAAGCTCTGAGTGATCAAGCCGGGTCCCTGATCCTGAAGCTAAATCTTCAGAAATCACGAATCCGACATCATTCACTGTAAGCTATCAGTAGCTGGTTGTTGGTGGTCAGTTGCTAGGTCGCATCTGACTCTTTGCAGCATGCCAGGCTTCCCTGTCCATCACCATCTCCCAGAGTTTGTTCAAACTCATGTCCATTGGGTCGATGATGCCATCCAACCATCTCATTCTCGGTCACCCCCTTCTCCTGCCCTCAACCTTTCCCAGCATCAGGATCTTTTCCAGTGAGTTGGCTGTTTGCATCAGGTGGCCTAAGTTTTGTAGCTTCAGCTTCAACATCAGTCCTTCCAGTGAGTATTCAGGGTTGATTTCCTTTAGGATTGACTGATTTGATCTCCTTGTTCTCCAAAGATATCTTTGTTGTTGTTCAGTCGCTCAATTGTGGCCGACACTTTGCGACTCCATGGACTGCAACACACCAGGCTTCCCTGTCCTTCACTATCTCCCAGAGTTTGCTCAAACTCATGTCCATTGAGTCAGTGATGCCATCCAACCATCTCATCCTTGTCCAAAGGTAACCATGACTTATCAAATTGCTTCAGTCTATTCTTTTGTCTGATTCCTTTAGTCCCTGAGACTCTATTGGCTGCTAACCTGTTATAGAAATCCAGTGGGTGCTGGGTGTAGTAGGCATGTGTGTGATGGAAAAGGTGCCTGAACCTAAAATATCCCCTCATCTAGTTTCTGTTAGAAACTACTGACTTAGATTGCAAATATGCCAGTTTATATTCCTCTGTGGCTTTCATGAATCTTCAATTTCTGTTGCTTATCTGATTCTGACTCAGCACTTCATGGACCCTGCAGGTTTGCATATGTTCTACTTTTCTGGTCCTGGAGTTTCACCCAGGCATCAAGCACACTGGTGTCCCTATGACAACCAAGCCTGAGGAGGATGGAAACGAGGTACGGACATGCTATGGGAGAGAGTCGCCGCCTTCACGGCCGGCACTGATTGGAAAGAGAACAGTTGGCGGCTATAACGCTCCAACTTCAGGTCAGCAGCTTGAAGCCCTGAGCTGCCACCAAACCAAAGGACTTATCTGGATGGGGTTGGAGGAAACCAAAGAGAAAAGGATGAGATATCACAAGGGCATATGAGAAGGACATCTGTTTAGTGAACGTTTGAATGTGTAGCAAAGAGTGTCTTGTTCAGGGCTCATGAACTGGCTGATGCATTGGGAAAAGAATCCAATTTGATGCCTTTTATGACTTAGACTCTCTAGTTTGGTCCTGTCATTCTCCTCCTTTTGCTGTTTCTTTTTAAACTAGGCTGAGGTCCATGTTGATGTTATCTGTTCTGACCAAAAACCATTTGAGTTTGTTGCCCCAGGTCTACTGTGAACTTGAGATTTTTTAAATAATCCAAACTCTTGATCCTCCCTCTGCAGCCATCTTTGGCTTTCTTGGGGAAAGATCTTTAATTTCTCATTGCTTAGTTCCTCTCTAAACCTCAATATAATCCTAAAATGCCTTGGCAGTGAGGAGTCAGTCAGTTACCAGTTAGGATGACACTGTAGTTTTTATTTTATTTTTAAAATTGTCTTTCTTTATTTCTTTTAAAAATATTCATTTCTTTTTGGCTGTCTCAGGTCTTAGTTGTGGGGTGCAGGCTCTGTAGTGTGGTGTGTGGGCTTAGTTGCCCTGTAGCATGTGGGATCTTAGTTCCTGGACCAGAGAGCAAACCTGTGTTGCCTGCATTGGAAGGCAGGTTCTTAACCACTGGACCACCAGGGAAGTCCCTGAAACCATGGTTTTTTAAATTTAAAGAACATGGTATGCTCTCATGTTATGGGCTGAACTGTGTGTGTTCCCCGCACCACCCCATGCCCCCCTGCCCGAGTCCCCAACCCCTTGTTCTGTCTGTTAAAGTCCTTACCCTCAGTAACTCAGAATGTGAGTATATTTGGAGACTTTAAACAGGTACTAAGTTAAAATGTGGCTGTTAGACTGGGCCCTAATCCAAACTTATGGGTGTCCTTATAAGAAATGGAAATTTGGGCATATGAAGGGTGTGTGTATAGGGGGGGTGTTCCCAGGTGGCTCAGTGGTAAGAATCTGCCTGCCAATGCAGGAGACACAGGGTTGATTCCTAGGTTGAAAAAATCCCCTGGAGAGAGAAATGGCAACCCACTCCAGTATTTTTGCCTGGAAAATCCCATGAACAGAGCATCCTAGTGGGCTATACAGTTCGTGGGGTTGCAAAGAGTTGTACATGGTAGGAAGGCCACCATGTGCAAGCCAAGGGGGGAGGTCTCAGAAGAAACCAACAGGGCTGGCACTTTGACCTTGAACTTTTAGCACCAAGAATGTGAAAAAATAATTTTCTGTTGTTTAAACCACCCAGCCTGTGATATTTTGTTATAGCAGTCCTAGCAAACTAATACAAACCATTTTATGTAGGAACCTGCCATTCTGCATGTATCCTAGTGGAAGGAGAAGAGGAAGATTCTAATATTTTGTTTTTCTTTGCTTTTATCTACAAAAAGCCTTATGTAACAGTGTCTCCGTTTGTGCCAAACATCCTGTCTTCTTTTTTTTTTAGCACATGTCACTAAGCAGACTATATTCCAAGTCCCACTCTCCAGAGCTTCTTTTTTTTTTTTGTTTTAAAAAGACTGTTTATTATGATATACAACTGGTAGTTAAAGACAATCTAGTACATTTCTTGGTCTGCCTGTCACTCAAACCAAATGGCCCAGATCCAGTGCAAGCCTGAGGGACCCCAAAGATAATCTAGGTAAAAAGTAACCTAGGTCATCTTCCCTCATGATTTTATTTCCTATTTTCCCTATAGGTTCCTTTGCCCATATTGTATCCAAAATGAAGTACAGAGATAAATATAGTTACATGTGGAAGCTAAGCACGTACAGGGGAATGCAGGGGAAAGCTGAGCAAACAGATAATAACTTTGATCGACTTGAACAGTTATCTGAGCACCTTGGGTAAAACACTCCTGTGTGCTGTTTACGGCATCTGGTAGACTTTTAGTCAAAAATAATGTAATTGTTGATTTCAAAAAGAAAACTGCATCTCCTGTTCCAACATAGCATTTTGGCTCCTTCATCTTCAGACATTCCTGTCATTAAGATTATTAATTTATTCCCTTAGCAAACACTTTGAAAGCCTTATGTGATTCTTGACATTGAAGATTAGAAGAGTGTAGGAGACCTATGACCTGCCCTCAAGAGATTACAGTCTGGACGGAGGAGACAAACATAAACAGATAACTGCAGTGATGTATGTGGGGTCACTTCACCATACACAGATGATTCTGCATTAGCAGTTGCCAAAGAAAAAACCACGGGCATTCTTTATAGAGAATATTGCTGATATCCTCAATATAAAAATCACTCTAGATGAAAGAAATCATCCCTGAATATTCATTGGAAGGACTGATGCTGAAGCTGAACCTCCATTACTTTGGCCACCTTATCCAAAGAGCCGACTCATTGGCGAAGACTCTGATGCTGGGGAAGATTGAAGGCAGGAGGAGAATGGGGCGACAGAGGGCGAGATGGTTGGATGGCATCACTGACTCAATGGACATGAGTTTGAGCAAGCTTCGGGAGACGGTGAAGGACAGGAAAGCCTGGAGTGCTGTAGTCCATGGAGTTGCCAAGAGTCGGACATGACTGAGCAACTGAACAACAACTAGATGAAGATCTAGGAAGACGTTCCTCTGAGGAACCATGATGAATTCCACTCCCTCTTTCACTTTGATGGAAAGGAAATCCAGAACAAAATTTACAATGCAATTTTAGTAAATTTGTAGTGTGGATTGGTAGCTGAGGAACCCCCTGCCCCTTTCATCATCCCTCAAACACACACATACAGGCACTAGGAAGAAAGAATTGGACTAGGCTTTCTCCGTTGTCAGAACTATGTGAGAGAACAAGAAGTGTGGGGTAGGATGGGAGAAGGAAGTGAGGAACGCTGGGTGGAGGAGAGGTTGATGGGAGGGAGAGTTAAGGAGTTAGGACCTTGGAAAATCTGGTTTCTCATGTAGGATGAGAGAACTGCAAGGTTGGGCCAAGGGCTTAATTTCTGAATCAAGGGCTCGTCCCTTGCCTCTCACCCAGATACAGTCTCTAAAGCTTTGGCGGGTACTTCCTTGATGGCTCAGCAGCGAAAGAATCTACCTGTAATGCAGGAGACACAGGAGACACAGGCTTGATCCCTGGGTTGGGAAGATCCCTTGGAGGAGGAAATGACAACCCATTCCAGTGTTCTTCCCTGAAAAATCCCATGGACAGGGTCACAGAGTCAGGCACAACCGAGTGCCTAAACAGACAGAATAAGCAGATCTGTGATTTTGCAGGGCCTTCTATAAAGAGCTGTTTACATCAGGGAGGCTAGAGTATTTCCTGTGGGAGAGACAAGGGCTGTGGCTTTCATCCCAGTTCAGTGATGAGTGGCAGCTTCCTCTTGGAGATTCCCAGTCTGAGAGGAGCATCTACCCAGACTCCATGCACAGTTGAAGAAACGAGGACTGTCCACCCAAAAAAATAGTTCTCAGCAAACTTTGTGGGATAGGAAAACCAAAGGTACTTCTTTCTTGGGCCAGGACCTTAGGGCTTGACTGGAAACAGAAATTTCCTCATGATACTGTCAGTTCAGTTCAGTCGCTCAGTCATGTCCGACTCTCTGTGACCCCATGAATCACAGCACGCCAGGCCTCCCCGTCCATCACCAACTCTCGGAGTTCACTCAAACTCATGTCCACAGAGTCGGTGATGCCATCCAGCCATCTCATTCTCTATCGTCCCCTTCTCCTTCCGCCCCCAACCTTTCCCAGCAACAAAGTCTTTTCCAGTGAGTCAACTCGTCGCATGAGGTGGCCAAAGTATTGCAGTTTCAGCTTTAGCATCAGACCTTCCAATGAACACCCAGGATCGATCTCCCTTAGAATGGACTGGTTGGATCTCCTTGCGGTACAAGGGACTCTCAAGAGTCTTCTCCAACACCACAGTTCAAAAGCATCGATTCTTCGGCGATCAGCTTTCTTCACAGTCCAACTCTCACATCCATACATGACCACGGGAAAAACCATAGCCTTGACTAGACGGACCTTTATTGGCAAAGTAATGTCTCTGCTTTTTAATATATTATCCAGGTTGGTCATAACTTTCCTTCCAAGGAGTAAGCGTCTTTTAATTTCATGGCTGTAATCAGCATCCACAGTTATTTTGGAGCCCCAAAAAATTAAGTCTGACACTGTTTCCACTGTTTTTCCATCTATTTCCCATGAAAAGATGGGACCAGATGCCATGATCTTTGTTTTCTGAATGTTGAGCTTCAAGTCAAACTTTTCACTCTCCTCTTTCACTTTCATCAAGAGGCTTTTGAGTTCCTCTTCACTTTCTGCCATAAGGGTAGTGTCATCTGCATATCTGAGGTTATTGATATTTCTCCCAGCAATCTTGATTCCAGCTTGTGCTTCTTCCAGCCCAGCGTTCCTCATGATGTACTCTGCATATAAGTTAAATAAGCAAGGTGACAATATACAGCCTTGACGTACTCCTTTTCCTATTTGGAACCAGTCTGTTGTTCCATGTCCAGTTCTGACTGTTGCTTCCTGACCTGCATACAGGTTTCTCAAGAGGCAGGTCAGGTGGTCTGGTATTCCCATCTCTTTAAAAATTTTCCACGTCTCATTATGTGTCCTCCAAATCCATCTCTCATGTACCAATTTCATATTTTTGCCCATTTTACATTGAATACTTGCGCTCCTGGTTTTTCTTTTAGAGGAGCGCAAGTATTCAATTTTTACTTACTATTTCTGTTAATAAGGTCATTTTGAAATTCTTAAAAAAAATTAACTTTGTTCTAAGTAACTAGTACTTGTGAAACCATAGATTCTATGTGGTGTTTTTTTAATTATTGTTTTTTTATTATTTACTATTATTGTTATATTACTATTGTTAATATCTTACTATTAATATAATACTTAATATTATTATGCACAGGCTTTTCTCTAGTTGCAGTGAGCCGGGGCAACTCTTGATTGCGGTGCGCAGGCTTCTCATTGCAGTGGCTTCTCTTGTTGGTGATGCGTGGGCTTCAGGCATGTGGGCTTCAGTAGTTGCAGCTCCCAGGCTCTAGAGCACAGGCTCTGTAGTTGTAGCACACAAGCCCAGTTGCCCCAGGGCATGTGGGATCCGCCTGGACCAGGGATTGAACCCACATCCCCGGCATTGACAGGCAGACTCCTATCCGCTGCACCACCAGGGAAGTCCTGTGCTATATTTTTAAAAATGTACATAAAATACAAGTAAAATTTCAAATAAAGTGAATTTACATATCACTTAAAATCTCATGTACCAGTTTGAGTAACACTTTCATAATATATTTATTTTAAAAATTTTTGGTTATAAATTTAAGAAATGTATCTTCCTAAGCTACCTTGGTAACCCACTCCAGTATTCTTGCCTGGAGAATCCCATGGACGGAGAAACCTGGTAGGCTACAGTCCACGGGTCGCAGAGTCGGACACAACTGAGCGACTGAACGGAACGGAAGCTACCTTAGTTACTGTGTGGTGGATGCTGATGAGAGTGTGTGTAGGAAGGAAATACGGGTACAGGTGTGATGCTGTCAGGATGGATTTGGGGGTCTTGGGGTAAGTCTCGTTGGCTTCCCACCAGTAGAAGCCCTTTCTGGAGTTGGCGGTCCAGTCTCATTTAATGATGACTCTTCTGCTCCCGATTCTCATGGACACCTGCCCCCCACCCCGGGTTATTTGGGGGGTTCTGACACAGCGGAACTTGTCCAAGGAGCTCATCCTTGATTTTTCTGACTCTTAAGTGAAAACCCACAAATGTGTCACGTTATCTGGGAGAACACACAGGTTGGCATTTCTAGGTACCAGGGCTGCCAGATTGCCAGGTTTACATTTTCTATATTTTTATGAAATTTTGGCCTACTTTTGACTATATTATTTCAGGCCTGCCTAGCAGAACTCATGCATAAATAGACAGGCTTGTTTTTGCCCGAATCACTATGGTGATTGCAAAACCTTTTCTCAGCTTTGGCTGGAGACTCGGGGTAAGAAGGGGAGGTTTGGAGTCTGCCTGAGTCAACCCCTGTACTTCTTTCCATCCCTCAGGCCCCCTCTGGCAGGACCCTCACCTTTGGTTTCTTTACCTGTGCCAGCCAACTTGCTTACAAAGAGAAAGAGTGGCTTCTAGGAGTGAAGTCTTTTTCAAAAAGCTTTCAGAAGCAAAAATAGCCCATTTCTTTTCTGTGAGGACTCAGATTAATCGCTGATCTCTCTTTTTTTTTTCCATTTGCAAAGTTCAATTGCACCTTTCCTCACAAATGTGGTCTGAATGTGCACAGCTTGGGGTGGCCTAGAATTGTCACATATGGAAAATAAACTGAAAAGGAAGTTGGCTTAAGAAATTGGGAAGAAGCAATGGGCAATTCATTTTAGGACCGTAATCGGCCAGTGTTCGCGAGTTTTACTGTCGTACAGCAAAACCCACGGATACATTTCCCAGGCGATTTCTTAGAGATATTCCATGACTGCCTTGCCAGCTAAATACGGTGCACATTGAGAGCTGGCTGTTTAAGAAAGCCCAAGATTTTGTACAGTAAGGTTAAGAACTGTAATATTTTCTGTGAGCCAAACAATGGGAGGCTTTCCTTTTAGAGGAAGCACATTTTAATGGCAGAAGAGGAAGAATAACCCTGCATGTTTATTTTTTCAACAGTCAACCTGAACAGATTCAATTCAGCTAAAAAGCGTTTGCCTTCCATTTGCATTAAGCCTTTTCTGTTCTCCACTGTGAATTGGCCATACCCCTCTGCATCACTTTCTTAAACCGACTTCATTGGCTGATGCTCTGGGATATCACATGCTTTCAGAGAAGTAGAGAGATGGAGCTTTTAATTCTGCATACAGCAGGGGCCTAACTCAGAAGGGGATGATGCTCTCCCTCCACACCTTGACCTGCTGATCACAGTTGAAATGAAGTTGGCATCCTCTGTGGTCCTGGGGTGCAATTTTAGACTCCATCTTGGAGTGCCTCCACAGCAACCTCGTGCTTGTTCTGTGGGTTCTGAATCATTGCGTCATGTAACACAGTCCCTAGAATAATCTGAAACAGTGAGCAGTATCATTCTTGTTTTTTTTTTTTTTTCAGATTATGGTTAGCATTTTTAGCAATAAAGCATTTGTTAAAAATTCATTCTATTTATTTATTTACTCTCTTTGGCTGCCCTGGGTCTTTGCTGCTGTGTGCAGGCTTTCTCCAGTTGTGATGATTGAGTGAGTGAAGTTGCTCAGTCGTGTCTGACTCTTTGCGACCCCATGGGCTGTAGCCTGCCAGGCTCCTCTGTCCATGGGATTTTCCAGGCAAGAATACTGGAGGTGTTTGCCATTTCCTTCTCCAGGGGATCTTCCTGAGCCAGAGAACAAACATGGGTCTCCTGTACTGCAGGCAGACTCTTTACCATCTGAACAACCAGGGAAACCCAGTGACAAGCAAGAGATGCTCTCTCGTTGTGGTGCTTCTCATTGCGGAAGCCTCTCTTGCTGCGGAGCATGGGCTGTGAGGGGTGCAACTTCAGTAGTTGCAGCACATGGGCTCAGTCGCTCTATGGCATGTGGAAGCTTCTCAGACCAGGGATGGAACCTGTATCCCCTGCACTGGCAGGTAGATTCTTAACCACTGGATCACCAGTGAAGTCCTCATCCTTGTTTCTTTTTTAGCAAGGAAAGCAAAGCGTAGATAGGTTAAGCAACTTGCTCAAAGTATCACAGTTTGGAAATACCTGGTTCTGAAACCTGTTTTCCTTGCACACCATTGCAAACATTGATGGAAGTAGATGGTAATTTCAAACATGGTGTTCAAAGTACCCCTGGCCCCCAGATGTTTCTTCCTGTGCAAACTGACCAGAAACTCTCCTTTAATCAAAAGAAAGGCTTTGTCCAAAATGAAAATTCATTCATAAATGCAGAGAACAAATGAGTGGTTGCCGGAATGGAGGGGTGTGGGGGCCAAATAGGTGAAAGGATTAAGAAGTACAAATCTCCAGTTATGAAATAAGTCACCAGGATGTAATACATAGAATAAAGAATATGTAATACAGCATACAATAATAAGAACTTTTTGTATGGGGACAGGTGGTTACTAGACTTACCATGATGATCCTTTCATAATGTATGCAGATGTCAGATTGTTGTGTAGTACAGTCGCAATGAACATAGTATTGTACACAACTATATTTCAGTAAAAAAATAAAAAGAAATTGTGGGAAGGGGAGAGGTATATGGAAATTCTCTGTGTTATCTGCTCATGTTTTTCATATAAATGTAAAACTGTTTCAAAAGATAAAGTATTTTTTATTGAAATATAGTTGACTGACGATGTGGTGTTAGTTTCAGGTGTACAGTAAAGTGATTCGGTTATACACACACACACACATATTGTGTGTTAGTCACTTAATCGTGTCCAACTCTTTGCAACTGCATGGTCTTTAGCCCACCAGGTTCCTCTGTCCATGGGATTATCGAGGCAAAAATACTGGAGTGGGTTGGGTAGCCATTCCCTTCTCTAGGGGATCTTCCCAACCCAGGGATCAAACCTGCATCTCCTGTGTTGTAGGCAGATTAGTTACCATCTAAGCCACTAGGGAAGCCTATATATATATATTCTTTTCCTTTATGGGTTATTGCAAAATGTTGAATATAGTTCCCTGTGCTGTACAGTAGGTCCTTGCTGGTTATCTACTTTATATAAAGTAGTGAATATATGTTAATCCTGAACTCCTAATATATCCCTTCTCCCTTTCCCCTTTGGTAACCAAAGTTTGTTTTCTATGTCTGTGAGTCTATTTCAGTTTTGTAGATAAGTTTATTTGTGTCTTTTTATTTCTTAGATTCCATGTATAAGTGATATCATATGATGTTTGTCTTTCTCTGTCTCACATACTTAGTATAATCATCTCTAGGTGCCATCCATGTGGCTGCAAATGGCATTACTTCATTCCTTTTTAGGGCTGAGTAATTCAGAAAACTAAGATCATGGCATCTGGTCCCATCACTTCATGGGAAATAGATGGAGAAACAGTGGAAACAGTGTCAAACTTTATTTTTTTGGGCTCCAAAATCACTGCGGATGCTGATTACAGCCATGAAATTAAAAGACGCTTACTCCTTGGAAGGAAAGTTATGACCAATCTAGATAGCATATTAAAAAGCAGAGACATTACTTTGCCAACAAAGGTCTGTCTAGTCAAGGCTATGGTTTTTCCCGTGGTCATGTATGGATGTGAGAGTTGGACTATGAAGAAAGCTGAGCACCGAAGAATTGATGCTTTTGAACTGTGGTGTTGGAGAAGACTCTTGAGAGTCCCCTGGACTGCAAGGAGATCCAACCAGTCCATTCTAGAGGAGATCAATCCTGGGTGTTCATTGGAAGGTCTGATGCTAAAGCTGAAACTCCAATACTTTGGCCACCTCATGCGACGAGTTGACTCACTGGAAAAGACTCTGATGCTGGGAGGGATTGGGGGCAGGAGGAGAAGGGGACGACAGAGAATGAGATGGCTGGATGGCATCCCCGACTCGATGGACATGAGTTTGAGTGAACTCCGGGAGTTGGTGATGGACAGGGAGGCTTGGCATGCAGTGATTTCATGGGGTCACAAAGAGTCGGACACGACTGAGTAACTGAACTGAACTGAAATGAACTGAATAGTCCTTTGAGTATATATTTATAAAACACATCATTTTTATCCATTCATCAGTTAATGGGCATTGAGATTGTTTCCATAGTTTGGCTATTTTAAATAGTATTGCAGATAACACTGGGGTGCATGTATCTTTTCAAATTATAGTTTTTTCAGGATGTATGTACAGGTGTGGGATTGCAGAATCATATGGTAATTAAAAAAATTAAAGTCTAATTTTTTTTAAAAAAGGCTTCATCTTTCTTTATTGATTACTCCAAAGCCTTTGACTGTGTGGATCACAACAAACTGTAGAAAATCCTTCAAGAGATGGGAATACCAGACCACATGACCTGTCTCCTGACAAATCTGTATGCAGGTCAGGAAGCAGCAGTTAGAAGTGGACATGGAACAACAGACTGGTTTCAAATTGGGAAAGGAGTACCTCAAGGCTGCATATTGTCACCCTGCTTATTTAACTTAAATGCAGAGTACATCATGAGAAATGCTGGGCTGGATGAAGCACAAGATGGAATCAAGATTCCCGGGAGAAATATCAGTAACCTCAGATATGCAGATGACACCACCCTTACGGCAGAAAGTAAGAACTAAAGAGCCTCTTGAGGAAAGTGAAAGAGGAGAGTGAAAAATTTGGCTTAAAGCTCAACATTCAGAAAACTAAGATCATGGCATCTGGTCCTATCACTTCATGGCAAATAGATGGGGAAATAGTGGAAGCAGTGGCAGACTTTATTTTTTGGGTATCCAAAATCACTGCAGATGGTGACTGCAACCATGAAATTAAAAGATGCCTGCTCCTTGGAAGAAAAGTTATGACCAACCTAGACAGCTTGTTAAAAAGCAGAGAAATTACTTTGCCAGCAAAGGTCTGTCTAGTCAAAGCTGTGGTTTTTCCAGTGGTCATGTATGGATGTGAGAGTTGGATGATAAAGAAAGCTGAGCTGCGAAGAATTGATGCTTTTGAACTGTGGTGTTGGAGAAGACTCTTGAGAGTTCCTTGGACTGCAAGGAGATCCAACCAGTCAATCGTAAAGGAAATCAGTTCTGAATATTCATTGGAAGGACTGATGCTGAAGCTCCAATCCTTTGGCCACCTGATGCGAAGAGCTGACTCATTTGAAAAGACTGGGAAAGTTTGAAGGCAGGAGGAGAAGGGGACGACAGAGGATGAGATGGTTGAATGGCATCACCGACTCAATGGACACCAGTTTGAGTAAACTCCGGGAGTTGGTGATAGACAGGGAGGCCTTGCATGCTGCAGTCCTTGGGTTCGCAAAGGGCTGGACACGACTGAGCAACTGAACTGACCTAAACTGAGCTGAAGGCTGTTGAAGACTCTTGTTTATGCCCAATGTTTGTGGTTAGATTTATGATGGTTCTCAAGCTTGTTCTGGATACAGACATCAAAACGTCATGGTGCTTTTCTTGTGTAATACAATGAAATATGGTTATATTAGTTTTCCAACTCTGAAATAATTAGTTTTTGAGAAATGAGGGTAATAGAAATCAAGTATTAATTACCAGTGTGAGAGGGAGGGAACAGTTCGGAAAACAGGGATGAAAATGTGACTTATCTGAATTTATTTTATGAGTTTGTCTTTGAAAATATTTTGTTTTTATTACTATTCTTAAGAAGTTATTTTAGTCTATACTCTTAAAATAATGGTTGAAAAGTGAAAGTCACTCATTTATGTCCAACTCTTTGTGACCCCATAGACTATACAGTCCGTGGAATTCTCTAGGCCACAATACTGGAGTGGGTAGCCTTTCCCTTTTCCAGGGGATCTTCCCCACCCAGGAATCAACCCGGGGTCTCCTGCAATGCAGGTGGATTCTTTACCAACTGAGCTATTATTATATATTAATTTAATTAATAAAATATAAGCCGAAAAACTTATAAGCTTTCTCTAAAAAGTATTCTTGATTTATAGGCAGCTTTGAGTGAACTCCGGGATTTGGTGATGGACAGGGAGGCCTGGCGTGCTGTGATTCATGGGGTCGCAGAGAGTCGGACACGACTGAGCGAATGAACTGAACTGAACTGAACTGAAGTTTGTTTCTGCTATCCTCTTGAGATGCATGTCAGTGTAACTGTCTTTATACGTTAAACCCTAGCAGGATTAGCGGTTTAATAATGAAGTCCAGATACTCATTTTTGCCAAGTTTTCAAGTCATACTGTCTTTGTCCCTTATGGTTTTTAAAAACAGCTTTGTTTAGCTATAATTCCTACACCATACTTTCTACCCACTTAATTGTACATTGAATGATTTTTAATATATTCACAGGACTGTTCTGTCATGACCACAAAAATCTATATTAACTGTGTAGAACACTTCTAGGATCATTTTTCTTATTCACAAAATACATAACTTGAAAGTTCCTTTGGTGAAAGTCTGTTGGTGGTAAGCTCCCTCAGTTTTTGTTCCTTTGAAAATATCTTCATTTTACCCCCATTTTGAAGTGATAATTTTGCTAGATTTACAATTCTGGATTGACAGTTATATTCTGTCTGGCTCTGAAGTTAGTAATGCTCAGCCTTTGGCTTCCACTGTTGCCAATGAGGGGTGGGTTATGGGTATAATTATCATTCCTGGTAAATGACCTGTCTTTTCTCTCCATCTGTTTCGATGTTTCTTTTCTTGTTTTCAGTATTCTGTAGCCTTTTAAAAAGTGCCCCAATGTGTATCTCATGGTCTGTCCTGTTTGGTTTATGTGCAACTTCCTATTCATGTGTGTGTGTGTGTGTATACAGTGTATATACACTTTATCAATTCTGAAAATTTTTATACTGATTGTATCTTCAAACCTATCCCTTCTGTGTTTTTTTCCATTTTGTTTTTAAAAATCATTCAGCAACATTGTTTAATCATGTTCTTATCAAAACAAAATTTGCAGAAAAGTTCACAAATCAGACATCTTGGCACATTATCACTTGGTTATCCATTTTATTCATTTATTTATTTAAATTTTTTTAAAATTTATTTTTAATTGAAGGATAATTGCTTTACAATATTGTGTTAGTTTCTGCCATTCATTAACATGAATCAGCCATAGGTATACATATGTCCCTTCCCTCTTGAACCTCCTTCTCTCCTCCCACCCGATCCCATGTCTCTAAGATTGTCACCGAGTACCAGTTCTGAGCTCCCTGCATCATACAGCAGTCTCACTGGCCGTCTGTTTTAGATGTGATGATGTACATGTTTCCATGCTGTTCTCAATTCGTCCCTCCCTCTCCTTCCCTTCCTGTGTCCACAACTCTGTTCTCTATGTCTGTGTCTCCATTCCTGCCCTGCAAATAGGTTCATCCGTCCCTTTTACATTTTCAAACGTTCTCTTCTTCCGGGGCTCCATTGGATGCATGATAGAATCTCTCATTTCTCTGTTCTTTCATACCGTTCTAGTTTTCTTTCTGTGCAGTACTCTAGGTAATGTTTTCATATCTGTCTTCCAGTTTACCAGTTTGCTCTGCTCTGATGCCTCACCCATTCCCTGAGACTCCATCTTTACCCTATATGTGTTTTATTTCTAAATGTTGATTCTGCCTTAATTCCTCGTGGTGTTTTCTGATCGTCACTTCCTTAATCGTATTTTGGCCCAAATGCTTTAAAAGATTGTACCGTTTTATACATGTTCGTTTATGCTGTTGTTATGTTTCAGTCATTGAGTCTTGTCCAACTCTTTGTGACCCCATGGACTGCAGCACCCCAGGCTTGCCTATCCTTCACCATCTTCCAGAGCTTGCTCAAACTCATGTCCATTGAGTCTGTGATGCCATTCAGTCATCTCATCCTCTGTCGCCCCCTTTTCCTACTGCCCTCAATCTTCCCAGAATCAGGGCCTTTTCCAATGAGTCAGCTCTTCTCATCTGGTGGCCAAAGTATTGTTTATGCTTTGTATCTAATAATTATAAAAGCCAAGTCTTTGATGTCCTAAAACCGTTGTCTGGCTTTTCTGCTCATACTCACAGTGGGTTGTATGGTCTCTATTTTGGCCATCTCTGTTTCTGAAGTCTCATTACTTTGAACTTAAATTAGATCCTAAATCAGGGATATATTTCTGAATTTTTTAAAATTTATGTGTCTTGTAGCCTGTATTCCTTGACAGGAATATTAGCTCCCCAAGATTAGGAACCCTATCTTATTCACACTGTATTTTCAGTATCCTGAACAAGACCTGATAAGTAGAAATTACTCCATCTTTGTGTATTTTCTCATCCCCCTACCCAACACACATACACATGCTCATACTTTGTCATGAGCTACCATTGATTCTGCTTCCCAGGTGACTCAGTGGTAAAGAAACCACATGCCAATGCAGGAGATGCATGTTTGATCCCTGGGTTGGGAAGATCCCCTGGAGAAGGAAATGGCAACCTACTCCAATATTCATTGTTCATGCCTAGGAAATCCCATGGACAGAGAGGCCTGGCAGGCTCCACTCCATGGGGTCGCAGAAGAGTTGGACACAACTTAGTGACTAAACAACAGCAGCAGCCATTGATTGTAATTCAATAATGCTGCTCTAAATTCACTTGTTTGGTCATATACATATAGTGCACTCAGCTTCTAAGATGGGAAAAAATGTGCCAAGTATTTTCAGGTCATATTTCCTTATATTTTTCCAATTTATGCCTCTGAGATGGGTGCTTTTAAATACAAGTTACTATTGATTTTGGATCAATAAGTGCTTGAAATTGCAAGCTTAAGACGTTTGCCCTCATGGCTGAAAGGGTAAATGCAGTTGAGAGTTCCTTACTTAATCCTGAAAATAATTTCATGTGTTTTCTGAAGAGACTTTTCTAAGTCACAGTAAGTTGTTAAGATCCTCAGTGTAAATGAGGTAACGAACAAACATTGCCTTATTAAGCTTAGAATGATTTAAAATATAAAGATTGAATCCTACAGTCTTGAAAAAATGTTTGTGATTAAGTGGACTGCTTCAGGAGCACAGAGAAAATATGACCAAATCAATAATACATTTATAAAACTGATATTTACCCAGGAAATTTTGCATTTAATCTCTAAAACAAGAGATTTGAAACAGTCTTATCAGGCTCACACTTAACTTGGAATTGAAAATTATAAACTATTTCTCATTCTGAAGTCTGAACTTTGTATGCTACATCTTCTTTAGGTATTTATAAAATGCCTATGCAGAGTAGTAAGTTCAATTCAGTCACTCAGTTGTGTCCAACTCTTTGTGACCCCATGGATTACAGCATGTGAGGCTTCCCTGTCCATCACCAACTCTGGGGGCTTGCTCAAACTCATGTCCATCAAGTCGGTGATGCCATCCAACCATCTCATCCTCTGTTGTCCCTTTCTCCTCCTGCCTTATCTTTCCCAGCATCAGGGTCTTTTCTAATGAGTCAGTTCTTTGCATCAGGTCACCAAAGTATTGGAGCTTCAGCTTCAGCATCCCTTCCAACAAATATTCAGGACTGATCTCCTTTAGGATGGACTGGTTTGATCTCCTTGCAGTCCAAGGGACTCTCAGTCTTGTCCAACACAGTCAAAAGCATCAGTTCTTTGGCACTCGGCTTTCTTTATGGTCCAACTCTCACATCCATACATGACTACTGGAAAAACCATAGCTTTGACTAGATGGGCCTTTGTCGGCAAAGTAACAGTTGAGTCTCAGAAATTAAGCATTTTTCTCAATTTAGTTGCTTGCATACATAGGGCACTTGACAATAACCTCCACACTATAAAGTAGGCATTATCATTTATTAAGGTCATAAAAGATAACGATAATAAGAACCCTGGAATGAATCCCTTAAGAAAAATCGTTAGGCCACTAGGGAAGTGGATTTAGGGAAATGATTTTAGGAACTAAGTGCTATGTATGTTATTAATGAATTGTATGGTAGTGGTGGCAGTTTAGTCTCTGAGTCATATCCAACTCTTGTGACTCCATGGACTGTAGCTCACCAGGCTCCTCTGCCCATGGGATTTCCCAGGCAAGATACTGTGAGTGGGTTGCCATTTGCTCCTCCAGGTTATCTTCCTGAGCCAGGGGTCGAACCTGTGTCTCCTGCATTGGCAGGTGAATTCTTTACCACTGAGCCACCAGGGGAGCCCAATGAATTGCATGTTTACCTTCAAAGTATCATTCATGAACTTGTAACCTGTTATCAGAAGCAGTGTGTACTGGAACATAAATAGCTTTATAAAACATTTTGAAGACCCTACGAAGATCACAAATGACTAAAGTGTTTCTACCTTTTTCTTCCCTGAAAAATTGGAAGTAAGGCCATTGGAAATTCTACTTCATTAACAACTGTGTGTTCTCTGCATTTCATCCAGTGAGAGTGATTTTATGGAACCACTTTTTAAACAAGGATTTTCAAGCCTTTGGAGAACTTCCAGATCCTTTGGGTACTTAACAGGAAGAGAGTCAGGGACTGAATTATCTGTGTCAGTGCTTCAGTGCTGTCTCATCCTCATTTTGGAGTCTCAGCTTCTAACTCCCTTTCTGGTGTTTCTTCCCTGTGCTTTATTCTTCCTGACACCTAGAGTATACAGGTGATGAGGACAGATCGAAAGTTTCTTCACCTCCCACCAGGTGAACAGTATCTGAAGTAGCCTGCAAGAAGACATTATGCATTTCTGAAAATATCAAGACTCTTGGGAGAAGTTTCTACTTGGACTAGTAGAGTAGGGAATCATATTATGTTTGATTTCATGAGTAATGACATGCTTAAGATACTAGTAAAAATTCAGGAAATGCTTATTGAATGAAAGACTCATTTTTAAAAATTTATTTATTTTTAATTGGAGGATGATTGCTTTATAGTATTGTGTTTGTTTCCACCATATATCAGTGTGAATCAGCCTGAAAAACATATTGAATGAAGTTATTACATGTGGAAAAAGGGTGAGGTTGTAACTGGCTACCTTGATGCCAGGTATAAAGTAAAAGCAAATGTGTTTTTGCTGTTAAAGTACCTGAATTGTCTTCCAGAATTTTATTCAGAGATTAAATCTTTAAACCAGAAGTTGTAAATGAATGAAAAAAAATGTGAAAACTGAAACAAGGAGCCAGTGTAGGTTGGCTTAAAAAATAAATATACACTGAGTGAGTATCAAGTTTATAGCTCTACAAATGACTAATGAAATCGCTGCCACAATAACACAGAACTGAGCCTGGAGAATATCCAGGTAGACTTGATTACATTACATTTCCTTTATATAATTCTCCAAACCCAGCTTGCCTTCCTTTCTATTCAGATATTTCCCTCTGGATGAGATTCAGTTGTGCTTTTTTTGACTTGTCCTCACATTTGCCTGTTAAGAGTCCCTTCAAGCACCAATGTCCTTTTCTTCAACACTTTCAGGCAAATGGACCTTTTTTAAGATATTAGGCTGCTGATAAAGTCTCCTCTACCCCTCTTTCTTTTGTGTTGACTGTGCTAAGGTTTTTCACTGTTTTCCTGTAAGTTCTTTCCCTTCCTTCTAAGGCACTAGAAATATGATACAGGCCTATTACCTTCCAGCCAAATGTACTGGAAGAAATTGTTCAAAGCAAAATGTGCATGAAAGGAAGGATCATTATGAGTACTGACATCTACCTCCCATGCTTGGTGAATAAAGAAATGGAATTCATAAGCGAAAAAAAAGAAAATAAAATTTTTTGATGTGGCACTTCAGTGGCAGCTTCGTTGGTAATTATGGGACATTAAAAGCTTCAATAATTATCACCACTATTAATAATAATGCCACCTGAACAACCAGTCACTCTAACCCAGTCATCTGGAAAAATCATGGCAGCCTCTTATCTAATTATCACTTTGAGCTTTTATCCACAATGCACATTAATCTGAATTTATCGACTTTTTGGTTTTAGGGCATGCAAGATGGCAACTACAGCATCACAAATTTTGTAGAAGATTAAAACTGCTAAACCTTTTTTTCAATGACTAAAATAAAATTATTTTGTAATTGATGTTATATCTCCGTCATTAATGAAACATTGCTCAGAATTTGGAGTGATAAAATAATAATGATAACAAAAACAACAATAATAGCAGCTCCTGTTTGATGAGTGCTTCATGTGTGTCAAGCACAAGGTTAAATGATTTACATGCATTGTCTCATTTGCTTTTCTACCTCAAAGTAGGTATTATCTCCATTTTACAAGTGAAAATTGAAGCTTAGTGAGTTTAACTTGCCCAAGGCCACTTAGCTAATACGTAGAACAGAAACCTCAGTCTGGATCTGATGGCACAGTCTAGCCTTTGGCCACATTGCTGTTCTGTGTGTGTGTGTGTGTGTGTGTGTGTGTGTGCGTGTGCGTGCGCGTGCGCATGTGTGCACACATGTAGGGATTGTCCATATACCCAGCTCAACTGCTCATGAAATACAATAGACATTTGTTAGCACTGAGACACTTGCCATTGCCGAAACAGGTTTAAATCTAAAAGACACAGTTTTGGTTACTGAGTAATTTCTTAGGGGCACCATGTCTCTGCCTTGGAAGATGTCATCAACCACTTGATGATGCCAACTGGGATAACCAGTTATCACTAATTAGGGCCTTTCCTCAGGCATCCCTCTTTGAGAATTTTAGACATACAGACATATAATTCAGCAATTATGTTATGGAGATATGAAAAAACAACTCTTCCATCCATATATTTATGATTTGTCATTTTCCGTATGCAGGTGTTTCAGTTTCTAAGAACTATTGTTTTGTTTCACTGATGAAAAATCTGATGTACAGGCAGTTTAAGCAAGTTACCCTAAAGTGTAAAGACTATAACTGGCAGAGCTGGGGTTGTAATCAGACCACTATACCACAGAGCACATGACCTATGACAGGGGAGTCAGTGGTGAGAAGAACTCTCTAATCCTCAGGAATGTAGAAGTTCAGTTCAGTTCAGTTCAGTTGCTCAGTCATGTCCGACTCTCTGCGACCCCATGAATCACAGCACACCAGGCCTCCCTATCCAAAGATATAAATAGCAGTTCTCCGCTTTAGTCAATGAATAACCAATGAATTAATTTTCCAAATCAGAGCTTCATTGTGCAATAGAAACTTCCAATAGATTGTGGGGAAACTTCATTTCTTGTGATAATTTGCTTATTGGTAAAGTCTTGGGGCTTCCCAGGTGGCTCAGTGGGTGAAGAATCTGCTTGCAGTGCAGGAGACACAGGTTTGATCCCTGGGTTGGGAATAACCCCAGGGAATGGCAACCCATTCTATTATTCTTGCCTGGAGAATCCCATGGACAGAGGAGTCTGGCAAGCTATAGTCCATAGGGTCAAAAAGAGTCAGACGTGACTGAAATGACTTCGCATACATGAAGAGTCTTGAACTATTGAAGGTGAGGCTGACAGTAGCGCCTGCTGAATTCCTACCTTTAAGCTTAACATGGCTTGAAATACTACACCTGGATAATTCGTGCCAAAACAAGCACTTTCAAGCCAGAATTTCCCAGATATTTAGCTTAAAGCAGTGGCCAATAAATATTTACTTTGTGCTGCTATTTTTTCAAATCCATTCTTCACTTATATGAGTGTACATGGTTTACATAACCCTGATAAAACAAAGTTTGTATGTCTTCAAATGGTATCTTTCAATCAGATACTCTCGTGAGGTATCTTAGTGTGTTTGTGCTGCTGTAAAAAAGTATCATAGACAAGGTACTTATAAACAAGGGAAATTTATTTCTTATGGGTCTGGAGGCTGAGAAGGCCAAGATCAAGGTGTTGACAGATCTGGTGTCTGATGAGAGCTTGCTTCTGGGTTCATGTGTCCTTACTTGGCAGAAGAGGTGAAGGAATCTCTGGACTCTCTTTACCAGGGAACTAACTCCATCATAAAGGCTCCATCCTCAAGACTTCATAACCTCCTAAAGACCTTGCCTCCAAATACCATTGCATTGTGAATTTTTTTTCAATATATGAATTTTGAGGGGACACAAACATTCAGTTTACAATGTGAGGTCAAATTATAAATAAGGCAGTGAAGATGAAAAAAAAAAAAAACGAAAAACAAAAACCAAGAGCTAAAAGCCAGAATAGAGATCAAGACATATTAGTTTTGATAATTGGGTAAAGACAGAGTTTATTACTTCATTTATTTATTTCCAAACTCAAACTGTCCCACAAAGGATTTGAAGTGGCTTATACAAAATTCATAAACAAGCATGTTAAAAACAACAAGAATTTTTAAGTAAAAATATCACGTAAATATACATTAGAAGATCAAGGCAAAATTATAGGCAGGATTAAGAGTTTGAGGTAATGATGCATCTCAGTCAGTTTTTAAATTGCTATATATGAAAAGGTAAGAATTTATACTCCTGAACTAACTACATTGGGTATCTCTACCAGCTAATTTGTCTGGGTAGATGCAGGCTTCATTGGGCATTCCAGTATAATTTTTAGTACATGTGTGTTACAACATTGTTCTGAAAAGCACAAGCCTACTCATTCACAGAGCAAAAGCTGGACAGACATAAAATCAAGAGATGATGTCACAATCTTAGTTAAAACATCCATTCAGCCTCATTTACTTTTTTTTTACTTTTGTAGACTGGGAATTTTCCATTGGAAACTGCATTGTGATTGGGAGTGCAGTAGCAACACGGACTTATTTAGCTACTGTGCATTTGCCCGCATTAGACATTGTCAGAAGGATTGGCAGTGGAATGATTCAAGTGGGTGCTTACTGGGAACCACCCACACTCCCCCACCTACCTCACTATGGCCATCAGTTCCACCACCAGGCTGGAGGGACTTGAGGAGCCACCAGTGATCACTAATGGAAAGTACTTTGTGTTCCTGCAGTACAGTCAGCAGACAACTGTTTATTACTGTTGCTGTTATCTTTATCATTATCATTATTTTTGAATGGAGTCAGGAAGGAGGAGGAGATGAGGAGGAGAACGGGGATAGGATGACGATGGTAGATGTCACACAGGAGAACAAAGAGGAGGAAAATAACAGCCGAGGGAGGAAGCACTGATCAAAGGAGAATAGAAGGGGAAAGAGAAAAACCAAGAATGAGATCGAAACTGATGGGAAAGAAACAGATTTGAGGTGGGGAACCAGAGACAGAATCAGTTTGACATCTCTGTTTGTCCCGTTATGATCCTACTAATTCCTGTGGATGCCAGCTTGTTCATTTCTGGGATAATGGGGGAGGATAAGCAATGAGACCTCAGAGGTCACTGCCTCGGTCACTCTTTGGTAACTCCAGCCTCTAGGAACCTGTAGGCAGCTGTGACCGCTGTGGGAACAAAGTGCGGGGGAGGAGGAAAAGTCTCAGTTTATTGGTGACTCATTCTGGCACCGACTTGGCCTTCTGAAAGTAATTTTACTCCACTGGGCTGAACCTCGTCATAATTAATAACAGGATACCTGTTTATAGAGTTGGTCCAGTATTATCAACAAAGTGCTGCCTCAGGCAGAGGCTGGCAAGAAGAAACAATGGCAGCAGAAAAAGAAAAGGGAAACAAGAAAAGGGAGAGAGGACAGCAATAGCTTCCAACATTCTTTGGGTTGTAGGGGCCTTGCAGGGGGGCAGTTTGTGGGTTCATATGTATAGTGCAATTGAGATTTTATGAAATTAATACTTCACTGCCTATTAGGTACCAGACAGAGTGCTGAATGCTTTTTCTATGTAACTTGTGTAATCTCTTCAACAGTCCTGGGCAGCAGCTGTTACTATACTTCTTCAACTGAGGCTAGGAAAATAGCTTGCTTGATATAACAGGTTTGAACTCAGGTCTACAGGGCTTGAATAAATGCTTTGAACTTTAAAATAATTGGACAATCTAGACTATACTTAAAGAGACATAGCTCCAGTGTTCTTGCCTGGAGAATCCCAGGGACGGGGGAGTCTGTGGGCTTCTGTCTATGGGGTCACACAGAGTTGGACACGACTAAAGTGACGCAGCAGCAGCAGCAGCGCATATAAAAAAACAAGCAAATTTTCTGCTGGAGTCATTGCCTCTTTTTTCTAGTGTCTAACTGTCTTAAAATCCCAATGTGCCAATCTGTCTTTCAGACTTAGAAGATACTCAAGGATTCTGGGGTGGGAAGAAAGTGGAAGGAAATGAACTTCAAAGTTAGAAATCTGGCCTTGGATTTTATCCTCACAGTTAGGCGTCCTTGTGTGTATTTAGTGCGTGTGGGTGTGTACTTAGTTGTGTCCAACTTTATGGCCCCGTGGACTGTAGCCCACCAGGCTCCTCTGTCCATGGAAATTTCCAGACAAGAATACTGGAGTGGGTTGCCGTTTCCTTCTCCAGGGGATTTTCCTAACCCAGGGGTCAAACTTGTGTCTCTTGCATTGGCAGGTGGATTCTTAACCACTGTGCCACTTGGGAAGTCCTAGATGATCTTTGGAATCTGTAAAATAGGATTACTATGGGTTGTTTTTTTCTAAGGATGGATGAGTTATGGGGACGTACCTAGCATGGTGCTTTTCACTTATGGGGCACTAAATTATTGGTTTCCTTTCTTGAAATTTTAGATAGGATTCGTTTCATAATTTCCCAAACTAGGCTTTGCAGAAGGTTAGGAGTTGTGAGAGATGTTACTAATATTCATCATTAAAACATTTTTAATGGTTGCCTATGTTGGCATTAAGTAAATTATTGTTTTTCCTTTATTCTTACCACCCCTCCCCCCAAATATTCTACCACATAGGGTTCATTGTATTAAGAAACTAAATGTAAAAACTAAAAAATAAAACCACTTAGAAAAAACATATAAAAATATTTATACGATCTTTTGATAGTGAGGATTTCTTTAAAAAGATAAAACCTCAAAATGTGGAGGAAATAATTTCGACTGTGTTAAACTTCTGTATGACAAAAGACACTATTAAAGTATATACCAGTCATACACTATAAGAAGATATTCAAATGTATTTTACTCACAAAGGATTAGTATCTGAACACATAAGCATTCTTATGTATTAGTAAGAAAAAGGCAAACAGTGTGATAGAAAAATAAGCAAAGGGTGTAAATTGACAATTCACAAAAGGATATGTTACATGGCCAAGAACATAAAAAAAAGAATAATTTCACTAATAATTGAGGAAGTGTCAACTAATATAAAAATACATTACACTGATGAAATTCACAAAAGTTGAAAAGGTTGACAATATATGCCTCTTTATTGTTAGTTATTAATATTATTTCTACTATATTTCTGCACTTTACTAGAAGTAGAGTAACATACCTCAACACACAAACACGTGCAAATGATATGGATTGCACAAGGATTGGGAAAGAAGACACAAAACTGTTATTATTTATAAAGAGTGGAACATCTACCAAGAAAATTCAACAGAAACTCCCGATGAACTATTAAAACCAATAAGGTAGTTTAGCAAGTTGATAACGTTTAAGATGAAGTTTTTTTTCTTTGTGTTTTTAAATTCAATTTTGGGGAATTCCCTGGCAGTCCACTGGTTATGACTCCAATGCAGTGGGCATGGGTTCGATTCCTGATTGGGGAGCTAAAATCCCACGTGCCAAGTGGCGTGGCCAAAAAAAAAGTTCAGTTTGTATAAACTGTACAGTAGTAACTACAAGAGCCTTTAATGCTGTTCAGTAAATAATTTTGGTTCTGTCTTAGTACATGGCAGTTTGATCAGATGATTGTCTGTGACCAATGAAATGTAATCAGAAGTGATTCCTGTCACTTCCAGGTGAAAGCATTGGGAACTAGTATTGATACATGACTGGAAACACTTTTTCATTGTTTCTTAGAACATGGCAATCTTTTGGGTAACACCTGTTTTGTCAGTTGGGCCCTGGGGTGAAAAAGAATAGAGCAGTGGCCCACCTAATACATGTTAGACATGCAGCATAAATGAGAAATAAACTTTGTTGCTTTCAGTCACTGAGATTTTAAAGTTAAAACTTCTCTGAGTCCATAAGAATGAAATCTGTGAGGGTTGATACAGGAATAGATAAACCAGTGGAATAGAAAAGGAAATTTAGAGCCAAATCTATTTGAGGAGTGTAGTAATAAAATTTGGCAGAAACAAGATGAATTATTAAATAAATGATATTGTGACAAAAATTGATATAGAAAAAGTTTATATCTCTTCATGTATACAAAGTGAATTCCAGATGAACTAAAAGCCTAAATTTAAAAGGTAAAATAATAAAATATAGAGAAAAAACATGGGAAAATAGTATTTTAGTTATATCAGCTCTAGATTTCTTACATGTGATGTAGAAGCACAGACAAATAAGGAAAATATTAATAAATCTAACTACATGATCACTTCTGTAATATTCTGAAAAATGTGAAAAAAGAAGATAAAAACTGTCAGAAATTTGTAGTGTATATAACCATTAAAGTATTAGTATCCAGAATATGTAAAGAGCTTCTGCAAATTAATGATAGAAAGCAAACCAACCTAATAGAAAGATAGGCAAAGGCCATGATAGGCAATTCACAGAAGAAAGTGAGTACAAATGAAATTTTGAAAAGGTTTCAGCATTGTTAGTATTCAATTAAAAGTCATGACATGCTATATCAAACTTATATAATGAATACAATGTAATAATTCTGGTGACACCTGCTGGAGAGATTATGTATTAACAATGGTGTTATAAATGTGAAAAGAGATGGGGACGGCAGAGGATGAGATATTTGGATAACATCAGCAACTCAAAGGACATGAATTTGAGCAAACTCCGAGAGGTAGCTAAGGACAGAGGAGCCTGGCATGCTACAGTCCATGGGGTCCCAAAGAGTAAAACAGTACTTAGCAACTGAACAACAACAAATATGAAGGTACAATTATACATTTAGGGAGAAATTCATGTATATAAGCAGACACATTATATATTTTTCAACACTGTGTTATAGAGCCATACAAATAAACAAATTTGAACTGCAGGTGCCAGCATAGATAAATGTCAGAAATATAATTTTTAGGGACTTCCTTGATAGTCCAGTGGCTGAGACTCCTCACTCCCAATGCAAGGGGCCTGGGTTCCATCCCTGGTCAGGGAACTAGATCCCACAAGGAGCAACTAAAAAAAGATCCAAAGTGCCGCCACTAAGACCTGGCATACTCCAATAAATAAAAAGATATTAAAACAGAAATGTACTTTTAAAAAAAGAAATATATGTTTTAGAGGGAAATGGTTATATTTTTTTAAATTTATGTATTTTAATTGGAGGCTAATTACTTTACATTATTGTATTGGTTTTGCCAAACATTGACATGAATCTGCCCTGGGTGTACATGTGTCAAAAGGGTATATTTAGTATGTATGTAAAGTTTTAAAGTACACTAATATTAGTACATTTTCTTTATGGAGGTAAATGTCTCAAAACTTATATGAAAAACATACACAACAATTTCAGCAAAGTGATTGAGAGGAAGAAGAGAGGAAAACAAGGGATGTAGGTCTTTAATTTTAGCTGGAACATTTTATTTTTTCAAAAGGAAAAACTGAAACATAATGGGAAACATTAACATCTGTTCATATTAGAGGTAAGTTAATAGGTCACTGTTACCGTATTTCTACACTTTTCATGTTTGCAGTATTTCATGATTAAAATTTGAACTTGAAATATCCTTGGATGGTATATTTGTATTGTAAAACAATGGTTCTTAAATCTTACAGCTAAGCAAAGGAGGAGGAAATGGCAACCCACTCCAGTATTTTTGCCTAGAGAATCCCATGGACAGAGGAGTCTGGTGAGCTCCATGGGGTCGCAAAAAGTCAGACACGACTGAGTGAATAATACTTTATAGTTGGTCCTTTATCATAAATAAGACAGTTTTTTCTCAGGTGTGTTTTTCTAATCCATGTTTTAAAACAGATGGCTTAATTATTTCTAGGATCTTTAGCAATAATATGCATATTCTTAAACCCCACCCCCTGAGTTTATATGTCAAAGCCTGTTATCCCCACGTAATGGTCAGTTGGAGATTTGGCCTTTGAGAGAGAATTCAATTTAGATGAGGTCTTAAGGGTGAGAACCTTGTGATGGATTAGTGTCCTTATAAGAAGAGAAAGAGATATGAGTTCTCTTTGTCATACAGGGGCACAAGAACATGGCCATCTGCAAGCCAGGAAGAGAACTTGACCATTCTAGCACTCTGATCTCAGCCGTTTAGCCTCCAGAAATAAATTTCTGTTGCTTACATAAAAAAAAAAAATGGTAAGGTCTACGAGCTTAATTTGAAGATGTTCGCTTGATTGTCACACATTCCTCAGGAAGCAGACGCCCTCTTTTTATTTTAAAGATTTTTTTTTTTTTGATGTGGACCATTTTAAAAATCTGTATTGAATTTGTTACAATATTGCTTCTGTTTTACATTTTGGTTACTTGGCCTTGAGGCATGTGGGATCTTAGCTCCCTGACCAGGGATCAAACTTGCAGCCCCTGTATTGGAAGGTGAAGTGTTGGAAGGTTAACCATTGTACCGCCAGGGAAGTCCCCACCAGAATCTGACATGAAGATCATAGGACTGGGACAGATTGCCTCCAGTCTTCTCTTGAAAAGCAACAAGGCTGTTCCTTGTACTTGGGATTTCATCCCTTAAATCAAATCATTCTTTTCTGCCTTCAACTGTCATCATTTTTTGTTTTCCTTTCGTGTATGATGGGGTCCATACTGGGCAAAGGTGACCTAGAAATACAACTCTTTGGCCATGTTCTCAGTGATCTCCTTTTTATTAAATATTTTAATTTGCCTTCAATGTATGGGACTGTTAATGATTTTAAGTCCTAGCATGAAAAGGCAGACTAGAAACATTTCAAAGGAAATTTTTTGGGCAAGCATTAGCATTATAAATTCTGAGGGAATAAGATATCCTTAAAGTAACAGGTATCTACAGGAAGAAGTGAGAGAGGTAAGAGCGAAATGAACCAGGGAGAGGAGAGCAAGATGATGGAAGGAGAGAAAAGAGAGAAGAGGAACAGGATCTATGATGATAAAGTGCTGCTGACAACGGCCTCATGGGCTCCTCAGTGGCCCTCAGGCTCCTTCGCATCTGCTGTCATCCATCCTTTCTGGTCATGCAGGGTTTTCCAGGTGGGAACCTGACATTTAGGAACGAGTTTTGCAACCCAATCTGCTGCGGTCCATGCACTGACTTGCGTGTAATGCTGGCAATTGGCATTGCTGGAAGTGGAAGCAGACAAGATGCTAAAGGGTGAGGAAAGGAGAAAAACTCGGACACATGGGAGCTTCAAGAGAAGAGTCACTGAAGTGTGTGACATGTAGGTCTTCTCTCTGCCAGGCAGAGTTCATTAAGTGGCCAGTGTCTACCGCTTCCAGCTCACAAACAGAAAGATGGCAATGACAGCTCAGTTGTCACTAATAGATCAGACAACTCTTTCTTGACATTATTCCTCCAATTAAAGAGAGTATCAAATCCGACATTGGAAGGAATATAATTAACATGTAAGATCAGCAAACTTTCTATGTAAATTTCACTTAAAATATCAGAATTGAAGACATTTTAGCTAGGTTCTAAGCTGAAATTTGTATAGAAAAAGGCAGAAACAAGTTTAGTGGGGGTATTTTTCAGAAACTTGTGTGTATGGATGAAATTTTAAATATAGGTAGATTTTTAAATACTGCACTGTTGAGAAATGCAGATTCTAAGAAAAGTAAGGAGAAATAAAATAATATGAATGAAAGAATCTCTGTGGTATTCTTTACCAAAACACCTATCTTGCTATATGAGAGAGATGAATTTAATAACTGAACTATTTTTTTGTTTGTTAAAATTTATGTATTAAACTTATCGATTGAGGATCTGTTCTGTGCTTGGCATTGTTTTAGGTGTTTGGGATGTATAAGTAAATCAAAGGCACAAAATCCCTGCTCATGTCCTACATTCTACTAAACGTAATAAATAAGTAAATTATATAATACATTAGAAAGCAGTAAGTAATATAAAAATCGAGCCTGTTTGAGGCCAGGGAGCATGTGTGTTTGGGAGAAGGTCTGTGCAGTACAGTTTTATACTAAGTTAGGCCTCATGAGGAGCTGATACTTGAGCAAAGACATATAAGGAGGGGGAAATGCCATTTCACGCAGAGAAAACAGCTAGTACAAAGCCTTCAGGTTGGAGCGTGCCTGGTGCGTTCAAGGACCAGTATGGAGGCCAGTGATGACTGGTACAGAGTGAGCAAGATGGCAGGCAGAGGATGATTTCATCAAGGTAACAGGGGCTAGAGCACAGGAAACCTAGAGGCTGTGCATGCCACGTTGCTTCAGTCGTATCTGACTCTGTAACCCTGTGGTCTGTAGCCCCTAAGGCTCCTCTGTCCATGGGATTCTCCAGGCAAGAATACTGGAGTGGGTTGCAATGCCCTCCTCCAGGGGATCTTCCCGACCTAGGGATTGAACCTGAGGAATCTCCTGCGTCTTCTGCATTAGCAGGTAGGTTCTTTACCACTAGCGCCACCCGGGAAGCCCCACCTAGAGGCTATTGTAAGGCTTTTGTCTTCAGGGGGTCTTTGAGGTATCTTGAGCAGAGTGACATGATCAAACTTTGATTTTAGAAGGATCACTGTTGAGAACAGACTGGAATGGTGAGTATGAAAGTACATAGATTCATAAGCATTCCAACACAGTAATCCAGGTCGAAGATGATGGTTGGAGCAGGGACAGCAGTGGATCTTGGAGCCAACACGTTTCTTTGATAGAATGGATAGAAAGAATGTGGAGTGAAAGAGAAATCCAGAAATCCAGAATGACTCTTGAGGTTTGTGACAAAAGCACCTGCCAGGGTGGGATTACAGTCAGATGAGTTAGGAATCTACTGGTTTAGAGTGAAAGATTAGGAGTTTGATTTTAGACTTGTTTAAATTTGAGATAACTATTAAATATATGGGACTTCCCTGGTGGCTCAAGGGTAAAGAGTCTGCCTGCCAATGTGGGGGACATGAGTTTGATCCCTTGGTGGGGAAGATCCCCTGGAGGAGGAAATGGTGACCTACTCCAGTATGCTTGTCTGGGAAATCCCATCAATGGAGGACCCTGGTGGGCTACAGTCCATGGGGTCACAAAAGAGTCAGACACAACCGAGCAACTAAAGAGTAACAACATTAGATATACAAATAGAGGTTGTATCAGTTCAGTTCAGTGGCTCAGTCATGTCTGACTCTTTGCGACCCCATGGACTGCAGCACGCCAGGCTTCCCTGTTCCATCACCAACTCCTGGAGTCCACTCAGATTCATGGCCATTGAGTCGGTGATGCCATCCAACCATCTCATCCTCTGTCATTCCCTTTTCCTTCTGCCTTCAATCTTTCCCAGCATCAGGGTCTTTTCAAATGAGTCAGTTCTTAGCATCATGTTGGCCAAAGTGTTGGACTTTCAGCTTTAACATCAGTCCTTCCAATGAACATTCAGGACTGATCTCCTTTAGGATGGACTGGTTGGATCTCCTTGCAGTTCAAGGGACTCTCAAGAGTCTTCTCCAACATCCCAGTTCAAAAGTATTAATTCTTTGGTGCTCAGCTTTCTTTATTATCCAACTCTCACATCCATACATGACTACTGGAAAAACCACAGCCTTGACTAGATGGACTTTTGTTGGCAAAGTACTGTCTAGATTGGTCATAAATTTTCTTCCAAGGAGTTAGCGTCTTTTAATTTCATGGCTGCAGTCACCATCTGCAGTGATTTTGGAGCCCCCCCAAATAAAGTCTGTCACTGTTTCCACTGTTTCCCCATCTATCTGCCGTGAAGTGATGGGACTGGATGCCATGATCTTAGTTTTCTGAACGTTGAGCTTTAAGCCAACTTTTTCACTCTCCTCTTTCACTTTCATCAAGAGGCTCTTGAGTTCCTCTTCACTTTCTGCCATAAGGGTGGTGTCATCTGCATATCTGAGGTTATTGATATTTCTCCCAGCAATCTTGATTCCAGCTTGTGCTTCCTCCAGTCCAGCGTTTCTCATGATGTACTCTGCATATAAATTAAATAAGCAGGGTGACAATATACAACCTTGACGTACTCCTTTTCCTATTTGGAACCAGTCTGTTGTTCCATGTCCAGTTCTAACTGTTGCTTCCTGACCTGCATACAGGTTTCTCAAGAGGCAGGTCAAGTAATCTGGTATTCCCATCTCTTTCAGAATTTTCCACAGTTTGTTGTGATTCACACAGTCAAAGGCTTTGACATAGTTAATAAAGCAGATGTTTTTCTGGAACTGTCTTGCTGTTTTGATGATCCAGCAGATATTGGACCACAATCTAATAACATGGACCACAGCCTTGTCTAACTCAATGGAACTATGAGCCATGCCGTGTTGGGCCACCCAAGAGAGATGGGTCATGGTGGAGACTTCTGACAAAATGTGGTCCACTGGGTAAGGGAATGGCAAACCACTTCAGTATTCATGCCTTGAGAACCCCATGAACAGTTCAGCTCAGTTCAGTTTAGTCGCTCAGTCGTGTCCGACTCTTTGCGACCCCATGAATCACAGCACACCAGGCCTCCCTCTCCATCACCAAGTCCCGGAGTTCACTCAAACTCATGTCGAGTCGGTGATGCCATACAGCCATCTCATCCTCTGTCGCCCCCTTCTCCTCCTGCCCCCAATCCTTCCCAGCATCAGAGTCTTTTCCAATGAGTCAACTCTTCGCATGAAGTGGCCAAAGTATTGGAGTTTCAGCTTTAGCATCAGTCCTTCCAATGAACACCCAGGACTGATCTCCTTTTGGATGGACTGGTTGGATCTCCTTGCAGTCCAAGGGACTCTCAAGAGTCTTATCCAACACCACAGTTCAAAAGCATCAATTCTTCAGTGATCAGCTTTCTTCACAGTCCAACTCTCACATCCATACATGACCACTGGAAAAACCATAGCCTTGACTAGATGGACCTTTGTTGACAAAGTAACATCTGTGCTTTTTAATATGCTATCTAGATTGGTCATAACTTCCCTTCCAAGGAGTAAGCATCTTTTAATTTCATGGCTGCAATCAGCATCTGCAGTGATTTTGGAGCCCCACAAAATAAAGTCTGACACTGTTTTCCACTGTTTCTCCATCTGTTTCCCATGAAGTGATGGGACCAGATGCCATGATCTTAGTTTTCTGAATGTTGAGCTTCAAGCCAACTTTATGAAAAGGAAATAAGAGGTTGTATAGTTAGTGCCTGAATAGAATAAGCTGGGTTTCAGAAGAGAAGTCCGGGTTGGAGACATAGAAATCATCCCATGACCCAAAGTGATGGGATGAGTTAAGATTTCCTGGAAAATAGACATGGATTGATAAGGGAAAGAAGCCCAAGGACTGAGCGCCAGGGTTCTCCAGTATTAAAAGGTGGAGAGAAGAGGAGAAACTCGGAGTAGAGACTGAGGAGGAAACCTTGGTAAGTAGGAGGAAGATCAAGGAAATATAGTATTGTCAAAAGACCTGGGAAGAAAGTGTATTAAAGAGGAATGGGGGATCAGGTATGTTAAGTGCTGATGGAGTTTAGCAATGGGTAGGTCATTGGTGACATCACTGGTCACACTGTGGAGTCATGAGAGCACAAGGCTTGTGGCATCAGATTGTTAACAGCTCCTATATTTTGCAAACCATTTTTCAAGCTCTATTAAAAAATTACAAGCTTGTCATTTAAAGTCATTAGACTTTAAAACATGAACTTTACATTCATTTGTCTAAATCATGCCCTTTTTTCCTCTTGCCACTTTGTTTTATTTTGTTTGCGATGCAACCAGGAATACACAATACCCAGACCATGTCAGAATGATATTGTTTGTGATGGTGGATGAAACTGTAGCCTATTATACAGAGTGAAGTAAGCCAGAAAGAAAAACACCAATACAGTATACTGACACATATTGTTGAGTTATTTTCTTATTTGCATTTTTCTTCACAGCAATAACTATGGTAATTTGGGAACAATGTGTAATACTCAACATTTTCCAACATAGAATATACATTAATTGAAAAATTGTTGCTTTAACTACACCAAGCACCTTGGCTGGAAGCTTACTCCCAATATGAGAACATATGTTGAAATATTTCATCCCAAGATGTCAGTTTACTGTGATGAAACAGTATCTATCTGTAGCTTTATTTACTAGGCAAAAGTTCATTGACAGTGATCAGTTATTCACCCCTCTGTAAGTCTCCATCTTTGCCGTGCCCTTCCACCATGGTTGGAGGGATCTGTCCCACTCTTTGGCAATGGGTTCAGCCACATGGCTTGCTTTGGTCAATGGAGGTTCACAGATATAACATAAGAAGAGGCTTGAAGTGGGCTTGTGTGTTGGGGTTTGCTCTTCTTAGCCTCTGCCTTCACCACAGGAACTTCCTTAAGTTGTCCTGCTAGGGCATGTTGAACCAAACCCCACCCCAGCAGTCATCACTGTCTGGGTGATCCAACTACTATGTCTCCTAGACATGTCAGTGAGAAAAACTCACAAAAGCCACTGAAATTTTGTAGCAATAAACAACTGATGCTCTACCCTTTTCTCAATATACTCATGCAATTGAAAGTGGATAATTAACTTAGAGGCAATGCAGGTTAGAAAATTTTATATTTTTCTATATTGATACATTCCAACTTAAGACTGCTTACTTGTCTGTGAGCCTAGAGTTAAAACCCTGCTCGCATTCCAAGCAGGTGACTTCTATTTTTCTGAAAAAATTAAATTTATTTGCATGAGCTCTTTTAATTTCTTTCCTGACAACACCTTAATTTGCCTTTTGACTACTATCTTTTTTTTTTGCCTTCTGTCAAGTTTGGGAGAAGAAATACATCCTTTTCATGGCTAACCCTACCAAATTGTTCTCTTGATCCATCCCTTTACCTTCTCCCTGACTTTGCTCCATCAAGTATTCTTTCTACTTTCTTTTTTTGACAGGGGTTTATTTTTGATATATTTTAAATTAATTTTTATTGGAATGTAGTTGCTTTACAATGTTTTGTTAGTTTCTGCTGTATAGCAAAGTGAATCAGCTGTATGTTTGCATATAGTCCCTTTTTATACACTATTGATACTATGTATAAAATAGATACATTTTATACATAGGTTTTCATTAGTTTTAATGAAAACCTACTGTATAGCACTGAGAACTCTACTCAATGCTCTCTGGAGACCTAAATGGGAGGAAAGTCCAAGTATTATTTTTATTTTCTGTCCTCATTCTATTTTGCTCCACTTGCTCCTTCCCTTCAGCATATAGATTAACTTACATTTCTTCTAAGAACAGAACCTCACGGTTTTCCAAGTTATCCATGCCCTGAAGTTGCCATTAGAACTCTCTGCATAATTTTACTTTTATCACGTCTACTTTCTCAGTTCGTTCTTATTTTTTCACTTGGTGCTATGTAAATCCTGCCAACTGAAACTGCGCTCTTAAAGACACCATTGATCCTCTCCAGCCTTAAGATCATATAATGCTGTTGAGCATTTTACTTCTTTTATGAGTTCTCTGTTATAGATTCTTGAGATACAGCACTCAGCCTTTTCTTCCCCCACCTTCTTTCTGGTTTTTCTTTTCCTTTTCTAATCGCTTACATTTAAATACTCCCCAAAGCTCATCTTTTAGCTTTTCTCTTCTCTTCTCCTTCCCCTCCTTTTCCTCTTGAGCAATCTCACAGGCTCCTGTGGTTTCAACTATAATCTCTGTGCCTAGGACTTGTAAAACTACCTTGTCTGATTCCAAATGTGTTCAGTAAGTCCCCTATAAATGAATGAGTTCTGTTCCAAGAGCATTTTCCCAGTCCAGTTTGTCAGTCCAACAAAGTTAGCCTAGCCACCCAACTAACACAATTGGCTATGTAGTACTATACTATAATAGGTTTATAATACTTTTCATGCAAATAATACATAAAAAACAAACACAAAAAATAAAACATTTTTAATCGTACAGTACAGTATATTAAAATTGCAGGAGTCCAGTACAACAGCTGGCATACAGGGACTGGCATCAGGTGAACAGGCAAGAAGTTACTCACTGGAGGAGGGAGAGGGGGAGGAAGATGGTAGAGCTGCAGGATCGTCAGCAATAGGAAAGAGAGGGCACGCTGTAGTGTCACTCACCCCTGACGCTGATGGAATGCACGCTTGCATCTTTGGAAATTAGCAACTTGAAGGTTTCCATGTAGGGGATCTAACTGTATTCCCAGTCGCTCACAGGATAATTTTAGTATTTCAAATTCACATGTTGGTAATCAAATAAGTTATTTTCTCTATTTTCATGGGTTGGTGCTACAGTATTACAAACAGCATCATTATTCTCTTACAATGGTAACTTCAGATGCATCTTTAATTCTTCCATTTAGTTGATATTCAACCTCTAATCTTTCGCTGGATACTGTGTGTGTTCGTTGCTAAGTCGTATCTGACTCTTTTCGACCCCATGGATTGTAGCCTGCCAGGCTCCTCTGTCCATGGGATTCTCTGGGCAAGAATAGTGGAGTGGGTTGCCATTTCCTTCTCCAGGGGATCTTCCCCACCCAGGGATCGATTCAGCATCTCTGTTGTTTTTCTGACCTCCCACCCATTATCTTGTTTTAACTCTTATTACCTTTCATTGGAGGGACTGATGCTAAAGCTGAAACTCCAATACTTTGGCCACCTCATGCGACGAGTTGACTCACTGGAAAAGACTCTGATGCTGGGAAAGGTTGGGGGCGGGAGGAGAAGGGGACGACGGAGAATGAGATGGCTGGATGGCATCACCGACTCTGTGGACATGAGTTTGAGTGAATTCCGGGAGTTGGTGATGGACAGGGAGGCCTGGTGTGCTGTGATTCATGGGGTCGCGGAGAGTCGGACACGACTGAGCGACTGAACTGAACTGAACTGAACTGAACCTTTCAACTGCATTATTGCAGTAATTCTCTAGTCTTTTCCTCATCTAATATGCCTCCTCTAAATTCTAGAATAATCTTTCTAAAGCAAAATTCTGATTAGATTATTCCTCTACTTCAAAAGCTTTATTGTTTCCTCGTCACTTACACACTAGTGTTTATACACTAGGGTTTCTCAAAACATCCTAATACAGATATAGAACAGATTAAGCTGAAATAATTGTAGAAATGCAGATTTAGGGGCACATCCTCAAGCCCCCTGAATCAGATTCTCTGGGCATGGGGACCTGGAGTGGGCAACAGCCTGCTCTCTGAATGACTGAATATACTAAAGTTTGCATTTCTCTAGCTTAAATTTGCCTGTATGTTAAATTTGATACATGGATTAGTTCCTCGAATCAAGCTTGATTTGTAATTCCACATGGACTTCTTGTTATTCAGATCTACTTGGATTTTTCATATTATTTTGAAAAATAATAAAATTGTTCTTATTTTATATGTCAAATTTCTATTTATGTTTTTATATCTAAGATGATTATATTCAAGGATAAGCACTTTCTGTTATGTTTTTTACAGAAGACTGTCCTTATTATTTTTGCATCTGCGGGAGCAAAATGTCCTCCAATGACGGGGACAAGCTGTGCTTTCCATCCTTTCTGAAGGAATGCTGGTCTTCTTTCAGGCTCTGGGTCATTACTGTTTTGCTCCCTCTTCAGTCTCCCAGGTAAGAAGAGGGACAGTAGCAATCTTAGACTAATAGGTGGTGGGCTGGCCTGAGTGAATGTCAGCATAAGCCAAGGTGTTCTTTAAGAGTGGGTGGAAAGGGATGAGATTCACATAAAGTGGTGGAGTAAGAGGACCTGAACCATCTTTCATTCCCAGGTATTAAAAATTCTTGATAAAACTTGACAAAAAAGTGTTTTAAGTACATAACTGAGTTCACAACATAGAGAGAACTTTACAAGTGGTAGACATAAAGCTGAAAATGAAAAGGAGCAAAGTGCCATGACTGCTGAAAAGTAGTCCACTGGGGCAAGGACATTACTTAAATATGAATCTGTGTGAGTCTTTGCTTTCAGTTTTCATGAAAGAAAGTGCCTTCTTCGGCATTTGATGACACAAGAGACGATTTCCAAGACTATTTGATAGTTAACCATAAAGCTTAGCTTTACTTACCAGAGAATGGGACTTTTATGTGACAAAACCCACCATGAATGAAGCAAAAATATATACCACAAGCAAGTAAAAAATAATTATAATGCATGTAAAGAACAAAGGGTTAGTGTCTGGAATACGTGAAGATCTCAAACAAATCATAATAATAATGATCAACCTAATGGGAAAATGTGCAAATTATATGAACAGGCAATTCATAGAGGAGAAAACTACTAATAAAAAAACTGAAATATGCCAACTTGCGTCTCCTGTGTTTCCTACATTTCAGGTGGATTCTTTACCCACTGAGCCACCTGGGAAGCCTTATGCTCCTACTTCACTAGTAATCTAAGAAATTCAGACTGAATGAGAGTCAGATACCACTTCACATCCATCTGCTTGACAAATGTTTGTAAGACTAATGTTAGTATGTATTTGTGAGAATGTACACAGAAATAAATTGCTGTGGGAGAGTAAAATTTGTTCAGGTTCTTTGGAAAGCAGTTTCCAACACCTGATAAAGTTTAAGATGCTTATGCCGTGTGATGCAACATTTCACTTCTGACTGTTCTAGAAAAACTCTTACGTAAATTTACAAAGAGTTAATTCAAGAGTATCCACTACAGAGAAATAATAGTGAAACATTAAAAACAAACCAAATTTTACTTATTAGTAGAAGGGAGAAATAAGCTAGTATTAATTTATTCAATGTCATATTATATAGCCATTGAAAAGGAGTTAACTGTGTGTATATATATATTTACACACATACATACATACACACACACCCCTGTAAGAATAAACCTTAAAACATAATGTTAAAGATATGGTATATTTACGTAAAATTTTAAGTATGCACCCTTTATTATCTATTTATCTACCTACCTATTTACCTGTATATCTCCTCTGCCTAATTACCTTTTTACATTGCATTTGGACTGGAATCTGTTAGAAGCATCTGTCTTATAAAAAATTAAAACATTTTTTCGTCATTAGGTAAATCTAAACCCAAGGTGTCTGAATCTTCCTGAGGAGCAAGAGCAATTGCTCTTATATATATGGTACTGGTTTAATAAATACAAAATATATAAGGACATTTATGGCTTAGATGGCCAAATTTTAATTCTTATTACAAATGTATTATTTGGTTGAACAGTTTCCTAAAACAAAATTTGGAGTTTTCATATGCCTTCACATTCTTTGAATTTTGTAGTTAAATGTTGGCTAATGTGGGGATCTACTTTCTCCTTAATGAACACTGAAGAAAGTAATTTACTTTAATAAAAATAATAAGCAAAATTTGCACAGGTTTAGATTTAAGTAATATTATTATCTTGCTTAGCCAGTGTCATAGCAATTTCTTAATTTGCTTCCAGGGGTTGTTGGAATATTAATATTTTCTAATCATGTCCTTCTTTTCCTGAAGCAAGTAATGACCAGTACAATGGTTGGACTTTGCAAAGTACCTCTTTCAACAATGTTAGTTCAATCCAAGGTTTCTCTCAAATACCACTGTGACATAGATTCTTCTCTTAATTTTACCCAGTGCTGAGTTAACATTTTTAGATTTACTGTTCGTCTTTCCACCATTGTTGTTCAGTTGCTCAGTCATGTGTGAATCTTTGCGACCCATGGACTGCATGCAGCACGCCAGGCTTCCCTGTCCTTCACCATTCCACCATAGTACAAGAAAGACAGGTGTGAGATTGAGACACCCTGATCTCAGCAGAGCGACCATCCTGGGAGTAGAGTTAAGAGAAAATGTTTGGGGGGTGTCTTTTGCTCATATGTACCAATTTATCTCTTTAAAGATCAGTCATCAGAAGCAATTATAGCAAAATATTAACATCTGCTTAATCTCTGTAGAGGCTACACATGTATTGAATTATTTTCTGTTTGAAAGTTTTATAGTTAAACATTCAAAAGGGAGGGAGTGGAGGAGGAGAAATTGCACTTAGATAGGATAATCCTGGAATGTTCTGTCTACCTCAAATTAAGCGCATATTAAATCCAAGATCTCTAGGTGATTAAATTTTTTTTTTTTTTTTTTTTAGTTTTTATAGATAAACTGATGGAACTTTGTACCCTCTTTAAGCTTGCTTGTCAGTGGGTATGCTCTATGCTTATTGCCTTAGGACCATGCTCCTGCATTTTGTCAGCACCTGGATCCATACACCTATAGCTCCCAATCTTATTCTTGGCCAAGCCCTTGCTTCAGTTCCTGCATCCGTCCAGGCCCACAGTCAGCTTTACAACCACTTGCTCATGACCCCAGATTGCTTGGCATTAACATTGTCTCCAGCTTTTAGGGTTTCTGGGCTGGATCAGTCTACTTAGTTACAAGCTTTATGTTACCTGGGATGATGTCAGTTAGTTCTCAGCATGGCTCTTATATACACAGTCTTAGGCAGTTTGGTCAACACTTTCCCAGACTTTTTGTGAGCAGTTCCACTCATGGCCTTTTCTGCAGCTTCTGTCTCAAATGTGCTTAATCTTAAAAGTGGCTCTTTGGTGAGCACTGGAGATTAGTGACCACAGTTTTAAAAAGACTGGGAATGGAAACAAAGACTTGAGAATTATCAATATATAGCCAATGGAAGATGTAATGGGAATGAATGAAATTATCCCAGAAGAGAGCCTAGAAATGCAAAAGGAGAAAACAAAGACTGAACTCTGGAATAACTCATAATGTATCACCCAAGGCAGTGGGAGAGGATTCAGTGAAGAAAACAAACCAAGTCAAGTGAGAAGAAAGAACCTGGAGGGAATGCTACCTTGGAAGCCAAGAAATAGAAAGTTCTAAGAAAGACAGAGTGGTAAAAATGGTTATTGTTTTAGGATAGTAAATTAGAATAATGGCACTGGAGCTGAAAATTAAGATGCTTTTGGATATTTCAGCAAGAGAATGACGGATAGGGCAGTAGAAGCCAGACTGACATGAATCAAGTATGAAGTGAGGAAGTGGAAGTGAGAATAGACCATACCACTGTTGCTCTAATGTGCATCGAAATCGTTTGGATGGTGTGCTGAAGCTGTTAAAAAATGGAAATGTCAGGCTCTCACTCTCAGTTTAATTTAGTCTTAGCAAGACCCAGAAATTTGTCATTTTAAAAACTTCCCAATTTTAATAAAGGCTGGACTATAGTTTTAGAAACTGGCAATGAAACAGAAGGATTATATGGGGAAGAAGCCTAAATGCTAGTGAGGGTGACGAAAACCTTATAATTTTAAACTTGCTTCCCCCACCCCAAAAACTTTCCTCCAGGACAATTATGTGTTGTCCAGCCAAGATAAAGAACAGCCTGCTTAACAGTTATGCTTTTCATGGTAAATTATTTAATTGATTTTTGGTTTGAATCAATTTGGGCACCATGACCTAATATATCCTAGGGCCTGATGGCCCTTGGATAAACTGAATGTTGGTTTTTTAAGCTTTCAAAAAACATGTATTGTTTGATTTTTAGCTCTGCAGTCCCTAGAAACCAAGTAGTTGAGGATTAAAAAAAATTCTGAATTCTTTCCCGACCATCATTTTTTCAGCCTCCATTCTTGTTTGCCAAGAACAAAGATTACTAGTGATAACCTTCCAGGCAATCTTTGCAAGAAAAGCCTTTTACTGTTTTCAATCTTTCCAAAAAACCTTTTATTATTTTCAGAGTTCTTAAGAGCTTGCTCTTTTCAAACCCTTGCCATCTGAATTCTACCCTTCCTGTTCTGCTTAAATTTTACCATTTAAGGTTACTCAGTGATGTCAAAATCCACATTAAATTTTTTTTGTTTTTAATTTTTGACTATTCTAAAACATTAGAAGTTGTTAATGTCACTTTTCTAAAATTAACCTATTCTTTGGATGTTTCTTATTCTCCATATTGCAGCCTAATTGTGGATGGCCACAAAATACCTGATTTCCAACTTTTATGTAGTAGTCTCATCTACTTCTAAATATACAAATGTAAATATGTGCCGTTTATTTACAGAATTCTAATTTTCAGCCCTGGCTTTTTAACTTGATTGGCCTGACCACTGTCATGTGTCTTAAATGTAGTGGTCAATGCTGAAATAAACATTCATATCCTTTTAATTCTTTTCCAGATATTTTGCTGTCAGTGCAACTGATTTCTATATGTTCATTTTGTGCCTTGCAACTTTACTAAATTTGCTTTAATGCTGACTTTTTTTTTGGTGCAGTTATTAGGATTTTTTTGTATGTAAGATCACATCATCTGCAAACAGAGACAATTTTACCTCTTTGCTTCCAAGTTGAATGCATTTTTCTTGCCTAATTGCTCTGACTAGGACTGCTATGTTGAACATGAGTCGTGAGAGTGGGCACCTTGTCTTGTCCCTGATCTTGGAGGAAAAGCTTTCAGTCTTTCACCACTGAGTATGATGTTAACTATAGGCTGTCATGTGTGCATGTGTGCTCAGTCGTGTCCGACTCTTTGTGTCCCCATGGACTGTAGCCCACCAGGCTCCTCTGTTCATGGGATTTCCCAGGCAAGAATACTGGAGTGGGTTGCTATTTCCTTCTCCAGGGGATCTTCCTGTCCCAGGGATTGAACTTTTGTCTCCTGCATTGGCAGATGATGCTTTACCACTGCACCACTTGGGAAGCCCAAGCTTGTCATATATGACCTTTATTATGCTGAAGTACATTCTTTTTATATCTACTTTGTGGAGAGTTTTTAATCAGGAAAGAATGTTAAACTTTGTCAAATGCTTTTTCTGCATATATTGAGATGATTATATGATTTTAATCTTTCATTCTATTAATGTGGTTTATCACATGCTAGAGATAAATCCTACTTGATCATGGTGTATGACTTAACGTGTTGCTGAATTTTGTTTGCTGTACTTTGTTGAGAGATTTGGTATCTATTCTCGTCAAGTATGTTGGCCTTTAGTTTTCTTTTCTTATAGTACCTTTATCTGGTTTTGTTATCAGGGTAATGCTGGCCTTAAATGAAGTTCCTGCTCTTCAGTTTTTTGAAGGAGTTTGAGAAGGCTTGATATAAGTTCTTCTTGTTTGGTAGAATTTACCAGTGAAACGATCCAGTTATGGGCTCTTCTTTGTTAGGAGGTTTTCGGTTACTGATTTGATCTCCTTACTTGTTATTGGTTTGTTCAGATTTTCTGTTTCTTCATAATTCAGTTTAAGTAAATTGCATGTTTCTAGGAGTTCATCCGTTTCTTCTCGGTTGTCCAATTTGTTGGAGTAACAACTATTTGTAGTAGTCTTTTATGATCTTTTGTATTTCTGTGGTATCTTTTGTAATGTGTCTTTCATTTCTAATTTTATTTCAGTCTTGTCTCTTTTCTTAGTCTAGTTAAAGTTTTGTCAATTTTGTTTATCGTTTTAGAAAATAAGCTCTGAATTTTGTTGATCATGTCTATTTTTTCTGGTCTTTATTTCATTAATTTTGTTCTCGTCTTTCTTATCTCCTTCCTTCTGACAACCTCAGCCTCAGTGTGTTTTTCTTATTCTAGTTCCTGAAAAAGAAATAAAATAATCTAATTTACAATATCGTTAAAAATGATACAGTATTTGGAAATAAATGTAATCAAGGAAGTGAAAGGTTTGTACACTAAAAGCAATAATATTTTGATGAAAGAAATTGAAGAAGACACAAATAGATGGAAAGATATCCCATGTTCATGAATCAGAAGAACTGATATTGCTAGAAAGCTCATACTATCCAAAGCCATCTATAGATTCAATGCAATCTTCATTGAATTTTCAATGACAGTTTTCATAATAATTAAAAAAACAGAGACCCTGAATAGCCAAGGCAGTTTTGGCAAAGCTGGGGGCATCACACTTCTTGATTTCAAACTATATTACAAAGCTATGGTAATCAAAATATTATGGTACTTTCATGAATACTCAGTGGCAATAAAGGATAGACTTTTCAATAAATGGTGTTGGCAAAACTGGATGATCACGTATAAAAGAATGAAAGTGAAAATAATTTATTACATCATTCACAGAAATTAGCTCAAATGAATTAAAAACTAAAATGTAAGACCTGAGAAGTGGGAATGTAAAACTGGTGTATCCACTATGGAAACTAGTATGGAAGTTTCTTAAAAAATTAAAAATAGAACTACCATATGCTGTTCTTAGTCATTCAGTCATGTCCAACTCTTTTCAACCCCATGGACTGCAGCCTACCAGTCTCTGGTGTCCATGGGATTCTCTAGGGAAGAATACTAGAGTGGGTTGCCATGCCCTCCTCCAGGGGATTTTCCCAACCTAGGGATCAAACCAGGGTCTCCTACATTGCAGGCCGATTCTTTACCAGCTGAGCTACCAGGGAAGCCTAAAGAACTACCATGTGATCTAGCAATTCCACTCCTGCATATTTATCTGAAATAAACAAAATCCCTATCCCAAAGAGACAGCTGCACTCTCATATTCATTGCAGCATTATTTATAATAATCAAGACATGAGAACAATCTTAAGTTCATCCACTGTTGGCTGAATGGATAAAGAAAGTGTGGTAGGTATATGCAATGGAATATTATTCAGCCACAAAAGAAGGTAATTATGTTATTTGTGACAACATGGGTGGACCTTGAATATATAGAAAATTACTGTAAAGTCTCACTTATATATGGAATCTAAATAAATGAGACTCACAGATGCAGAGAGTAGAATGGAGGTTACCAGAGGCTGAGGGTGTGGGAGAAATGAGATACTTGTCAAAGAAAATAAACTTTCAGGGATAAGTTGAATAAATTTTGGGAATATAATGAACAGCACTGTAGCTGTAGTCAGTAATACCGTATTATATATTTGAAAGTTGCTTAGAGAGTATATCTTAAATGTTTTCACAATAAAAGCAAAATGGTAATTATATGAGCTAATGAAAATGTTCACTAACCCTATGTGACATTCATAATATATACATATTCAGATCTTTACCCTGCACTTTCAACTTTATGTCAATTACATCTTATTAATTCTGAAGAAAAAATCCACCTCCCAAACCACTTCCTTTTATTGCATTATTTATTTATTTATTTATTTTTAGTGATTCCACCATGCTTTCAGAAGAAAGTTACTCCTTTGATTTTATATGCAGTTAGTTGCTGGCATCTATCATTTATTCCTTTTTGATGTATTTAGTATCAGTCTCAATGTCTAGTCACACTACCATCAGATTTAATTTGGATATTTTTTATAGGTTTCAGTTCAGTTCAGTTCAGTTGCTCATTCGTGTCTGACTCTTTGCAATCCCATGAACTACAGCATGCCAGGCCTCCCTGTCCATATAGGTTTATCTGGGTGTAATTGCATATTATAAAATTCATTATTTTGAGTGTATATTTTAATATATTTTGGCAAATATATATAGTTGTGTAATCACTGCTACAGTCAAGACATAGAACATTTACATCATCTGAAAATGTGGCAGTCAGCTTGTACAGTCAGCTCCTTTGCCACCCTCCTGATCTCTAGCCCTTGGCAACTGCTGATCTGTTTTTCTGTCCTTCAGATTTTGCCTTTTTTATAAAGTCACATGAATTAGTTCATTCACTATGTAAAATTTTTAATGAGTTTATTTGTACTTAGAATGCTTTTGGAGTTAATTCATGTCACATGTATTACTGTAATTCTTTCCTTTTATATTGCTGAATAATATTCCACATATGATTGCTCTGCGATTTGTTCATTGACTAGTTAATGGATACTTGGACATTTAATTTTTTTGGCTATAATGAAAAACCTGTTGCAAATATTTGCATGCAAATCTTTGGATATATGTTGTCCTTGTAATGACACTTCAGTCATTTCTAGCATATAGTTTCTTAAGTTCACGGAGCATGAATGCATGTGTGCTAAGTTGCTTCAGTCACGTCCAACTCTTTGTGACTGTATGTACTCAGTTCAGTTCAGTTGCTCAGTCGTGTCTGACTATTTGGAACCCCATGGACTGCAGCACTCCAGACCTCCCTGTCCATTACCAACTCCCGGAGTCTACTCAAACTCATGTCCATTGAGTCAGTGATGCCATCCAACCATCTCATCCTCTGTCGTCCCCTTCTCCTCCTGCCTTCAGTCTTTCCCAGCATCAGGGTCTTTTCCAATGAGTCAGTTCTTTGCATCAAGTGGCCAAAATATTGTAGTATCAGCTTCAGCATCATTCCTTACAATGAATATTCAGGACTGATTTCCTTTAGGTTGGACTGGTTGGATTGCCTGCAGTCCAAGGGATTCTCAAGAGTCTTCTCCAACACCACAGTTCAAAAGCATCAATTCTTCGGCTTTCACTTTCATCGATTCTTTATAGTTCAACTTTTACATCCATACAGGACTACTGGAAAAACCATAGCTTGGACTAGACAGACCTTTGTTGGCAAAGTAATGTCTCTGATTTTTAATAATGCTGTATAGGTTGGTCATAACTTTTCTTTCAGGGAGCAAGTGTCTTTTAATTTCATGGCTGCAGTCAACATCTGCAGTGATTTTCGAGCTCCCAAAAATAAAGTCAGCCACTGTTTCCACTGTGTCCCCATCTATTTTCAATGAAGTGATGGGATCGGATGCCATGATCTTAGTTTTCTGAATGTTGAGCTTTAAGCCCACTTTTTCACTCTCCTCTTTCACTTTCATCAAGAGGCTCTTGAGTTCTTCTTCACATTCTGCCATAAGGGTGGTGTCATCTGCACATCTGAGGTTATTGATATTTCTTCCGCAATCTTGTGCTTCTTCCAGCCCAGCGTTCCTCATGATGTACTCTGCATATAAGTTAAATAAGCAGGGTGACAATATACAGCCTTGATGTACTTCTTTTCCTATTTGGAAACAGTCGGTTATCCCATGTCCAGTTCTAACTGTTGCTTCCTGACCTGCATACAGATTTCTCAAGAGGCAGGTCAAATGGTCTGGTATTCCCATCTCTTGAGGAATTTTCCAGTTTGTTGTGATCCACAAAGTCAAAGGCTTTGGCATAGTCAATAAAGCAGAAATAGATATTTTTCTGGAACTCTCTTGCTTTTTCGATGATCCAGCGGAAGTTGGCAATTTGATCTCTGGTTCCTCTGCCTTTTCTAAAACCAGCTTGAACATCTGGAAGTTCACGGTTCACATATTGTTGAAGCCTGCTTGTAGAATTTTGAGCATTACTTTGCTAGCATGTGAAATGAGTGCAACTGTGCCATAATTTGAGCATTCTTTGGCATTACCTTTCTTTGGGACTGGAATGAAGACTGACCTTTTCCAGTCCTGTGGCCACTGCTGAGTTTTCCAAATTTGCTGGCATATCGAGTGAAGCACTTTCACAGCATCATCTTTTAGGATTTGAAATAGATCAACTGGAATTCCATCACCTCTACTAGCTTTGTTCATTGTGATGCTTCCTAAGGCCCAGTTGACTTAACATTCCAGGATGTCTGGCTCTAGGTGAGTGATCACACCATCATGATTATCTGGGTCGTGAATATATTTTTTGTATAGTTCTTCTGTGTATTGCCACCTCTTAATATCTTCTGCTTCTGTTATGTCCATGCCATTTCTGTCCTTTATTGAGTCCATCTGTGCATGAAATGTTCCCTTGGTATCTCTAATTTTCTTGAAGAGATCTCTAGACTTTCCCAGTCTATTGTTTTCCTTTCTTTCTTTTTTTTTTTCTTCTTGTTTTCTTTTTTTTACTTTACATTATTTTATTGGTTTTGTCATACATTGACATGAATCTGCTCCAGGTGTACATGTGTTCCCCATCTTGAACCCCCCTCCACCTCCCTTTATTTCTTTGTATTGATTGCTGAAGAAGGCTTTCTTATCCCTCCTTGCTATTCTTTGGAACTCTGCATTCAAATGGGTATATCTTTCTTTTTCTCCTTTGCCTTTCATTTCTCTTCTTTTCACAGCTATTGGTAAGGCCTCCTCAGACAGCCATTTTGCCTTTTTGCATTTATTTTTCTTGGGGGTGGTCTTGATCCCTGCCTCCTGTACATTGTCACAAACCTCCATCCATAGTTCTTCAGGCACTCTATTGGATCTAATACCTTGAATCTATTTGTCACTTCCACTGTATAATTGTAAGGGATTTGATTTGGGTCATACCTGAATAGTCTAGTGGTTTTCCCTACTTTCTTCAATTAAAGTCTGCATTTGGCAATAAGGAGTTCATGATCTGAGCCACAGTCAGCTCCCGGTCTTGTTTTTACTGATTGTGTAGAGCTTCTCTATCTTTGGCTGCAAAGAATATAATCAATCTGATTTTCGTATTGATCATCTGGTGATGTACTTGTGTAGAGTCTTCTCTTGTGTTGTTGGAAGAGGGTGTTTGCTCTGACCAGTGCGTTCTCTTGGCAAAATCTGTTAGCCTTTGCCCTTCTTCATTCTGTACTCCAGGACCAAATTTGCCCGTTACTCCAGGTATGTCTTGACTTCCCACTTTTGCATTCCAATCCCTTATAATGAAAAGGACATCTTTTTTGGGTGTTCGTTCTAGAAGGTCTTGTAGGTCTTCATAGAATCGTTCAACTTCAACTTCTTCAGCATTACTTGTCGGGGCATAGACTTGGATTACTGTGAGATTGAATGGTTTGCCTTGGAAACGAATGGAGATCATTTTGTCGTTTTGGAGACTGCATCCAAGTGCTGTGTTTCAGAGTCTCTTGTTTACTATGCACTATAGTGTACCAACAGAAAAAGAGTAATAGTTGTGATAGTGCTTTGCACTTACACCAGAACCTTTAGGGGTTTTCCATTACATTCAGTTCAGTTCAGTTCCATCGCTCAGTCGTGTCCGACTCTTTGCAACCCCTTGAATCACAGCACGCCTAGCCTCCCTGTCCATCACCAACTCCCGGAGTTCACTCAGGCTCATGTCCATCGAGTTGGTGATGCCATCCAGCCATCTCGTTCTCTGTCGTCCCCGTCTCCTCCCACCCCCAATCCCTCCCAGCATCAGAGTCTTTTCCAGTGAGTCAACTCGTCACATGAGGTAGCCAAAGTATTGGAGTTTCAGCTTTAGCATCAGACCTTCCAATGAATACCTAGGATTGATCTCCTTTAGAATGGACTGGTTGGATCTCCTTGCAGTCCAAGGGACTCTCAAGAGTCTTCTCCAGCACCACAGTTCAAAAGCATCGATTCTTTGGCGATCAGCTTTCTTCACAGTCCAACTCTCACATCCATACATGACCACTGGAAAAACCATAGCCTTGACTAGACGGACCTTGGTTGGCAAAATAATGTCTCTGCTTTTTAATATGCTATCTAGGTTGGTCATAACTTTCCTTCTAAGGAGTAAGCGTCTTTTAATTTCATGGCTGCAATCAGCATCTGCAGTGATTTTGGAGCCCCAAAAATAAAGTCTGACACTGTTTCCCCATTTATTTGCCATGAAGTGATGGGACCAGATGCCATGATTGACTAGACAAAATTTATTCATTAGATAACTTTATTAGATAAACATCAAACCACTTGTTTTTGCATTAAAGACTTCCATAGCTGATCTCAATCCACATTTTCGGGTATATTACTTACTTTATGCTCATCTGTGCTTCTGGATTATTTATCATTCCCAGCATGAGCTATATTAATACTTTCTCTGCTTCCACCATTAATTTAAATAGAATTTAGCTAAGTAAACATTCATTGATTACATACTATGTATAAGTTGAAATGTTTTGTAGATACTAGTATTCCTTGCTGGTCACATCTTATTGGTTCTTGAGTTTCTGAGAGCAAATGGTGAGAATTCAGCTATTGAAAAATATTGGCTCCATATTAAAAGTTTATTTGTGTATTTAAAGAAAAGCTTTTTATTTTGTATTGGGGTGTAGCAGATTAACAATATTGTGATAGTTTCAGATGAACAGCAAAAGGATTCAGCCATACATATATATGTATTCATTCTTTACTAAACTCCTCTCCCATCCAGGCTGCCACATTATGTTTAGCAGAGTTTCATATGTTTTACAGTAGGACTTGTTTGTTATAAGAGACTCAACATTGGAATGTAGAGGATTAGCATATGTTTATTTGGTCAGTAATTCCTGTCTTCATGATGGCAACAAAAAGCCTACATATGATATCGATGAGTGCTAAGTCATATGTTATATGACTTCAGTTCAGTCATATTTTATACAGTCATATGTTATACAGTAGGACTTGTTGGTTATCCAGTTAAAATACAGCAGTGTGTACATGTCCATCTCAAACTCCCTAACTATCCCTTTCCCCATCCTGCCCCTGTTGCTTCCGACAGCCCTAAGTTTGTTTTCTAAGTCTGTGAGTCTCTTTCTGTTTTGTAAGTAAGTTCATTTTTATCATTTCTTTTTAGATTCCGCATAAAAGGAATGTCATATGATATTTCTCCTTCTCTGTCTAACTTCACTCAGTTTGACAATCTCTAGGTCCATCTATTTGAGTATTTTCGAGTTCAGATAGTGGCAGGAGAATCTCTAGCCCACGACAAGTCTCTTGTATACAATGGATGTTTAGTAACTGTTTGTTGAATTAAATATTATTCATGTCAGTGGTATGAGCTTTGAAGTAGATTTCAGGTGAGTAGGATGAGTTTATTTTTAGACACACTGAGATAGAGGCATCATGAAAATGTGGGATAGGAACTAAAGAGAGATCTCAGTTAAAGACATCGCTTGAAGCAGCAGTTACAAAGATGTTGAGGTTGATGCCAAGGGAGTAAGGTCCCTGAGGGAGAAAGTAAAGCAAGAGGAAAGACAGAGCTGAGAAAGCTTTAGGGAATGCAGGCATTTCATGCCTGTTTGCTGGAGTGGGACTGAGATAATTAAGGAATGAGTGAAACAGAAGCAGTGGAGTAGACAAGCATATGCAGGAAATGGGCAAGGTGATGGAGAAGGGAGGGCCTGGTTAAAGGCTTGAACATTTATTGAATGACTATTATATGTCCGATAAGGATTAATTGGCAATTTACATAATTGCCTCATTTAACCATAATCATATTTCTCATGAAATGGTACTATTCTCCTTTTATAGGTGAGCAAGATTACACCCAATTTAGTAGGTTTTCTCATGCTGATATGGCTGGGAAATGATATAGCTGGGTTAAATATTAAGCACAGTGAGGGCATGGTGTTTCATGTCTGTCTTTACCATTGATCCCCCAGAACCTAGTTTAGTCCCTGGCACAAACTGTGCATTCTGTAAACACTTATTGATTGCATTAAATCAGATTTAGGTTCATTGACTTCAAGGCCCATGGTCTTTGCACAGTACCTTGTTGAACGATCACAGAAACCAAGGAAGGTGAAAGTTTGAATATAAAAGCAAACATTAAATCATGCAGAAATGTTGAGTCATCACAAGTACTTAAAGTGCATTGAATTTTTCAGCATGGAAAGTAGTCAGCGGCAGCTTTTAAAAGAGCCTTATTCTGTAGAGGAGACCTAGAAACCAGAAGGTATAGGCTGGGAGATGCCTTGCCCCAGTAAACACTGGGATTTCACACTGATCCCTACACATAGCAGCAGCACGCCAGTGCTCTTAAGATGACTGCAGCTTCCCAGCCTATTTCTATCTCCTCATCTTTGTGGGAGTTAGATTCCAGCCAACTGTGCTCCTCCCAGCTTCAGGGCTCACATGCTGAGTTTCAGGAGCAGACTCACTGATGCTCCCTCATGAGGCCTGAGAGCTTCTCCACCCCCACGGAAGTTGTGACTCCAAGCACAGTCTTGGAAACAGAAAGTCCATCTCCTATCTCCATTTTTCATTTTTTAAAATACTTTTGATGTGGTGAGGGGATTCAGGCATTGTTTCTAATGAACTATTTTTAAGTTATTTTAAAATTAATTAATTTACTTTTAAAATGTTTTATTTTGTATTGTAGTGTAGCCGATTAACAGTGCTGTGATAGTTTCAGGTGGACAGCACAGTGACTCAGCCCTGCATATACGTGTATTCATTCTCCCCCAAACTCCCCTTCCATTCAGGCTGCTACATCACACTGAACAGAGTTCCCTGTGCTATATAGTAGGACTTTGTTGATTATCCATTTTAAATAAATCAGTGTGTACACAATGATCTCCAATGAACTATTTTTAAAATTCTCTAAGTGGTCTGGGCTTCCCCGGTGGTTCTGTGGTAAAGAATTCACCTGCCACTGCAGGACATCAATCCCTGGGTCAGGAAGATCCCCTGGAGGAAGAAATGGCAACCTACTTCAGTATTCTTGCCTGAGAAATGCCATGGACAGGGGAGCCTGGCAGACTACCGTCCATGGGGTTGCAAAATAGTTGGACACAATTTAACGACTAAACAACAATAACAACAAGTAAATGGTCTAACACCTCCTTTGGAATGTAACATCTATTGTGTTGGTGTCTCCATTGACACTTACAATTTAACATCCTGTTATATCAGCAAATATTTGTAATACAGTGTAATGTGTATTATATAAGAGGTATGAAAAGGCATGGGGCAAAGGAAAGAGTGATCAAATCTCCCCTGGCGTGGGGATATGATCAGGCAGGACTTCACAGGAAATGTGACGTCTGACTTGGGTTTTGAAGTATTGCAGCATGTGGGTGGCATAGGGCTTTGACAGTGGATGGCAAATAGTGTTCTTCTTGTATTTTTCCCTCCCTGGCCTCTTTCCAAACTATTTTGGTTCAGGTGATAAACTGCATGTGCAGAGCATTGCATTTTTAAGAATAATTTTGTCCTTTTTTTCCCCTTTAAATTTATATAAGAAATCGTTCTGCTGCTGCTGGCATGCTCACATGCAATAGGTGGAAAATAAAAAGAAAAATGACTTAAAACACAGAGGAAGCAAAATTAGATTTTAAAGAAAGGCTGGAGAAGCCAGAGAAGAAAGCTTTTTATGAACCAGTTATGGGAAGGGTGACTATTAAAGAAATGGGATGACTATCTAGAATGTCATTTTGCCTACTGAATTGCTTTATATAGGCAAGTTGAATCATAGACATAATTTAATGTGTTGAAATAAATTCCCACAGATTGAACCAAATAGATAGCATTAATATTAATGTGGTAATAGCATAATATTTTAAGTCAAATTTCAGACCATGCAGATAGAAAGAAAGACCTCCCTGGTGACTCAGTGGTAAAGAATCTACCTGCAATGCAGGAGACCGTCTGCAATGCCAGAGATGTAGGTTCGATCCCTGGATCAGGAAGATCCACTGGAGAAGGAAAAGGCAAGCCACTGCAGTATTCTTGCCTGGGAAATCTTACGGACAAAGGAGCCTGGTGGGCTGCAGTCCACGGGGTCACAAGAGTCAGACACGACTTAGGGACTGAACCACCAGATAGAAGAAAAAGAGTATTGAGGATACTTGTCATTCGGTGATCAGAAAGTTCTTTCTGAGGTCATTGAGGGTGGGGAGAGAATCAGGGTCATGGAGTGCAGACCTGCATGCAAAGTCCAGTTGTGCTAGTTTCTGTGTCTTGACTTCAGGAAAACCTCTCCTTTAAGATTTCAGTTTTCTCATGTCTAAAATGCAAATGATGACATCTTTGATGTTAGTTATGTGAATTACGTGAATTCAGGTACCCGCAGTACCTTACATAGTGTCTGGACCAAAGTAGTTGCTCAATTACTATTGGTTAATTTCTCCCTTCTCTTGTTTTTTTTCCCATCCTTACCCTGTTTATCTCCTCGTATTTTCCTTTCCTGCTCTCTTACTATTATAAAATGGGAATGAGAAGCTATGGTATATTTAAGGAAAGTCTTGGTAATCATTAAAGAGTCAAGAATTGAGAGTCTGGACTTATATAAAAGAGTGATGACCTGGTAGATGTCATGTTGAAGATTATCACTCTCATCTTACATATAAGGGAACTAAGCTTTGGAGAGATTAAGTAATTTGCCCAGCTTAGTCCGCAATACAAGTCAGATCTGGGACTTTATCCTTCCATCTTTTTGACTCTAAAGAGCAACTCCCTAATCACAGTTCACGCTATTGATTGATGGTAAGCTCTCCATGAACTTGACTAAATTCCTCAGTTCTCATTTCACCTGCTGCCTTAAGCCACAACTCCCCCAGCCTGTGCTTGAATAGCAAGGCTCTGTTCTTTTCTTTGTCTTGTTGTTGTTGTATTGACCTTACATTTATCCTTATTAAATTCCATCTTGTCAGGTTTGGCCCATCTCTCTAGCCTGTCAAGATCTCTTTGGCTCATGATACTGGCATACTGTCATCCAATCTATGCCTTATCCTTCCAAGTTTTGAATCCTCTGCAAATATAATACACATATATTTTCTGTCTTCATTCAAATCATTGATAAAATCGTTGAACAAGACAGGGCTGAAGGTAGAGGCCACAGGCTGTGACATCATTTCATTAATCAGTATCCTCAAGAAATGACTTTCAATTCATTTCAAGTTCGTCCAGTGGTATTAGCTTTCAATCACATTGTCTCTTTCACAAGGGTATTAAAATAAGCTTTCTCAAGCCTTTTGGCCTTGACAGTTTAGATACATGATGTCTTCTGCATTTTCCTGATGTATAAGTCAAGTAACCCTGTCAAAAGGGGAACTCTTCAGTTTTCAACATAGTATGCATTACATATTGTTTGCTAAAATATCTCCTTAAGAAGAGGATCAAATTCTGTTTAATATATATTTTTTACAGCTACCTAGTTAAAATAGAACTTAAATCTGCAGCTCCTGATTGTAAACATCTTTGTACAAAGGTTCTCACTTATGCCTTTTCTAAATACCATAGGCTCATAGATCATTCTCTTCGTCATGAAGTTGAATACAAATACATATACCTTCTATTAATTTTTACAATTCACACATTCTCAGTAGAGTGTGCTTAAAGCTTCTTGTTTTCCCTAGATAAAGAATTTGAAGGTCATTTCCAGGAAGCTGACAAAAATCACAAAATTCTATATTAAAAGTAACTGACACAAAGAATGGTGCAAGGCAAAATCAAACATATTTAAAATCTAAAGTGATTGTATCTTCATTATAACAGGAATATTAAGAAGTGATGCCGTGATGATGGAGTAGGAGGCTGTCCCATAAAGATCAATGTTCCCCCACAAAGACCAATCATTAGACAGTGATCTGCCAATAAAAACAGCTCTGGGTGATCGCAGGAGTTCACTTAAGAAACTTCAGAACAGTAGAACAAAACCTCTGGGAATAAGAACAAACAAAGGGAAGGAAGAGCAGCTTCAGTTTTGCCTTGCACCATCCCATTCCCCAGATGCCAGTGCTCCATGCAAAGAGGGAACTTCCAGCTAGAGAGAGATCCCCTGGCCAGGAAAGAGAGAGTAGGGTGAGCCACTGGCTTCCCCAGCCTTTCAGGGACCACATGAAAGACCTGCTTCAGTTTCATTTAAGCAGAGACCAGCAGAGCTGAGACGTAGTGACAACTAGTAGCAAGGAAGAAAGGCTGTCAGCCATGCAACAGGAGTTCCTGGGGTTCCCAGTGACCTTCTCTGCAGAGGAAACTCCAGCAGCTTTAGCCACTAAAGAAACCAGCAACCAGCACAGCCACTGCAGACCCTTTGTAGATTTTATTGGGCTTTGTCCCACAGGTTTTTTTGAGTGTGTTTACAGGTGCTAGCACAAGGTGTCAGCCTAGACCCCTGCAACTGACCTCCACCCCCACCACGAGATATAACTGACGTATAACATTGTGCCATTTTAATGTCTAAAATGTGATGATTTGATAAACATATATATTGCAGAACAATTACCACAATTATGTTAGTTAACACTTCAGCTCAAATGATTGCCATTTTTTTTGGTTGTTGTCATGTGGAGAACATTTAACGTGTATTCCCTTAGCAACTTTTTTGTAAAGTTTTTTTTTTTTTAATGTAAACCATTTTTTAAGAAATCTTAATTGAATTTATTACAATATTGCTTCTCTTTTAAGTTTTGGTTTTTTGGCTGCAAGGCTTCTGGAATCTTAGCTCCCTGAACAGGAATTGATCTTGCACCCCCCTGCATTGGAAGACAAAATCTTTTTTTTTGTTTTTGACTCCTGCTGCTGCTGCTGCTAAGTCACTTCAGTCGTGTCCGACTCTGTGTGACCCCATAGACGGCAGCCCACCAGACTCCCCCATCCCTGGTATTCTCCAGGCAAGAACACTGGAGTGGGTTGCCATTTCCTTTTCCAATGTGTGAAAGTGAAAAGTGAAAGTGAAGTCGCTCAGTCATGTCTGACTCGTAGCGACCCCATGGACTGCAGGCTACCAGGCTCCTCCGTCTGTGGGATTTTCTAGGCAAGAGTACTGGAGTGGCTTGCCATTGCCTTCTAACTCCTACAGTCTTTATTATTATTAATATTTTTAGCTCTTAACTTTTAAATAGTAAATTCAAAGGAAGTTCAAAGATAGTACAGAGAGGTCCTGAGTACCCTTCTAGGACATTAGTGGATTCTTATAACCATCACTGCAACCAAGATTCATAACTATTTCAGCATAGCCAGAAGCCCCTCCCCTCCATGTACCCCTTTTTAGTCACACCCACTCCTCCCTGTCTCAACATTCTTTTTTTTTTTAACTATAATGGAGGCTAATTACAATAATTTACAATATTGTAGTGGTTTTTGCCATACACTGACATGAATCAGCCATCGGTGTACCTGTATTCCCCATCCTGAAACCCCCTCCCACCTCCCTCCCCATCCAGGGAAGTCCCTCTTCGCAACATTTAAATGTACAATGTACTTCGCTATAGTGTACATTAGACCCTCAGACTTTATCCCAGAGATGGAAGGTTGTATCATTTGACCTGTATCTCAAATTTTCCCCAGCCTCTGTCTCACCCCTGGTAATCACTACTTTCTGTTTCTATAAATTCAGCTTTTCTGGATTCCACAAATAAGCGAGATTATACAACCTTTGCCTTTCTTTGCTGGTTTATTTCACAGACCATAATGCCCCCAAGGTCCATCTGTGTTGTCACAAATAGCAGGACTTCTTTCTTTTTATGGGTGAATAATGCTTTTATAGTAATGGGGGCTTCCCTTGTGGCTCAGGCAGTAGAGCGTCTGCCTGTAATATGGGAGATCCAAGTTCGACTCCTGGGTTGGGAAGATCCCTTGGAAAAGGAAAGGGCAATTCATTCTAGTACTCTTGCCTAGAGAATTACAAGGACAGAGGAGCCTGGCGGGCTGCAGTCCATGGGGTCACAAGGAGTCAGATACGACTGAGTGATAACACTTTAATTTTCAATGCTTAGAGGGATACCACCAAACTCAAGTTGTTCTAAGAGGCAAAGGAGATGAAAGAGGGGCTTCTGCTGGTTAATCCAGGAAGATAGGCATGGCTTTTTAAAGAATTCTTTTAAAAGAATTTTTATGTGCAATACCTTGCTTGACTTTATCTATTTCGTAAAATATTTTTATAGCATTTTAAAGCAATATTAGCACCCAGGAAGATATGGAATAAGCACTTATAAAATTCTGAAATTTGCAGTAACCTATTGGGACTTCCTGGTGGCTTAGTGGTAAAGAATCTGCCTGCCAGTGCTGGAGATGTGGGCTCAATCCCTGGGTCAGGAAGATCCGTTGGAGAAGGAAATGAAACTCCAGTATTCTTGCCTGGGAAATCTCATGGACAGAAGAGCCTGGTGGACTAAAATCCATGGGGCCATAAAAAATCATGGATATGATTTAGCGACTCAAAAACAACAATATATACATGCACATATATGTATATGTATACATCACATTCATTTTATTTATTTATCCATCAATGGACATTTAGGTTGTTTCCGTGTCTTGGCTGTTATAAGTAATACTGCTGTGAATATGGGGTTCAGATATCTGGCCAACTTTTACTGAGGGAGTAATGTACAAGGAATCTCTGGCTCATTACATCAGGTAGAATCCTATGAATCTGCCATTTTTAAAATCAGATAGTTGAATATTGGCAATCTCATATAGTTTCCACTAATAATTATTTGAAGTTTGAGAGAGAAAATTTATTGAAGCAATTTCTTTACAACTGGTTAATAGCAGGAAGCAACTAGTTTGTGGATGGATTTCTGAGGTAACAGAACCGTTACTGTCTTGCAGCTTACTCCTCTAATTGACACTGAATAAATCTCCCATATTATGAAGAGGAATGAATGCTCATATGATGCCAGAGAAGAAAATATGCAGCGTTTGAATGCCAAAATAGAATCTTTATAGTGATGAAACAAACAATAAATGAGGTGCTCGCCAAAGTGAATAATCACTGTTGAAAAAAAAGTGAAGCCAGAGCAGTGTTTTGCTTTCGAAGACAATGAACAGATGGCCTGTTCTCACAATCAGAATGATGCTGGATCACTTATTTGAGTTACTGACTGTGATTCATTGGTCTTATATCACATGTTGGGAAACAAGATTAGTTATAAGAGTGTTTGGATGGCTTTCCTTGTCAGCTTCTTTTGACTATACTTAAAATATTTAAAAACCTGACATAAAACAAGTGAGATGGAAATATTGGATGAATTATGTTGCATTCATTTATAGAACCTGATATTGATCCCAACCATGATTTTGTAGGCAACATAGAGTGAGACAGGCCACATGGTTGTAAACCTTAGCATAAATTTATATTATAAAAAGTTGGTGCCTTTTCCAAAGTAGCACTTTGTCCTTGAAATATCTTTTTGTACTTTCTTTTTCTTAACCTATTAAGTAGACCCTTTCTTTCAGTTAAATGCATCCTGAAATCTCATCTCTTTCTGTTTGGATCATAATGCTTTGCTCCATCGTTCTTCAGTTTTGAAATTCACTGGATGCATGCCTTGCTTTTCATGTGTGTCTTATTTAGAACTTTTTATACTGTTGCTATTCATGGACCTTTGTCACTTTATCATCCTTTCTCTATATGCATAACTATAGCAGCGTACATAGACCAAATGAAATACGGTGCGTGAATCCCTTTTTGAATTGTGAAAAAACATGTAAATGATTATTGTTAGCCTATGTCTATTGAATTATAAAATCCCACAAGGTGGTGGTAAGCTGTGTTTGTGAAATTCTTTTTTATCACTATACAAGGCCAATGATGGTGTTGGGATGTGTTAGGGTGTATTAATGGTGTTTTAAAAGGAGGAGGAATCAGAACCAGCAAAACTTTCATGTGTTCTTGGTTCAGGCTGAGCTCAAAAGATAAAAAGTATCAGTTATTGTACAGTTCTAAAAATTGTTCAGTATCATTGTGTTAAGAGCTTTTTTTTCTTTGTCAGGGATCTCCCAGTGCTGAGTGCAATAGAAGTTAATGACTTTGTTAATGAATGAATGAAATGTGACTCTTTAGTAGATGAAGGTCAATTTTGAGCATTATCTATTTGTTACTTACTAATAGCTTTTTTCTGTTTCTTTTCTTCCCAGCTGCTGCCGCTAAGTCACTTCAGTCGTGTCCGACTCTGTGCGACCCCATAGACGGCAGCGCACCAGGCTCCCCCATTCCCGGGATTCTCTGGGCAAGAACACTAGAGTGGGTTGCCATTTCCTTCTCCAATGCATGACAGTGAAAAGTGAAAGTGAAATCGCTCAGTTGTGTCCAACTCCTAGCGACCCCATGGACTGCAGCCTACCAGGCTCCTCTGTTCATGGGATTTTCAGGCAAGACTACTGAAGTAGGGCTCCATTGCCGTCTCCTTTCTTTCCTGCCCTCCTTCCAAATACATATATTGTCTATTTACAGTTTTAGTAGCTATTTAAAACCTTAATTTTTAGTACATTTTATCTTCTGATTTGATCTACTTGAGATAGTGGTCAATTAACATAGACACATGAGAAGGTAATCATTTACTAATTGAAGAAACATAATGAGTTAACTTACCCCAAATTATAATTAACATCTGTGTCACTGTAAACCTCTCTTCTCTCTCTCTCTCTATATATATATATATACATACACACACAGACAATGTGTGTGTGCATATACATGCACATATGGTCCATGGTGAAGGAAATGGCAACCCACTCCAGTATTCTTGTCTGGGAAATCCCATGGACAGAAGAGCCTGATGGGCTACAGTCCATGGGTTGCACAGAGTCAGACACAATTTAGTGACTAAACTACCATATATAAGAATGCTAGAAAATTTTATTTCTTTATAGTGTTCAGGTTTTACTCATTCTTATTACCTACTGAACCAAACTTTTTCTACATTTGCACTTCTCCATTATTTAGCCTTTAAAGGAAGACCGTGTTGATGTATTTTTCAAGAATTTAGCTGCGAATATTTGAGAAGATAGACTATATATGTATGTGGTCTTCAGTTATGGTATTACACATATTTAAGGTAGTAACTAACAATAATAGAGTCAAAATGGTTTTTTAGCTGTCATACCTCTATAAATGAGAGGCAGTTATTTCTAAAGCAGTTTGAGATGGCTTAGATTGGTAATTTTTCACAATAGTGCTATCATTTGTATTCTAGGAAGAAATTTAATTTATTTTTATACTAAACTGTAACAGTCACTTTCCCCTACATTTTATTTTAAAATGCTTTTCTACTATAAATTCTAACAAATTATAGAAATAAAATGCAAACCGAAGATTAAGCACACATCAAACTAAAATAGCGCATCATGTTTTATTTATAACTAGGTACTAAGTATAATGCAGAGAATAAAAATAAAAGTAAAATTCATGTGCACCAAACTCTGTAGCTAATGTGTGCAAAAGTCCTGTGTCTGTGTCCTGGGAGATGAAAGAGATTTTGAATTTAACTACAATAGACTTAGAGCTTAATTCTTCCTTTCTTCTGCCAAAATCAGTTTAGAGATCAAAGAATGTAATGACAAAACAAATGATTTCTCTTGTATCCAATCCTGAAAACATTTGACCCTGGCCAGTGAGAAATAGGATCATATTTGCTTTTAGCCTTAGGAATAAGACCAATTTATCTACATTTTTGTAACTCTAGTCCCTGTCATTAGGAAACTTATGTAGGACATTTGCACTTGCTCATCTGTCTTTCCTTCCTTTTGTACTTGGGTAACTGCTAGTACATTCTGAAAGAGATGGGAATACCAGACCACCTGACCTGTCTATTGAGAAACCTGTATGCAGGTCAGGAAGCAACAGTCAGAACTGTACATGGAACAACAGACTGGTTCCAAATAGGAAAAGGAGTACGTCAAGGCTGTATATTGTCACCTTGCTTATTTAATTTATATGCAGAGTACATCATGAGGAACGCTGGGCTGGAAGAAGCACAAGCTGGAATCAAGATTGCCGGGAGAAATATCAATAACCTCAGATATGCAGATGACACCACCCTTATGGCAGAAAGTGAAGAGGAACTCAAAAGCCTCCTGATGAAAGTGAAAGAGGAGAGTGAAAAGGTTGGCTTGAAGCTCAACATTCAGAAAACAAAGATCATGGAATCTGGTCCCATCACTTCATGGGAAATAGATGGAAAAACAGTGGAAACAGTGTCAGACTTTGTTTTTTTGGGCTCCAAAATCACTGCAGATGCTGATTGCAGCCAGGAAATTAAAAGACTCTTACTCCTTGGAAGGAAAGTTATGACCAACCTTGATAGTATATTAAAAAACAGAGACATTACTTTGCCAACCAAGGTCCGTCTAGTCAAGGCTATTGTTTTTCCAGTGGTCATGTATGGATGTGAGAGTTGGACTGTGAAGAAAGCTGAGCACCGAAGAATTGATGCTTTTGAACTGTGGTGTTGGAGAAGACTCTTGAGAGTCCCTTGCACATCAAGGAGATCCAACCAGTCCATTCTAAAGGAGATCAATCCTGGGTGTTCATTGGAAGGACTGATGCTAAAGCTGAAACTGCAATACTTTGGCCACCTCATGCGACGAGTTGACTCACTGGAAAAGACTCTGATGCTAGGAAAGGTTGGGGGCGGGAGGAGAAGGGGACGACGGAGAATGAGATGGCTGGATGGCATCACCGACTCTGTGGACATGAGTTTGAGTGAACTCCAGGAGTTGGTGATGGACAGGGAGGCCTGGAGTGCTGTGATTCATGGGGTCGCGGAGAGTCACATGACTTAGCGACTGAACTGAACTGAACTGCTAGTCATCCTTCTCATTTCACTACAAGAATGAGTTTCTTGGGAAAGCTGTTTCTGAGTATGTCACATTTCCTTATTATAAGCTCTTATATTACTGTATCCTCATCTTATAGTAGTTATTATAAGTTGATAACTTCTATAACTTCTTTGTGGTTATCTGATTGTCTTTCCTGCCCCCATTCCAACTGTAGTCTTTGAGATTAAGGAGTGCTTTTGTTTTGCTGATGATTTTTTTCTGTCCCTGAGTATAGAGGCCAGTTCACTTTGGGGCATTAAATATACTGCAGTTGAATGAATGAATGAGTATGATAAATTGTACTCAATAAACTTATAGGAGATAACATAAAAGAAGAGGAGAAAATAAGTGAAATAATGTTCACTTAATAGTAGGGAATGATGGGATGAGTGGTAAAATATTGTCCTCAAGTTGAGGGTTAGTACAAATAAATCTTTATGTCCCAATGCAGTTCACTACATTGCTTAATTTGAAGTAATCTTAGTGATAACTGTATTGATTGTAACCACATTCTAGCCAAGGTTTTTTTTTTTTTTTTTAATAGCCTTTGCAGGCCTAATTACAGCATAACATTCTTTGTCATGGTTTTATGGAATCCAGTTGAAGAAAGCTACTGGAATGACAACCATTACTAAGTTTTGTCTACTCTTAATTTCTTTAATCTGTTGTTTCTTAGCCAAAGAACATACAGGACATGAAGAAAAGAAACTATAGAAGAAGCTAGTTATTATACACTTGCACATTACATGCTTGGATATCTTAGGAGACAATGGTCTATCGTTCTAAGACTTACCCAAAGAATTACTTACTTTATTTTTAAAAATTTTGTTTATTTATCTGGCTAAATCGGGTCCTAGTTGCAGCACATGGAATCTTCTTTGTGGCATGCAGGATCTTCCATGGTGGTGCAAGGGTTTCTCTTGTTGTGGCTCGAGTGTTTAGCTGCCCCACAGCCTGTGGGATCTTAATTTCCTGACCAGGGATCGAACCTGTGTCCCCTATATTGAAAGGTGATTCTTAACCTCTGAGCCACAAGGTAACTCCCCAAAGAATTATTTGAAATACTCCAGCTAATATGGCAAGAGACTAGAAATAAGAAAGTTCAAATTTAATCCTACTGCATATAAACGGTCTTTGTTTTGACTATTTTATTAGAGGTCTTTGAAATGGTCAAGCTTGACATAAGGCTGATCCCTGTAACAAGCAAGACACGTTCCTGATTCACCCTTGCTGTTTACTTTCATGTATGTTTCGTATACAGGCAATTCCAATCCTATTTCCCTCCCTGGAAGTTATTAGGAAAAACATTTGTATTGATAAATGACACCAGTAATTCTGATGTAAAAATCTATGCTATGAAACACAAAAGTAGCCCCAAACAAATTCTGTTGGTGGTTTGTGCTGTTGTTTTCCTGCCTCCTGTGTTTCCATCTTTAAACACTTTTTTTTATCTTTCTTCATGAAGCAGGCTCAGAAACCAACTCCCTGGTGTTTTCACAACTATGGATAATGCAGACAGAATATCTCTCTCTAGAGAGCCATCGAAATCTGCTAAGGTGCTGTTGACAGTCTCCTTTATCTGCTGCAACATAATAAGCTTTGTCCTTAAAAAAGGTTCTGCTTAGACCTAGTTAGCTGAGTTGTCTAGGTTACTAATGAGGCCAGGATCAAGGAACAGAACCTTAGCAAAGTTAATCAACTTTGTGTCATTCTGTAGTCATGCACTGTTCCTAAACCTTATACAGTTGTTTTATAAATTCATGATGTCGTTCACAACAGGAACCTGGCAAGAGAGGAAATGGATCAGGAATAATTTACCACTACTGGTAAATAACAGCCAAAAAAAAAAAAAAAAACCCAAACAAACAAACCCAGAAAACAAGCAAACAAAAGTTAACTAATAATGATTTTGTATATGAAGTTCAACATATCATTATTATGGTAAATTATTTTTCCAAAAACTTGTGATTTTTCTCATGGATCACTTGTTAACTGACTTCTCCCACTCTCTGATTCTCTTTTACACACAGATGCTCAAACTTTACTCGGGAATGATTATCACATTAACAAATGTAGAAGAGTGCTCCACAGAAAATGGGCTATTTGTGTTTCTTCAAGTTTCGAGTCCCAGAAGGAACCAAAAGAAATTTTGCTTGTTTTTAAACTTGCATTGTCTTCTGATTTTAAAAGCAAATACATTTAGGTCTTTAATCCATTTTGAGTATATCTTTGTGTATGGTGTTAGGAAGTATTCTAATTTCATTCTTTTATATGTAGCTGTCCAGTTTTCCCAGCACCATTTATTGAAGAGGCTGTCTTTGCCCCATTTTATATTCTTGCCTCCGTTGTCAAAAATAAGGTACCCATAGGTGCATGGGTTTATTTCTAGGCTTTCTATCTTGTCCCATTGGTCTATATTTCTGTTTTTGTGCCAGTACCATATTGTCTTGACGGCTGTAGCTTTGGAGTATAATCTGAAGTCAGGAAGGTTGATTCCTCCAGCTCCATTTATCTTTCTCAAGACTGTTTTGGCTATTCTGGTTCTTTTGGGGGAAAAATGGTACTGAAGAATTTATTTACAGGGCAACAGTGGAGGTACAGACATAGAGAATAGACTTATGCACATGGGGAGAGGGGAGGAGAGGGTGAGATCTATGGAGAGAGTGACATGGAAACTTACACTACCATATGTAAAATAGATAGCCAATGGGAATTTTCTGTATGGCTCAGGAAACTCAAACAGGGGCTCTATATCAACCTAGAGGGGTGGCATGGGGAGGGAGATAGGAGGAAGTTTCCAAAAGGGAGGGGATATACGTATACCTATGGCTGATTCATGTTGAGGTTTGACAGAAAACAGCAAAATTCTGTAAAACAATTATCCTTCAATAAAAAATAAATAAATTTTTAAAAGTGGATAGTGATTCTATTTTTGAATTATAACAGATTACATAATTCCAGATATTTCACTAATTGTGGGTAGACACATAAACATTTTTCTTTGACTTGTCTTCTGAGCACTTGTGCTTTATTGTCAACTACCTTCTGGATATTTCCAACTAGATGTCCTAATCATCAGTGAGAATAGTGTTTGAGAAAGATGATAGACACAGGATCACAATGTATAAAAATCCTATCTGGTCACTGCTGTATCTTGTAAAGTCTCTAAGAGAAATATGCACACAAAGAAAATGTCATACTCCTATCAGTAACTGGGGATTTGTATGAAACCCCAGTATATATAGTTCCCTGCTGGAAGTGGAGGATGCCTTTTACTTTTAAAATAACGAAGTTGGCCAGATCCCTTCATCCTGGACCAAGGTGTGCATTGGTAGGCAGCCAAAAGTCACTTCCCAGATTGTATAGAAATATGGAGCTGAGTATCATAGAAACTATTCTGAAACCAGTGAAACTTAAAGACTTCAGCAGCAGAAATTATATAGTTGATCCATATGGGTAAAACTCTGTAACCTAGGACACATGCGACTGTCTATGAAAATCATTATAAATAATGCAATGAAATAAAGTCATCAGACAAAACAAATGGAATATTCATACATAAGGGGAATAAGACCTATCTCAAAAAAGCTTGAAAGTTGATTGCTGAAGAATTGATGTTTTTGAACTGTGGCGTTGAGAAGATTCTTGAGAGTCCCTTGGACTGTAAGGAGATCCAACCTGTCCATTCTAAAGGAGATCAGTCCTGGGTGTTCATTGGAAGGACTGATGCTAAAGCTGAAACGCCAATACTTTGGCCACCTCATGGGAAGAGTTGACTCACTGGAAAAGACTCTGATGCTGGGAGGGATTGGGGGCAGGAGGAGAAGGGGACAACAGAGGATGAGATGGCTGGATGGCATCACTGACTGGATGGACATGAGTTTGAGTGAACTCCGGGAGTTGGTGATGGACAGGGAGGCCTGGCGTGCTGTGATTCATGGGGTCGCAAAGAGCTGGACACGACTGAGTGACTGAACTGAACTGAACTGAAGAAAAGCTCTGAAAGAATATGTCTAAAATGTTCAGTTATGTTTTGAGAAATAAGGTAATTGACAAAATAAGAATGTTGCATTGAATGGCAACAGGCAGATTGAAAATAACCCTCCAAACATTATAGAAACAGAAAGTGAATTTATTGAAATAAAATATTTATAGACGAATTAACAGTAGACTCAATAAGATTAAAGACAGTATTATTTAATTGGACAGCAGCTCTGTGGAAATCATCCAGAATATAGTATGAGATAAAAATAGGGAATATTTTAGAGAAGTTTAAAGATGTGTAAGACAGAGCTAAAAGCTCCAACATGTGTTTGATGCGGAGGGAGTTGGGAGGGGGTTTCAGGATGGGGAACACATGTACACCCATGGCTGATTCATGTCAATGTATTTTTTTTAATATAATTAAAAAAAGAAAAAATATGCAATGCATAAGAGAAAATAAAGAAGTGAATTGAGACATAATAGCCAAAAATTCTTAAAATTAAAGAAAGATTTGAGCAGTCAGAAAAAGCACACAGAGTTGTGAGAAAGATAAATTCATAGTTAGTTTATTCTTTCATTCATTTAGCAAAAAAAAAATTTTTTTTGAATACCTGTTATGTACCAGATGCTGTTTGGGGCCCAACAAATTGATTACAGCAGGCATACTTTATGCCCTCATGGTGCTGACATTGTAGTGTGTGGCACTTGTATGCAAATCGCAAGTGAAGAAGAGAGGAGGTATTCAGCATAACTGGGAAACAGCAAGGGTCCATTGTGGCTGGAATGGAGAAATAACCTGAAGTCAGGGGTTGATAAATCAAACTATGCTAATATTAAGTTCCATTCCTCAGAAGATGTCATTTGGTGCATGAAAAGGCAGGGTGCAGAGTGGAGAACATATTTGCAATATATTTTTCCAGTGAAAAGACTGTTGTCCTGTGTGTGTGTGTGTGTGTGTGTGTGTGTGTGTGTGTGTAAGCTGGAGAAGGAAATGGCAACCTACTTCAGTATTTTTTGCCTGGGAAATCCCATGGGTGAAGAGCCTGGTGGGTTCACAAAGAGTCTGACATGACTGAGTGACGAAACAACAATATATATATATAAGCACAGTAGTAAGGAAAAGGCAGAAAACAATTGAAAAGGACAAAAATATTTGAACCAGCTTCAGAAAGTAAACATTCAAAAGGCTTGTGAACATATGAAAAGATGCTCAACTCTATTAATCATTAGGGATTATATTAATACTTAATTACATATGCAATTTGGAACCACATTATGATGCCATATTACATCAAGAAGGTGGCGAAAAGAAGAGCTAATACTATTTAGTGTTGAGCAACAAAATTTTTTGGAGCAACAGAATTCTCATACATTACTGGTGGGAATGTACATTGGTAAAAAACCACTTTGCATAGCTGGGAGTACCTAATAAAGTTGTAATCATATTCCATGGCTCTGTAAGTATAGCTGTATAATCCTTTTTGGCTGCTCTAACACAATACTACAGACTAGGTAATTTGCAAAACAGAGAAATTTGTTTCTTATAGTTCTGGGCGTTGAAAGTATGAGATAAGGGTGATAGCATGCCAGCATGAGGGCACTTTTGGGGTCTCATACTTGGGGTCATTTTATCCCCATGTGGTGAAAGGGGCAAGGAACCACTCTGGGGTCTTTTATAAAAGCACTAATCCCACTCATGAGAGTTTCACTTTCATGACATAGGCACCACACAAAGGCCCATCTTCTAATATTATCACACAGGATTTCAACATACAAACTGGGGGTAGGGGCACAAAAGTTCAGACCAGAATGAATGTATACATTTGATTACCATATTATATGTATAGGAATGTTCATGGTATCACTATTTGTAGCAGCCAAAACCAAAAACTAACCAAGATGTGGAAGAATTGATAGAAATGTATGCTTTGTTTATACAGTGGAATACTATACAGCAGTGGAAATGACTGAACTACTGCTACATGAAATAACACATGTGTATCTCACAACCATAATATTGAGCACACTAAGCCAGATACAGAAGGGTATAATAGACACTGCATAGAATATGTTCCTAACCGTGTGTAGTTCAGCAAATTAATTCTGTTGTTTAAATCACTCTGTTAAGATCACTGAGAACTGAAGTATAATACAAGTTCTGGATCGCCTCTGTTTATAACCCAATAAGAAAGAGAAAGCTTTTTGTTTTCCAGTCTTCTCTAGAGAATTCTCACTTAGCCAAAATGAATTTTAAATTTTAGTTTCTATCAGTACCAAAGCTTGCTTTTTAATTAATTCTTAAATTTTTCTTGGTTTTACTGGTCATCTTCAGAACTTTCAGGGGAAGTCATAATGCTGGATGTATAAATGTGATGGGCTCATTTTGAGAGGAGAGGTTTGTTTTATTTTTTAGACAGTAGAGATGCTTTAAACTGAAGGGAAGCTAGTTTTCTTTCCATTTCCTTTTCTATATGAGTTATATGCTTCCCTGGTGGCTCAGCTGGTAAAGAATCTGCCTGTAATGTGGGAGACCTGGGTTCAATTCCTGGGTTGGGAAGATCCTCTGGAGAAGGGAATAGGTACCCACTCCAGTGTTCTGGCCTGGAGAATTCCATGGACTATTCATGGGGTTACGAAGAGTCAGACAAAAGAGTAGTTTTCTTTCCATTTCCTTTCCTATGGTATATAAGTAAGAGTAGCTTGTTGGCAAAACATGCTGTTCAGTGTGGAGGTAGGGGATGGAGAGTGAGATTTTCAATTTGGTTATGAAAACACTCCCTTCTGAACAAGTTAGGACATTTTCCTTTAGAAGGGGAGGTAAAGACATTTTTAATGAGCTGGTAAATTATTTCATACAGAACTGAAAACCAAGAAAATCCTTAGGCCAATCCCCTAATGCTCATGTTGGAGCAGTTATGGAGAATCTAAGGAGATTTGATGGTACTAATTATTTTTGAAATCGTCAGAGACTTGGGGACTCTTTTGATTGGGGGGGCTTCTTGTCTTAATTTTAAAGTGTAAAAATTTTATTTTATAAAAAAGTTTAATACCAACCCCCATAACTATAGTCGTGTACTTAAAAGTGTTATAAAAACTAACTGAATGATAATAGTGTTTCTTTCTTTCCTTTTTTTTAACTGTTTCCCCGCATATTTCTGCTTGTTTGTGGGAAAGGTCGGGTAGGAGTGAGATTGAAGGAGAGTATGTGCTTAACCTTGTTTGGCGTCTTGTTTTATTCTTTGCTTTTCTACAAGCTGTGATCTGCAAGCTGGAGTTTTTAGCCTCCATAAAAGAAGTGGTAGGCTTGGTAGTAATATGACTGGAATATGAAATGAATCAGTGTACTGGAAAATACCTTAATTTGGTTTATGGTAACATGGCATTCACTGGCAAGATAGTTGGTTTTATCCTGGGTGTTCATTGGAAGGACTGATGCTAAAGCTGAAGCTGCAATACTTTGGCCACCTCATGCGACGAGTTGACTCACTGGAAAAGACTCCGATGCTGGGAAAGGTTGGGGGCGGGAGGAGAAGGGGACGACCGAGAATGAGATGGCTGGATGGCATCACCGACTCTGTGGACATGAGTTTGAGTGAACTCCGGGAGTTGGTGATGGACAGGGAGGCCTGGTGTGCTGTGATTCATGGGGTCGCGGAGAGTCGGACGCGACTGAGCGACTGAACTGAACTGAACTGAAGAGGGAACTTATAAGAGGATCAGAGACATTGCTTTTCCCTGAGTCTTTTAATATTTAGTCTGTGTCTTCATGACAATCAATGTTGAGTTATTTCAGCTTATCTGAGTGTAGTGCTTATCAGTTCCAGATCATTAATTCAGTTCCCATATGGGCCAGTTTGGCTTTGTTCAGTTCCTTGGCCACACATTAGCTCTGAACTGTCATCTCATAAGTGAGTGCTATTGATCACTGAAGACAGAACCAGAGATTATGAATGAATAAGCTCAAATCCATCACAATTGCCAGAAAGGAACTCAAACTACAGGCTCACCATGGCAAACTAGTGTCATCTTCTGTATACAAAAGAAAATAATGACTTTGTTGATATATAAGGTCTACACACCAACTTAGCAGTGGCCACAGGGCTGGAAAAGGTCAGTTTTCATTCCAATCCCAAAGAAAGGCAATGCCAAAGAATGCTCAAACTACCACACAATTGCACTCATCTCATATGCTAGTCACTAATGGTAAAAATTCTCCAAGCCAGGCTTCAGCAATACGTGAACCATGAACTTCCAGATGTTCAAGCTGGTTTTAGAAAAGGCAGAGGAACCAGAGATCAAATGGCCAACATCTGCTGGATCATGGAAAAATCACGAGAGTTCCAGAAAAACATCTATTTCTTCTTTGTTGACTATGCCAAAGCCTTTGACTGTGTGGATCACAATAAAGTGTGGAAAATTCTGAAAGAGACTGGGATACCAGGCCACCTGACCAGCCTCTTGAGAAACCTATATGCAGGTCAGGAAGCAACAGTTAGAACTGGCCATGGAACAACAGACTGGTTCCAAATAGGAAAAGGGGTACGTCAAGGCTGTATATTGTCACCCTGCTTATTTAACTTACATGGAGAGTACATCATGAGAAATGCTGGGCTAGAGGAAGCACAAGTTGGAATCAAGATTGCTGGGAGAAATATCAATAACCTCATCTATGCAGATGATACCACCCTAATGGCAGAAAGTGAAGAGGAACTACAAAGCCTCTTGATGGAAGTGAAAGAGTAGAGTGAAAAAGTTGGCTTAAAGGTCAACACTCAGAACACTAAGATCATGGCATCTGGTCCCATCACTTCATGGCAAATAATGGGGAAACATTGGAAACAGTGTCAGACTTTATTTTTTGGGCTCCAAAATCACTGCAAATGGTGACTGCAGCCATGAAATTAAAAGATGCTTACTCCTTGGAAGGAAAGCTATGACCCACCTACACAGCATATTAAAAAGCAGAGACATTACTTTGCCAACCAGGGTCCGTCTAGTCAAGGCTATGGTTTTTCCACTGGTCACGCATGGATGCGAGAGTTGGACTGTGAAGAAAGCTGACAGCCGAAGAATTGATGTTTTTGAACTGTAGTGTTGGAGAAGACTGTTGAGTGTCCCTTGGACTTCAAGGAGATCCAACCAGTCCATCCTGAAGGCTATCAGTCCTGGGTGTTCATTGGAAGGACTGATGCTAAAGCTGAAACTCCAATACTTTGGCCACCTCATGCAAAGAGTCGACTCACTGGAAAAGACTCTGATGCTGGGAGGGATTGGGGGCGGGAGGAGAAGGGGACGACAAAGGATGAGATGGCTGGATGGCATCACCGACTCAATGCATATGAGTCTGAGTGAACTCCAGGAGTTGGTGATGGACAGGGGGGCCTGGCGTGCTGCGATTCATGGGGTTGCAAAGAGTCAGACATGACTGAGCGACTGAACTGAACTGAACACCATCCAACCCCATGGACTGTAGCCTATCAGGCTCGTCCATCCATGAGATTTTTCCAGGCAAGAGTACTGGAGTGGGTTGCCATTTCCTTCTCCAGGGATCTTCCCCACCCAGGTATTGAAACTGGGTCTCCCGCATTGTAGGCAGACGCTTTTACCATCTGAGCCACCAGGGAAGCCTATTCTGAAATTAAGCTCACAGCAACTTATTGAGGTAGGCTTTAATCTCACTTACGGGAAAATCAGACTCAATGAGGTTCAGTTCAGTTCAGTTCAGTTCAATCGCTCAGTTGTGTCCGACTCTTTGCGAATGTAGTTATAATGGCCAAAGGGGAAGATGGTATGATTTGAATTCAAATAAAGTTGAGTTTGGGCTTTCTAGGTGGCTCAGTGGTTAATAATCTGCTTGCAACGTAGGAGACGTGGCAGGAGACATGGGTTTGATCCCTGGGTCAGGAAGATACTCTGGAGGAGCAAATGGCAACACACTCCAGTATTCTTGTCTGGGAAATCCCCTGCACAGAAGTGCCTGGTGGGCTACAGTCCATGAGTCACAAAGAGTCAGACACAACTCAGTGACTGAGCATGCAAAGTTGAGTTTGAAATCTAGCTTTGATAACATATAAATGTGAAGTGGGAAAGCTTATCTATTTTCTTACTAAGATAGGATTAAAAATGTGTGCCTTGCATTATCAAGGTTAAAAGAAATGATGCATATAAATCACTTACCACTAAGCCTGGCAAGTGTTATTTTTTTAAAGGGATCTGCTTGGGATCACACAATTCATGGCAGAACGAGCGCTTGCTTGCACATGGATCCTCTAAGTTGAGTGCCCTCCCCTCTGTATGACAGCTGAGATTATGTGAAATGAAGGGTAGAGGTGGGAAGTCACTATCACTTTCCTCTATATCAGTACAGTTGCTCAGTGTGTCCGACTCTTTGCGACCCCATCAACCGCAGCACGCCAGGCCTCCCTGTCCATCACCAACTCCCGGAGTCCACCCAAACCCATATCCATCGAGTTGGTGATGCCATCCAACCATCTCATCCTGTCGTCCCCTTCTCCTCCTGCCCTCAATCTTTCCCAGCATCAGGGTCTTTTCAAATGAGTCAGCTCTTTGCATCAGGTGGCCAAAGTGTTGGAGTTTCAGCTTCAACATCAGTCCCTCCAATGAACACCCAGGACTGATCTCCTTTAGGATGGACTGGTTGGATTTCCTTGCAGTCCAAGGGACTCTCAACAGTCTTCTCCAACACCACAGTTCAAAAGCATCAATTCTTCAGTGCTCAGCTTTCTTTATAGTCCAACTCTCACATCCATACATGACCACTGAAGAAACCATAGCCTTGACTAGACAGACCTTTGTTGGCAAAGTAATGTCTCTGCTTTTTAATACGCTATCTAGGTGGGTCATAACGTTTCTTCCAAGGAGTAAGCGTCTTTTAATTTCATGGCTGCAATCACTATCTGCAGTGATTTTGGAGCCCAGAAAAATAAAGTCAGCCATTGTTTCCACTACTTCCCCATCTATTTGCCATGAAGTGGCAATATATGAACCTCTATATGGCAGTTGCCAAACCTGCCTGTGCATTTAAAAGAGGCAATTGAGGAGTATGATTAAGTTCTTGGGTTTCCACGTCATCCTAGACCCATGACTGTCCAGGTACAGACCGTGTTTCCCAATCAAATGACTAAGTTCTCACAGAGCAGTTGAGAGACTTAGTGTTATGGGCAACTTCTACCTTGCTGCTGATAAAGAAATCACTTGGCTTGAATGTCTACTCTTTTCCTTCCCAAAGCTGAAAAGTGAATATGACAGTGACCTCACTTTGACCCAAGAGTCAAGGCGAGACTTCAGCCATTAAGTTTGCAAAAGTGTCTTGTTTAATACAGTTAATATTTTATAACTATAAATGGAATGTATCCTTTAAAAATTGTGAATCACTGTGTTGTGCACTGGAACTTACATAATATTGTACATCAACTCTACTTTGATTTAAAAAAAAATCACTTCTTGTTTCTAAGCTGGTTATGTGGATGAGCAAGAAGGAAGAAACTTGGGGTCTTAAGTGATTAGATAGAGCCCAGCTACTCTGCCTATCTGGGCTACTCATTGTCAGGACTGTTAAGAAAGAAATACATGTCTATCTTAAATTATGTTGCTGTATTTTGGGGTACAAGATACTCTTTGCTTCAGAAGTTTAGTCTTTAAGCTACTTCAGTTCAGTTCAGTTCAGTCGCTCAGTCATGTCTGACTCGTTGCGACCCCATGAATCACAGCACACCAGGTCTCCCTGTCCATCACGAACTCCCGGAGTTCACTCAAACTCATGTTCATCGAGTCGGTGATGCCATCCAGCCATCTCATTCTCTGTTGTCCCCTTCTCCTCCTGCCCCCAATCCTTCCCAGCATCAGAGTCTTTTCCAGTGAGTCAACTCGTCCCATGAGGTGGCCAAAGTATTGGAGCTTCAGCTTTAGCATCAGTCCTTCCAATGAACACCCAGGACTGATCTCCTTTAGGATGGACTGGTTGGATCTCCTTGCAGTCCAAGGGACTCTCAAGAGTCTTCTCCAGCACCACAGTTCAAAAGCATCAATTCTTCGGCGATCAGCTTTCTTCACAGTCCAACTCTCACATCCATACATGACCACTGGAAAAACCATAGCCTTGACTAGATGGACCTTTGTTGGCAAAGTAATGTCTCTACTTTTTAATATACTATCTAGGTTGGTCAAAGCTACTTAGGAGGCTTTAAAAAACAGTCAAACTCTATGAGACTTTAAAATTACAATCTTTGTGAGTGAGCTCAGGAGTCGACGTTAATAAACTGTCCTGATAGCTAGACTTGAGAACCACTGTTCTGTGCAACAAAAGACCCTTTCTCTGAAAGTCTTCACTTTTTATAGAACAAGAAAGATTAGGAGGAGAGGGAGGGAAAACTAGAGAGAAGGATAAAGCACATGACCAGAGAGAAGCTAAGACAAGACTGGAGTTTTCTAATGTTGATCGTGGTTTTCATACTTCTGGATCCAATCCCTTTTCAAGAGTGACTTAGCATTCCTGCTCTTGATATGGTTGTGTGTGTGTGTGTGTGTGTGTGTGTGTGTTCATTTGCTCAGTTGTGTCTGACTCCTTATGGCCCCATGGACTGTGGCCCACCAGGCTCCTCTGTCCATGAGATTCTCCAGGGAAGAATACTGGAGTGGGTTGACATGCCCTCCTCCAGGTGATCTTCCCGACCCAGGGATCGAACCTGCGTCTCTTGCATCTTGTGCATTGGGCAAGTGGATTCTTTACTGCTAGTGCCATCTGGTGGAGAGGGCAATGGCACCCTACTTCAGTACTCTTAGCTGTAGAATCCCATGGACGCAGGAGCCTGGTGGGCTGCAGTCCATGGGGTCGTTGAGAGTAGGACACAACTGAGCGACTTCACTTTCACTTTCATGCATTGGAGAAGGAAATGGCAACCCACTCCAGTGTTCTTGCCTGGAGAATCCCACGGACGGGGGAGCCTGGTGGGCTGCCGTCTATGGGGTTGCACAGAATCGGACATGACTGAAGTGACTTAGCAGCAGCAGCAGCAGTGCCATCTGGGAAACCCCCTTGAAAGAGGTGCATATCCCTAAAGCTGTGAAAAGAGAAAATATTTATTTAGAGTTTTCCCTCCTTCCAAGGAGGTGGGTACTTCACTGCATTGGTGAAATACAACAGGCTGGGGAGTTAGAGACGTCAATTGTTCTGCTTAAGAAAAGGGACTTAAGTTTCAGTCCTAGAGCTGCGTTGGAAATGCTGGGACAGCAGAACTTGTAGTTCAGAAGAGAGAGACTGCTGCATTGGGAGAGAACATTTGGGGAGATGATGGAAGTTTGACCATGCAGTATGGAGTATAAGCCCTCTTTTCCATTTCCCCACAAAACTTTCAACAACACATCTTTTTTTTGTGTGTAGCTAGTATGTTGATGAGCTGGATATATCTTTTTTGTAAAAAATTATTTATTTCTGATTTTTTTTTTGGCTGCACTAGGTCTTCACTGCTCTGTGCGAGCTTTCTCTAGTAGCAGCGAGCAGGGACTACTTTCTAGTTATGGTGTGTGGGTTTCTCATTGCAGTAGCTTCTCTTGTTGAAGAGCATGGGGTCTGGGCATATGGGCTTCAATATATATCGTGTGAACTCAGTTGTGGCTCACAGGCCCTAGAGCACAGGCTATGTAGTTGTGGTACATGGGATTCATTGCCCTGCAGCATGTGGGATCTTCCTGGACCAGGGATCGAACCCGTGTCCCCTGCACTGGCTGGTAGATTCTTAACCACAGGACCACTGGGGAAGTCCGAGCTGGATATATCTTGATGTCCAGGGTTTTTCCAAGTACCCAATTCAGCTTCGGGTTGATATGAAATGAGATGAGCATTCTTTCCATGGGATCTAACCAGTATCACTTAAAATAGTTGGTTTTTGTAATTAGCAACCAAAAAAAAAAAAAAAAAACACCACCAGTTAAGACTATTTGTTCTATGTAGGAAACTTCCCTGGTGGCTGAAACAGTAAAGCGTCTGCCTACAGTGCAGGAGACCCGGGTTCAACCCCTGGGTCAGGAAGATCTCTTGGAGAAGGAAATGGCAACCCACTCCAGTATTCTTGCCTGGAAAATCCCATGGCCGGAGGAGCCTGGTAGGTTACAGTATATGGGGTCTCAAAGAGTCAGACATGACTGAGTGACTTCACTTCAGAGGGCTTCCCAGGTTGTGCCAGTGGTAAAAGAATCTGCTGGCCATTGTAGGTGACACCAGAGACACGGGTTTGATCCCTGGGTCAGGAAGATCCCCTGGAGTAGGAAATGGCAGCCCACTCCAGTGTTCTTGCTTGGAGAATCCCATGGACTGAGGAGCCTGGTGGGCTACAGTCCGTAGGGTTGCAAAGGGTCAGATATGACAGCACACATGCACTGCCCTGCACCATATGGTATAGATACAAACTTAGCCATTCTGTATAATCCTCATGCTAACTTCTTTATACCTATTCAATTTTTGACAACTTGTGCTTTTCAATAATGGCCCTTGAATGTTTATTCCCTCTATACCTGATACTTATATGTAAGATATCAAATTGAGTTTGGGAAGAGGAAAATGATGCCAGTACTGTCAGTAGTCATCTTAATCTTCCTGTTTAGACTGCTGCTCATGTGATGAACGGCCTCGTTTCACTCCGGAACAGCTGCATTTTATTGATGTGGCTTGTTGTATTTGTAAAGAGTCCATAGGTTACAAGTTGGCTCAAGTGCAAAGTGTTCTGATTAATGATCATCTTCAAAATGACAAGTGATAAAGCACTTGAGGATTCTAGGAGTGAAGAGACAACCTTGCAGCATTATTGGAGGCTCCTGAATTTCTAGTGACTGTAAAAATATCTCTTTAGAGATGGGCTAACACACACATCCTCTAATAAATTAAAATTTTTGATACACACCTCTGTCTTTTTGTTGCCAAGTACTACTATGCTTTAGTCAGATAAAAGGCAGAGTGTTGTGCCTGGTATTTGATCACTTTAGAAGACTTTATAGTGGGCTTCTATATACTAACATGGACTTCTCAGATGGTTCAGTGGTAAGGAATCTACCTGTCAATGTAGGAGATGCTGGAGACTTGGGTTTATTCCCTGGGTGAAGAAGATTCCCCTGGAGAAGGAAATGGCAACCCACTCCAGTATTTTTGCTTGGAATAACCCATGGACAGAGGAGCCTGATGGGCTATAGTCCATGGGGTTACAAAAAGTCAGACATGACTGAGCACAGCAATAGCAACAATAGTGTAACACACTACTGTTTTTATCCTTTGCCTTTAGATTATAAACTAATAAAATGGAGGATTTCCTTTTATAATCAAAAGACAGGATGTTCAGAATTTCAGGACTATCCCAGAAATACCATTAGAGAGACTGTGCTGGGAGGGTTAATTTATTTGTGATCTGTTTCACTGTTCTTTTGTTTGGCTTTGTTTTTATAACTTTTCAGAATAAGAGAGTGATTGCATATACTGCTGTAGCATTTTCTCAGAACACCCATATGGGGCATATTTTAGATGAAACAGAGTCTCTGGTTGGCAGTAGCTCCCTTTCATTTCACCCTATTATTAAGAGTCATTTCTCAAGCCGTTTTTAAAATTTACATCTGGAATAGAAAAATAGAGGACTCTAAAGATGTCTTTGAAAATTAATTCTGTTGTAAGTCTTCTCACCGTCTAGGGAATTGAAACTTAGCTGCAGATTTTCTTTAAGTGTGCTCTCTGGATGCTGAGCAGGATTCAGTTAGTGGTGTATTGAAAACAAGGGAATGTTAGTGATGGCAATCAGCACACATTAAATGGTGCATTTTTTTTTTTTTAAATGAGCTCTGAATCAGAAGTCATAATCACTCAGTCACCTGCTGGTTTCATTTGCCCTTCAGGAATGAGGACATCTCAAAGTGCAGAGGATTTTAATAGAATAGAGCCAGACAAGCTTGTTATATAGAATTTTATTTGACAGGCTGGAACTTGTTTCCATTATTCTTTTTTCTGAATTACATGAAAAACTGTATTCCATGGTGCATTGTGAAAGGATAAATGGTAGATGACATCAAAATAAAGCAAAGTGGTCTTTTTTCCTCCATTACTGATATTATCTTCCTGTGGCTGTGAGTACCAGATCCCATGATAAGGCAATTAAATAGTTCATGTAACAGACTTAAATTGAAGAAAGTAGGGAAAACCACTAGACCATTCAGCTATGACCTAAATCAAATCTCTTATGACTGTACAGTGGAAGTGAGAAATAGATTTAAGGGACTAGATCTGATAGGCAGAGTGCCTGATGAACTATGGACGGAGGTTTGTGACATTGTATAGGAGACAGGGAGCATGACCATCCCCAAGAAAAAGAAATGCTAAAAAGCAAAATGGCTGTCTGAGGAGGCCTTCCAAATAGGTGTGAAAAGAAGAAAAGTGAAAAGCAAAGGAGGAAAGGAAAGATACACCCATTTGAATGCAGAGTTCCAAAGAATAGCAAAGAGAGATGTGAAAGCCTTCCTCAGCAGTCAGTGCAAAGAAATAGAGGAAAACAATAGAATGGGAAAGACCAGAGATCTCTTCAAGAAAATTAGAGATACCAAGGGAACATTTCATGCAAAGATGGGCTCGATAAAGGACAGAAATGGTATGGACCTAACAGAAGCAGAAAATATTAAGAAGAGGTGGCAAGAATACACAGAAGAACTGTACAAAAAAGATCTTCACGACCCAGATAATTACAATGGTGTGATGACTCACACTCATCTAGAGCTGGACATCCTGGAATGTGAAGTCAGGTGGGCCTTAGGAAGCATCACTACAAACAAAGCTAGTGGAAGTGATGGAATTCCAGTTGAGCTATTTCAAATCCTAAAAGATGATGCCGTGAAAGTGCTGCACTCAATGTCAGCAAATTTGGAAAACAGCAGTGACCACAGGACTGGAAATGGTCAGTTTTCATTCTAATCGCAAAGAAAGGCAATGCCAAAGAATGCTCAAACTGCTGCACAATTGCACTCATCTCACATGCTAGTCAAGTAATGGTCAAAATTCTCCAAACCAGGCTTCAGCAATACATGAACCATGAACTTCCAGATGTTCAAGGTGGTTTTAGGAAAGGCAGAGGAACAAGAGATCAAATTGCCAACATTTGCTGGATCATGGAAAAAGCAAGAGAGTTCCAGAAAAACATCTACTTCTGCTTTATTGACTATGCCAAAGCCTTTGACTGTGTGGATCACAATAAAGTGTGGAAAATTCTGAAAGAGACTGGAATACCAGACCACCTGACCTGCCTCTTGACAAACCTGTATGCAGGTCAGGAAGCAACAGTAAGAACTGTACATGGAACAACAGACTGGTTCCAAATAGGAAAAGGAGTACGTCAAGGTTCTATATTGTCACCCTGCTTATTTAACTTATATGCAGAGTACATCATGAGAAACGCTGGGCTGGATGAAGCACAAGCTGGAATCAAGATTGTGGGAGAAATATCAATAACCTCAGCTATGCAGATGACACCACCCTTATGGCAGAAAGTGAAGAACTCAAAAGCCTCTTGATGAAAGGGGAAGAGGAGAGTGAAGAAGTTGGCTTAAAGCTCAACATTCAGAAAACTAAGATCATGGCATCCTGTCCTATCACTTCATGGAAAATAGATTGGGAAACAGTGGAAACATTGGCTGACTTTATTTTTCTGGGCTCCGAAATCACTGCGGATAGTGATTGCAGCCATGAAATTAAAAGACGCTTACTCCTTGGAAGGAAAGTTATGACCAACCTAGATGGCACATTAAAAAGCAGAAACATTACTTTGCCAATAAAGGTCCATCTAGTCAAGACTATGGTTTTTCCAGTGGTCATGTATGGATGTGAGAGTTGGACTATAAAGAAAGCTGATTGCCGAAGAATTGATGCTTTTGAACTGTGGTGTTGTAGCAGACTGTTGAGAGTCCCTTGGACTGCAAGGAGGTCCAACCAGTCCATCCTAAAGGAGATCAGTCCTGGGTGTTCATTGGAGGGACTAATGTTGAAGCTGAAACTCCAAAACTTTGGCCACCTGATGCAGAGACCTAACTCATTTGCAAAGACCTTGATGTTGGGAAAGATTGGGGGCAGGAGGAGAAGGGGACGACAGAGGATGAGATGGTTGGATGGCATCACTGACTCAATGGACATGGGTTTGGGTGGACTCCGGGATTTGGTGATGGACAGGAAAGCCTGGCGTGGTGTGATTCATGGGGTCGCAAAAAGCCGGACATCACTGAGCGACTGAACTGAACTGAACTGAATAGACTTACTCCAGTGACAGCCTGGGACAGTAAAATAATGCAAATAGATGTACCGTTTGAGTATGTAGTTCCCTAAAATGAACTTGATAGAGGCATTACAGTGAAAATAGTAAGGCACTGCTACCACTTTTTTTTCCTTTGGAAGGTCTTTGTAAAGACCTTCATACAAATTGACTTTCCAATCTCGTTTTCTACCAGCATTAATGTGGTTATTATTCATTTTTATCTTTGTTGAAGATTTTGGATACATTTACTGTTTCTGATAAGAGAGAGGGTTCATGATCCTGCTGACTTTAAGTCCATGTTCATGAATATATAAAACTGACACTTCATACATACACAATTTGACCTACAGTTCACAAAAGCAAAGCAGACTGAATTGGATGGGAAATGATGAGGACCCCTGTTTCATAATGTGTTCTTCGTCTAGTTGGCCACAGCATGCGTCACGATGATATCCAAATAGTCCATTTTAGGGGACCCTGGGTCCTCCGAACATTTCTTATTTCTCTAGCTGTGCATTCTCAACAGTATTTCCTCCATCCCTTTCATGAGTCTCATACATCAGGTCTTACACTTTTATAATTCTTACTGTATCACTTTGTTAATTGTAGAAAATTTTGAAAAGATGAAAATAAGAATCCCATGACTCTGTGTCCAGACATAACTAATATTAACATCTCAGTTTCTTTTCTTTTTTCCTACCTTCCACTCCTCTTCCTATTGTTTTCCTCTCCTTCCTACTTTCCCTGTGAGATTAAATCAAATTATAAAGAGGACAGTCTTCCTCATAATGCTTTAAGGCAGAAGCCGCTAACCTTTTTGTTACCAGGGGCCAGTTTCGTGGAAGACAGTTTTTCCCTGGTCAGGTGGGGGATGGTTTCAAGATGATTCAAGCACATTGCATTTATTGCGAACTTTATTTCTATTATTATTACCACATCAGCTCCCCCTCAGTTCTTCAGGCATTAGATCCTGGATGTTGGGGACCCCTGCTTTAGAGAATTCATCGTTTGGAAGTGGAATCTCTACCAGGCTATTTTGGTCCATTAGTTCCTCAGGTAGGTAGTGGATGTCCACATACAAAAATATTTCCCCATGTTTAGGATCCTGCTTATGAGCCCTCTCATATAGAGAGCCTTTTCATAGAGTCTTATCTGTAACATGTAACATCAGCATTAGAGGCTGTATTGAGGTGGCTGCTGTTATGAGAGAGTATTTTACCTGGCTTAAGTGAAGGCTCAGCGTATGGAGAGGAGAGTGGCAGTGTTTATTTTATTCTTTCATTTCCAGACTCGTTAAGAGCCACACAAGGGGTATGAGCTAATTATGAATAATGTAGTAATAAAATGCCAGGTTCTTAAGTCAGGCAGGCTTGGCCATGATGACCTTAGGGAAATCTTTCATATTATCCAAGTTTCTATGTCCTCATCTAAGCAATATAGACAACAATAGGGTGTCACTTAGAGGGCTCTTGTGAACACCCCCCTCTCTCTCATCTGCTCCCTTGTTATAATGTGTGTGTGTGTGTGTGTGTGTGTGTTCAGTTGTCTGACTCTTTGTGACCCCATGGACTGTAGCCCACCAGGCTTCTCTGTCCATGGGATTTCTCAGGCAGCAATACTTGAGTAGGTTGCCATTTCCAGAGATCTTCCCAACCCAAGGATCGAACCTACATCTCTTGTGTCTCCTGCATTGGCAGGCAGATTCTTTACCACTGCGCCACCTGGCAGTCCTTAGTAATTACAGGTCCCAATATTCATGTCCTTGTGTAATCTCTGCCTTCCTTGATACTAGACTTGACTCTGTGATTTTTCTTTGACTATGAAACTTGCTTGGTTAATGGGACATTAGCAATCAAGACACAAAGCACTGTCCAGTGGGGCTTGGTTTCTTCTGCTAACTGATCACTGTGAAGAATCCCATACCCTACTGATGACATAGGGTCCAATCAACAGCCAACACCAATTGTCAGATATACATGTAAAGACATCTTAGATTATCTAGTCTCTACTAAATTGTTAATTAAGTCCAGGAAAGATCTGCAGAAGAATCACACCGATTGGTAAATTAAGTGGTAATTATTTTATGTTACTGAGTTTTGGGGTCGTTTTTCATGGAGTGATAGACAACCGTCATAACACCCTTTGTGTATGACTTTGTATTTTCTTTTAATAAAAGGCAGAGTTCATTTTACCATCTCTTGATTCTGAGTTTGGTCATAGGACTTGCTTTGGGCAATGGGATACTTAGCAGAAATGATGCAGATAGAAGCTTGTAAAAGCACTTTTATTTTTGGTTTTCTCACTTGCTTCTCTGCCTTTGCCTTGAGAAAGCCTGGCTTAGTAGAGAAGAGAGTCAGTTCAGAATTGCTCAGTTTCAACTGAGGCTGTTTAAGATCAGTGACTGGGTGACAAGTGTCAGACGTGAGTGAGCCCAGCTAAGGCCAGAAGTGCTAAGCCCAAATTGCCAGCCTTCATTGATGACTCACAGGCTTCTGACCAAAGGAATGCCTATTGTTTTAAGCTGTTCATCTTAGGGTAATTTGTCGTGCAGTGTTATTGCGAATAGATAACTAATGCATCCCCCTTGCCTAAACGTTGTGCATTCACAGCAGCTGCTAAAGCATTGTCTCCTCTATCCAAATATTCCCATGTGATTCTCTCAGTGCCCTAATTTTCTCAGTGTGTATTCTATCCTCTTTCCTCAAGCCCATCTTGTTGACTCAGGTCTGGGCTCTATTTTTTGGTCCTGTTTCCAAAAGACCTCTAATATCACCTCAGACCTGATGAGCCTCATAACTCTGAGAATATAATGCAGCCCATACTTCTATGATAAAACTCAGGATTTTTGAATAATTGATAGATCAAAATCACATTTTTCTAGACTGACCCAATCAATTCTGATGCTCAAGGCTTAGCTTTACTTTTCCTGGATAGCTGGTGCACTGCAGCTGTCCCTCTAATAGAAGCCACAGAAATAGAACATTTCTCCCCATTTTGATGTTTGGTTATGAATTCCACATGCAAATCCTCACTACTTTTCAATCTGCTATAGAAGCTTTCCAGGGCAGAGAAACAATCTACCAAGGACATGGAAAACCCAGTGTTTTGGACTCCTGGAATAAACTCAGATACTGAGTCCTGTGCATGCTCAGGTTTCCCAGGTGGCGTGGTGGTAAAGAATCTACCTACCAGTGCAGGAGATGCAGGTTTAATCCCTAGGTCAAGAAGATCCACTGGAGAAAGAAATGGAAACCCACTCTACTATTCTTACCCAGGAAATCGCATGGACAGAGGAATATGGCGGGCTACAGTCCATGGGGTTGTAATAGGGACACGGCCGAGCACACCTGCACTCACGTACACTCTCACTTAATCCTTTAGCCCCACAGCACTTTCAGTGCTCTGTGCTAATCATGACTCAGAGGACTCCTGTTGAGATGGTACTGTCTGGAAATTTCTGTACTCATGTTGTTGGTGATGCCTGTATTGGTCCAGAGGCCCCTTAGACCAATTGGAAGACCCACAGCTGCCTCCAAAGTCTCCAGGTGATCTAGTTATTAAAACATATTTGAACTATTCCAAGCATGGCTGATCAGTCTCTTCTAAAAATTAATTCTTATTTCTAAAATATAATGGATATGCATTGAAATGAGGTTAAACACTAATATCCAGTGTGTAATTTTATCACGGAGAAGGCAATGGCAAGCCACTCCAGTACTCTTGCCTAGAAAATCCCATGGATGGAGGAGCCTGGTAGGCTGCGGTCCATGGGGTCGCTACTAGTCGGACACGACTGAGCAACTTCACTTTCACTTTTCACTTTCACACATTGGAGAAGGAAATGGTAACCCACTCCAGTGTTCTTGCCTGGAAAATCCCAGGGATGGCGAAGCCTGGTCGGCTGCTGTCTATGGGGTCGCACAGAGTCGGACACGACTGAAGCGACTTAGCAGCAGCAGCAGCAATTTTATCAATAAACTTTCTCATTTTAGTAAATTCATATAATACTATTTGATTCTGGTTTCCACTCAGGACGCTCATTCTTGAACCACATTGTCAACTTAAATTGTTGTTTCAGTCTCAGCAAGATCTTTTCAATGTGTGCTCTGGTTTACCACTGTTATTACAAGAATCACAATGACTCAGGTCTGCTTGAGTGTGAGACCTTTCATATACTTTTTCAGCAGACTATTAGACATATTGAAAATGAGCTCAGAAAAGTAAGATTTTGAAGTGACTTCAGCAACCTAGGGAACTTTCCTAAGTCTCAATTTCTTCATCTCTAAAATAGGATTAATAATACATTAGGAGTACTATTGTAATAGTAATATACAATCATGATGTTGTTATGAGAATTAGATCATCTCTGTAAAGCACTTTAGCACCATGACTAGCCTGTGATACCTCTATACATGTTCACTGTAATTATTAAAAGGAGCTGTGAAAAAGTGTCTATTGTTTTAGCCATAGTTCATAGTTTAGGAGATGATGAACATGACCGAAAGCCATATTTAACCCAAATGACATGACAGATTCTCACTTAATTCATTTCTTGAATAGGTGTTTATTGTGCACATACCATGTACTGGGAACACTACATGAATCCTGCCCTCATCAAGCATATATTTAAAGGGATAGATAGGTACTAAACTCACATTGTTGTTAGCTATTCGCTAAGTCATGTCCTACTCTTTTATAATCCCATGGACTGTAGCCCACCAGGCTCCTCTGTCCATGGAATTTTTCCAAGCAAGAATGCTGGAGGGGGTTGCCATTTCCATCTCCAGGGGATCTTCCCCACCGAGAGACTGAACCTACATCCTTAATTCTTTAAGATACAAGTAACATGTTATTAAAATAGGCATGATGATTATTCACTTTACAAAGAAATACTCTATTATAATTCTCTTAACAAAATATAAGATTGGTTCCATCATAAACAGTATTGAAAGGAACTATAAGTTTAAAGCGTAGGACACTGATACTGCAGTGTCCTACAGACATTTTAAAAAATCTTGTTCTGATTCTTGCTAATGAAATATACTTTATGGATGGTGTTTAATGACCCAGAAATAGCAGGATTTTAAGTATATATGTATATATATATATTATATATATATTTATTTACTTATATATTGGGCTTCCCTGTGGCTCAGCTGGTAAAGAATCTGCTTGCAATGCGGGGGTTCGATCCCTGGGTTGGGAAGATCCTCTGGAGAAGCGAAAGGCTACCCACTCAAGTATTCTGGCCTGGAGAAGTCCATGGACTGTATAGTTCATGGGGTTGCAAAGAGTCGGACACGACTGAGTGACTGTCACTTTCGCTTTTCAATGTGCCTTTCATTATTTAAGGTGAACAGAACTATGATATCTTAGAAAAGGATATTTTGTTTTGCCTAAATGGTGGGGTTTGTACTAAGTGCAATGTAACTGTAATTTTCTAATGATTATCCCATATTGTTATATCTTCTTTGTCTCTTATGACTGATCTTAATTTGGCATTGGCTGCTGCTTAAGCCACTTCCCTTACAAGAAGTCTGTGTGTGTATGTATGTGTGTGTGTGTTAGTTGCTCAGTCATGTCTGACTCTTTGCCACCCTGTTGACTGTAGCCTGCCTAGCTCCTCTGTCCATGGAATTCTCCTGGTGAGAATACTGGAGTGGGTTGTCATTCCCTTCTCCAGGGGATCTTCCCAAGCCAGGGATCAAACCTGGGTCTCTGCATTGTGGGCAAATTCTCTATCCTTTGAGCCACCAGAGTCTGAGGAATCAGTAAATAAACACTTAAATGGACTAAGAGAGTAGCTTTTTTAAAGAAGTCTTTTTGAAATTCAAATAATCACCCCCTAATGTGTAAGGGTTTTTCACCGGGAAGCTTGCTCTTGTGCTAGCTGTATTCTGCTGCATGTGGTAAGAAAATTTCTTCAAAAGATAATGTGAACACATGTTTTAAAGTATACTGCATGGTTTGAAGTAAATAGTATATAGAGGGAAAAATAATAAAATCTGAAGAAGTGAACCTAGAGTCTGAAATAAAGCTGAAGGGTTTCTAATGAGATGTCAATTTATGTCATTTATGTCAGTTTAACAAGAGGGAGAACAAGTCTTCGGGGGAAAAGAAAAAAATCAAATCGACATAAACAAGAAGAAAGAGCACGAGGTTCCCCAACAGGGTGAGCTGAATATTTTTTAAAAATCAAGTAGAAGCAAGAAGGTAGGATTTCCTAAGGTATTCTTGAGTCTCTTTTCTTAATAACTTTGCCTCTCCTCCCCCAAGGGGGCTGCACCTTATACACTCATTAAATGTCAAGTATTGCAACAAATAGTGATGCTCTTTCATTACTCTCGTCACTGATTTCTGCTGAGCATGTAGAAGGCTTCTCTGATTAGAAATCCTTGACAGAGAAGCTCAACGGGGTTTCTTTTGAACAGAGCAGTTGAAGTAGTTGAAGACTTGTATGCATCACATTATAACTCCTAATAGTTGCCAAGCAGAAAATCATCCTCTTCTGTAACTTAAAAATATATTTGGTCATGTATTCAAATATAACATATATTCAGATTCTGAGTGATCGGACTAAAATCTCTTTCAATTAATATTGCATTTAGTATTTAAACCCATTGGAACGTGAATAGAATTTGTATCCTACGTATGAAAATTGTGTAAATCTTAATTATGTTGACTTGGTTCATAGTGCTTTTCAGGCTTACTATATTCTACTTTTCTGTATGTTCATTCTATTAATTTTTGAGAGTTTGATGTTGAAACTCTAACTAAAGATCTCAATTGATCTACGTAAAAAATAATTGTTATATATAATGGAACTATATGTAACTTTGTTCTGTATTTTCCAAATCTCCTGTAAATGTGTTATCATATTTACATAATTTAAAAAATGTTAAAACCTATTAACTCATATGATTACAGGATCAAATGTCCTTTCTGGTTATCTTTGGAGGTGACATTTCTTTCATGTTACTTTAGAAGAATCACAGCATCATAATATCTCACAATTGGAAGGACCTCCAACTCTGTTTTGCTTTGCCCAAGTTAGTGGCAGAGCTCCTGCCAGAATTAAGTCTACCACATCCATCGCCCATGATCTTTCTGCAGTAAAGCTACTCCATGTCCAAGGATGCTTAATACAAATATCCTCCAGTGGAGATATAGACTATCAGTTATTTTATTATTTTCTTAATGGATGCAAGGATTGAAGTATTTTTGGCTCTGCCTTTTACCAGCTGTGAAACTTAATCAAGTTTTTAAGCTTCAGTTGGCCTTAGTTTTTCTCACTAAAATGATCAAGAAATTAGATTAATTTTTAAGGTCTCTTCGAATATCCAGATTCTGATTTTTTTTTAATTGAGGATAATTGCTTTACAATGTCGTGTTGGTTTCTGCCATACAACAATGTGAATCTGCTGTGATTATATATCCTTCTTGAGTCTCCTTCCCTACTCCCTTCCCAATCCTCTAGGTTGTCACAGAGTGCCAGGCTGGGCTCTTTGTGTTATATAGCAGCTTCCTACTAGCCACCTATTTTACACATGATAATGTACATATGTCAGTGCTACTTTCTCAATGTGTCCTGTCCTCTCCTTCTTTCTCTATGTCCGTAAGTCTGTTTTCTATGTCTATATTTCCATTCCTTTCCTGCAGATAGGTTCATCAGTATTATTTTTCTAGATTCTATATATATTCTATATATGGAATATATATATATATATGTACGTAAGTAAAAGTTGCTCAGTTGTGTCCAGCTCTTTGCGAACCCATGGACTATACAGTCCATGGAATTCTCTAGGCCGAAATTCTCTAGGCCAGAATTCTGGAGTGGGTTGCCTTTCCCTTCTCCAGGGGTATCTTCCCAGCCCAGGGATCGAACCCAGGTCTCCTGCATTGCAGACATATTCTTTACCAGCTGAGCCACAAGGGAAACTGCAATGAACATTGAGACCAGATGCTGATTTTATGCTGTGCTTTCCACTACCAAACATTTCACAAAGAATATGCTGCAGTCCATGGGGTCGTGAAGAGGTGACTGAACAACATGGATTTATCAGACATAGTGTGTGTTGAAGAAGTTGGTCTTCATAACTCACAGAGTGGGTTAAATCTCTAATGCCAAAATGATCCATAGTGATTCCATTGGGCAAAAACCCTGGGCGTTTATAGATGTTCAGTGTCTTTGGGGATAGTTAAGATAACCTCTTCTACCTATTTGCCGACATGTGACCAGTCTTTTCTCTCCTGTTCAGTAGCATTAGGAGTTCTCCTGCTACCTGAGTGTCACAAAAAGCCTGTTGCCCAGTTGACATCATGACAGTGGGAGGGGGAAAGTTTGTAATTCAAATGCATTAAGGAACTGGGTTGAGTTGGTCCCCAGGCTCTCGTGTGTGCATACTTTGCTTCTCATTCTCTGACATTTATTTTTAATATGTTGGTCTAGATTGTAATTCTGAGTCTGTGGTCTTCCTCCCCGCCCCATCAACATTGTAAGTGCTTTCAGAAAAGAAAAGGCATGATTTTTGTCTTTGAGAACCCCAAGCCTAAATTATTATAGTTTGTAGAGAAGTACGATGTTGCAGTTTAACTCTTTTTGTCAAAAGGAGAAGGACATTGACAACATTCAATCCCATAAAGGAGGGAAAGCCATCAAGTTCTGATATTTGGTGAGGACAGGGAGCAGACAAAAGGGAGTGAAATTTTAGGGAAAAATAATATGCGTTTTTTGAACATTTAAAAGAATTTATTTTATTGAAGTACATTTGATTTAGGGGGAAATAATGTTGAAAAAGTGATTGCCTAAGTAGGCAAATACCATCCAAACATTTGTAGTGCTAGTTGATTTCTCCATTCTTATAAATGAAGAACCCGGTTCAAGGAAGTTAAGTAATTTATCCCAAGTCACATAATTGGTGATTAGCAGCAGATCCACGTTTTAAATTCATGTCCACGTAATTTCACAAGATGTTATTTTCTGATTCTTTATCCACATCCCTTGATGCCAGATGTATTTTGAATATAAGAATTTAGAAGGTAGTACAGTGCAAATATCATGTGTTATATAAACAGTCCCAGCAAGGTCTAAGGCTCCCCGTAATCAAAACAGATTCATATGCTGGCAGAAAAGCATGAATATTCACCTATGGTGGGATAAATGAAGTCTATAAATAGCCTCATACCAGTTCAGGTCAGATTTTGCAGCCAAATAATTCAGGTCAGTTCAGTTTTGTGGCCAAAAAAACTGGGCTTTAGAACTTTCTGAATATCACAGCTGGGGACTTAAGGATTGTTGACTTGATTACCAGCCTGCCTAAGTCTATTGAGGGAGTTCTGAGTGGGCCCTGGGTTTTCTGATTGAGGAAATATTCTATGTCAGTCTTCTGAGCAGTCCCGTCAGAACTGGTGGTCAGCGATCAGAATCAGGGGCTGTGACTGTCTCTGTGGGGTCTGCCAGACCCAGGGGTTCTGACTGAGCAGCCAAATCCAATGGTAGTTAGAGCCAGGCAGTGCGCAATACCAGGGAGAACCTCTGTTGACCATGTTTTTGCTGCCCATTGAGCCTTTTTCCAGCGTCGCTCAGTGGTACAGAATTTGCCTCCCAACACAGTAGACTTTGGTTTGATCCCTTTGGGGATCCCTGGAAGATCCCCTGGAGAAGGAAATGGCAACTCCCTCCAGTATTCTTGCCTGGGGAATCCCGTGGACAGAGGAGCCTAGTGGGCTATAGCCATGGAGTCTCAAAGAGTCAGACATGACTGAGCACGCACACATGAAACTTTTCATGCCAGAAGTTTCTAGAGTGAACTTTTTCAGTGATATCACATATTCTATATTTGGGAAGTCATTGAAAAATAGAGGACTTGTTCTGTATAGATTCACATTGCAGTCAAATTCAATGAAGCATAGATTATTTGAAAAGTGATGGATATCCATCATTAATGAGCTAAAGCTGTGTTATGGTAAGGTTATTTGAAAATAAAGGCAGATGAGAACTGGAAGTGACAGTGTTTTTTTTTTTTTTTTCTCCACAGGTCAGGCTTCTGAGATAGGGAAAAGCTAACGTGTACCTAAAATCTTTCAAAAACTCCTATATAATCATTTTTTTCACATAGTATTTAAAATAGAACTGGTTTTGTTGTTGTTATGTAGCCTCTCTTGGTTCCACATCTTAACATGAGATAATCATTAATAATTTCAAAATTGTGATTGAATGTGAAGTTACTGTTATGAGAACATTAAGAATTCATGCCATGCCAGTAGTCAGCATTGCGGAGGTACATTGTGTTGTATCCAAGATAAATTTGACCTTGGAGCTCCACATGCATTAATCACTTTCTTCTGGGCACAGTAGCAGTACACTAACTGGATATGAATAATGGATGCCAAAATTTGAGATTAATTTTTAGCATACTAGTCTTTGTATGAACACAAAATGAGGTTAAATTAGGATTCTGGTTGTCTCTCAACTGTTCAAATTGCCAAATATTTTAAATTTATTAGGCTTGGAGGTTTTTCCCCTGCCATTAACTGAGTAACTGCTACAATAAAGACAGACAGTGTCCTGTAGATGTAATGTCCTTCCCTTATCTCTATAATCAAATTCTTATTGACCAGCTGAGATGATAAAAACTGTGCCGGATTCCAACAAAGCACCAAGGTTAAAACAGTACATCCATACAATGATAGGTGAGAGTAAATTTCTGTAGATAAGAATCATCAAAGACATATCTAACCTGATTATAAAGTTTTAAAATCAAATTAAGCTTTTCCCATAAATTGACTAAGAAGCATTAATGTATGTACTGTTAGTACTATCTTCTGGCTGAAAAATGGTCTCTAACTTAACAACTAGAAACCAAGACACTGGTCTTTACTTATTATGTTCTAAGACTTAGAACATACTTTGTTTTAATTTAAACTTAGGTCTTTACCTATTATGTTCTAAGACTTAGGACATACTTTGATTTAATTTAAATTTAGGTGTACTCAAGATTAGTAAATTAATTTTGTTTAATAAACCTGAATAGTCCCAAATATAGAATCTAAACTACCTCAAAATGAAAGTCGCTCAGTCATGTCTGACTCTTTGCAACCCCGTGGACTATACAGTCCATGGAATTCTCCAGGCCAGAATACTGGAGTGAGTAGCCTTTCCCTTCTCCAGGGGATCGTCCCAACCCAGGGATCAAACCCGGGTCTCCCACGTTGCAGGCAGATTCTTTACCAGCTGAGCCACCAGGGAAGTCCACGAATACCAACTGAGCTATGAGAGAAGCCCAAATGTTCTATAAATTATATCCAGCAGTTTTTTCATCTTCCTGAAAATTGTAGAATGGGGTAGTGTTCATTACCCAGTCGTGTCCAACTCTGTGTCCAACTCTTTGCCACTTCCTGGACTGTAGCATGTCCGACTCTTTGCCATTTCCTGGACTGTAGCCTGCCATGCTCTTCTGTCCACAGAATTCTCTGGGCAAGAATACTGGAGTGGGTAGCCATTCCCTTCTCCAGGGGATCTTCCCTACCTAGGGGTTGAACCCGGGTCTCCTGCCTTGAAGGCAGATTCTTTACTGTTTGAGCCACCAGGGAAGTCCTGGCAAAGAGAGATGAGTATAAATAAATGAGTAAAAACCAAAGAGCTAACTCTGTTTCTGTGACTGAGAACTAATGCATCCATATTTCTTTTGCATTTGGAATAATATTCAGCAGTTCAGTTATTATTGGGGTACAACTTTTACTACTGAAGAGAAGTTTGATTATGCAGACACATTCAAAGGATATTTATACATAACTATATTTTGTTCCTGTTACCAAGATATCTATTTTTAAAATCTTCTTAAAGTTCTTTTCGGGTGCATTTTCATTCTTTATGGGGGTTATTTCCACTAAAATAAAATCATCATGAGATAAATCTTCAATAATAAATAAATAAGCAACTAAATATCGTATTTTGTTTTTAAATTAGAGCCTAGATCTAGCTAAGAATTGTTTTTTAATTAGGTGATGTTTCAGTTTTCTCAAATACATTTAATCCTGGAGGAAGAGTATTCCCTGAGGATGGTTTCAGTATGGTGCTGTTAGCTAGTGTTTATGCAAGTCTAAATAGAAATTGTTTTTTCTTAATCATTGTGGAAAGAGAGTAGTATGTATTCCAGTGTTGCTTTAAATTTGGGACTACACATCATGATTTTTATGATAGGCATTAAATTCCATGTAGTAAGTTGAATATTGATATTTCCTAATTTGATTATTCAAAAATAAGAAAGAATGTAGTACCTGATAACATTTCTGGTGAACACATTGTTCTTTTCTGGAAGGGAATAGTTGTGGTAAGGGTATTTTATTGGTATCATTAGCAGATGAAACACAATCATAATCCTTTCTTTGAGATGATATGCTAGAATGGGAAAATTAATGTAGCAGCAGAGGCTGAGCTATCAAGAGTAACTGATACATGGCTGTTTCATCTACTTTTATTAAAATATATTTGATATACCATCTTATGCTAGTTTCAGGTGTACTACAGAGTGATTTGATATTTGCCTACGTTATGAAAGGAACACCATGAAAAGTATAGTACCCATCTGTCCCTGGAAAAAATTATTACAGTATTATTGCCCTTATTCCTTATGTTGGACATTACATCTTCATGGCTTAATCTTCTTCACCTACTTCACAAACCCCCTCCCAAATCCCCCTACCCTGTGGTAGCTTCCTGTTTTATTCTCTGTGCCTATGTCTGTTTTCATTTTGTTTTGTTCTTTAGATTCCACGTATAAGTAAAGTCATATGGTATTTGTCTTTTTCTGTCTGACTTACTTATCATAATACCCTCTAGTACTAATGCATTCTAACTGCCTTGCATTTTTACTCCTCCCCCCAATATTTTTTGACATCATATTTTACATCTTTTTGTTTTGTGTGAATATAGATGATTTTATTACATTTGCTTTTGAACTTTCCTTCTAGCTTTCAAAGTGGTTGATCACTACATTTATTATATATTTGCCTTACATGTGACATTTTTCCTTTTATAATTTTCGTATTTCTAGTTGTGGTTTTTTCTTTTCCACTTCAAGGAGTTTCATTAACATTTCTTTGTAAAGCTGGTTTAGTGGTGTTGAGCGTATTTTTTAGCTTTTGTTCCTCTGTAAAACTCATGATCTTTCCTTCAAATCTGAATGCATGATACAGGATGCTCAGGGCTGGTGTACTGGGATGAACCAGAGGGATGGGATGGGGAGGGAGGTGGGAGGGGGATCAAGATGGGGAACACATGTACACCCGGAGCAGATTCATGTCAATGTATGGCAAAACCAATACAATAATGTAAAGTAATTAGCCTCCAATTAAAATAAATTAATTTTAAAAAAATAGAAAATAATCTGAATGATAAGCCTGCTGGGTAGAGTGTTTTTGCTTCTACATTTTCCCCTTCCATCAATTTGCATATACTGTGCCATTCTCTTCTGACCTGCAGAGTTTCACCTGAAAAGTCATCTGATAGTCCTGTTGGAGTTCCCTTGTATGTAACTGGTTGCTTATCTCTTGCTGCTTTTGAGCTCCTATCTTTATATTTAATGTTTGCTGTTTTAATTTTCATGTGTCTTGGTGTGGACCTCTTTGTATTCACCTTGTTAAGGACTCTCTTTGCTTCTTGGACTTGGATGTCTGTTTCCTTCCCCAGGTTAGGGAAATTTGCAGCTATTTATTTCTTCAAACAAGTTCTTTGACACTTTTTCTCTCTCTTCTTCTGACATCCATATAATGCAAATGTTACTATGCTTGATGTTACCCCAGAAGTCTCAAAAACTATCCTGATTTAAAACACTTTTTTTTTTCTGTTCAGCTCTGTTCAGACAGAGATTTCCACTTACTCTGTCTTCTAGATCACTGATCAGTTCCTCTGTTTCATTAGTAATCTACTGTTGAGTCCTTCTAGTGTATCATTTACTTCAGTTATTTTATTATTCAGCTCAGTTTAGTTCTTCTTTATATTTTATATTTCTGTTGAAATTCTCACTGTGTATATCCATTCTTCTCCTGAGTTCCCTAATCATCTTTTGGATGATTACCTTGAAACCTTTATTAGGTAGGTTGCATATCTTCACTTCATTTAACTTTTCAAGTTTTGTTTTGTTCCACCATTTGGAACATATTCTTCTCTCTCCAAATTTTGTCTAATTCTCTGTGATTATGTCTCTGTATTAGGTAGATTGGTTACATGTCCTGAGTTTGTCATCTCCTTTTTTTTTTTTTCTTCTATACTTATTTTATTTTTTTAAAGTTCTGCTTTTATTTTATTTTTTAACAATAAGAATTTTACTTCAATTTGGGTCATTACATGCAAAGAAGTCAAGCATGACTTCATTAGTGGATAACAGCAATACATGAATTGTTACAAGTTTTTTTTTTTTTTTCCTCGTATACAGGGTTATATTTCCCTCTTTCTAAATTCCATATATATGTGTTAGTATACTGTATTGGTGCGTTTCTTTCTGTCTTACTTCACTCTGTATAATAGGCTCCAGTTTCATCCACCTCATTAGAACTGATTCAAATGCATTCTTTTTAATGGCTGAGTAATACTCCATTGTGTACATGTACCAAAGTTTTCTTATCCATTCGTCTGCAGATGGACATCTAGGTTGCTTCCATGTCCTGGCTATTATAAACAGTGCTGCGATGAACATTGGAATACATGTGTCTCTTTCAATTCTGGTTTCCTCGGTGTGTATGCCCAGCAGTGCGATTGCTGGATCATATGGCAGTTTTTTGAGGAATCTCCACACTGTTCTCCATAGTGGCTGTACTAGTTTGCATTCCCACCAACAGTGTAAGAGGGTTCCCTTCTCTCCACACCCTCTCCAGCACTTATTGCATGTAGACTTTTGGATAGCAGCCATTCTGACTGGTGTGAAATGGTATCTCATTGTGGTTTTGATTTGCATTTCTCTGATTATGAGGGATGTTGAGCATTTTTTCATGTGTTTGTTAGCCATCTTTATGTCTTCTTTGGAGAAATGTCTGTTTAGTTCTTTGGCCCATTTTTTGATTGGGTCATTTATTTTTCTGGAATTGAGCTGCAAGAGCTGCTTGTATATTTTGGAGATTAATCCTTTATCCGTTGCTTCATTTGCTATTATTTTCTCCCATTCTGAAGGCTGTCTTTTCACCTTACTGATAGTTTCCTTTGCTGTGCAGAAGCTTTTGATTTTAATTAGGTCCCATTCGTTTATTTTTGCTTTTATTTCCAATATTCTGGGAGGTGGGTCTTGGAGGAGTTTTATAGTTTCTGGTCTTACATTTAGCTCTCTAATCCATTTTGAGTTTATTTTGGTGTATGGTGTTAGGAAGTGTTCTAGTTTCATTCTTTTACAAGTGGCTGACCAGTTTTCCCAGCACCACTTGTTAAAGAGACTGTCTTTTCTCCATTGTACATTCTTGCCTCCTTTGTCAAAGATAAGGTGTCCATAGGTGCGTGGATTTATCTCTGGGCTTTCTATTTTGTTCCATTGATCTATATTTCTGTTTTTATGCCAGTACCATACTGTCTTGATGACTGTGGCTTTGTAGTAGAGCCTGAAGTCCGGCAGGTTAATTCCCCCAGTTCCATTCTTCTTCCTCAAGATTGCTTTGGCTATTCGAGGTTTTTTGTATTTCCATACAAATTGTGAGATTATTTGTTCTAGTTCTGTGAAAAATATTGTTGGTAGCTTGATAGGGATTGCATTGAATGTATAAATTACTTTGGGTAGTATACTCATTTTTACAATATTTATTCTTCCAATCCACGAACACGGTATATTTTGCCCTCTATTAGTGTCCTCTTTGATTACTTTCACTAGTGTTTTATAGTTTTCTATGTACAAGTCTTTTGTTTCCTTAGGTAGATATATTCCTAAGCATTTAATTCTTTTCGTTGCAACAGTGAATGGAATAGTTTCCTTAATTTCTCTTTCTATTTTCTCATTATTAGTGTATAGGAATGCAAGGGATTTCTGTGTGTTGATTTTATATCCTGCAACTTTACTGTAATCATTGATTAGCTCTAGTAGTTTTCTGGTGGAGTCTCTAGGGCTTTCTGTGTAGAGGATCATGTCATCAGCAAACAGTGAAAGCTTTACTTCTTCTTTTCCAATTTGTATTCCTTTTATGTATTTTTCTGCTCTGATTGCTGTGGCCAAAACTTCCAGAACTATGTTGAAGAGTAGTGGTGAGAGTGGGCACTCTTGTCTTTTCCTGACTTTAGGGGAAATGCTTTCAGTTTTTCACCATTGAGGATAATGTTTGCTGTGGGTTTGTCATATATAGCTTTTAGTATGTTGAGGTACGTCCCTTCTATTCCCATTTTCTGGAGGGTTTTTATCATAAATGGATGTTGAATTTTGTCGAAGGCTTTCTCTGCATCTATTGAGATAATCATATGATTTTTATTTTTCAGTTTGTTAATGTGGTGTATTACGTTGATTGATTTGCGGATATTGAAGAATCCTTGCATTCCTGGGATAAAGCCCACTTGGTCATGATGTATGATCTTCTTAATGTGTTGTTGGATTCTGATTGCTAGAATTTTGTTAGGGATTTTTGCATCTATGTTCATCAGTGATATTGGCCTGTAGTTTTCTTTTTTTGTGGGGTCTTTACCAGGTTTTGCGATTAGGGTGATGGTTGCCTCATAGAATGAGTTTGGAAGTTTCCCTTCCTCAGCTATTTTCTGGAAGAGTTTGAGTACAATAGGTGTTAGCTCGTCTCTAAATTTTTGGTAGAATTCAGCTGTGAAGCCGTCTGGACCTGGGCTTTTGTTTGCTGGGAGATTTTTGATTACAGTTTCAATTTCCGTGCTTGTGATGGGTTTGTTCAGATTTTCTATTTCTTCCTGATTCAGTTTTGGAAAGTTGTACTTTTCTAGGAATTTGTCCATTTCTTCCAGGTTATTCATTTTATTGCCATATAATTGCTGATAGTATTCTCTAACAATCCTTTGTATTTCTGTGTTGTCAGTTGTGATCTCTCCATTTTCATTTCTAATTTTATTGATTTGGTTCTTCTCCCTTTGCTTCTTGATGAGTCTGGCTAGTGGTTTGTCAATTTTATTTACCTTCTCAAAGAACCAGCTTTTGGCTTTGTTGATTTTTGCTATGGTCTCTTTTGTTTCTTTTGCATTTATCTCTGCCCTAATTTTTATGATTTCTTTCCTTCTACTGACCCTGGGGTTCTTCATTTCTTCCTTTTCTAGTTGCTTTAGATGTAGAGTTAGGTTATTTAGTTGACTTTTTTCTTGTTTCTTGAGGTGTGCCTGTATTGCTATGAACTTCCCCCTTAACATTGCTTTTACAGTGTCCCAGAGGTTTTGGGTTGTTGTGTTTTCATTTTCATTCATTTCTATGCATATTTTGATGTCTCTTTTGATTTCTTCTATAATTTGTTCATTATTCAGCAGCGTGTTGCTCAGTCTCCATATGTTGGCATTTTTAATAGTTATTCTCCTGTAATTGAGATCTAATCTTACTGCATTGTGGTCAGAAAAGATGCTTGGAATGATTTAAATTTTTTTGAATTTACCTAGGCTAGATTTATGACCCAGGATGTGATCTATCCTGGAAAAGGTTCCATGTGCGCTTGAGAAAAAGGTGAAATTCATTGTTTTGGGGTGAAATGTCCTATAGATATCTATTAGGTCTAACTGGTCTATTGTATCATTTAAAGATTGTGTTTCCTTGTTAATTTTCTGTTTAGTTGATCTATCCATAGATGTAAGTGGGGTGTTAAAATCTCCCACTATTATTGTGTTATTGTTAATTTCCCCTTTCATACTTGTTAGTAATTGTCTTACATATTGCGGTGCTCCTATGTTAGGTGCATAAATATTTAGAATTGTTATATCTTCTTCTTGGATTGATCCTTTGATCACTATGTAGTTTCCTTCTTTGTCTCTTTTCACAGCCTTTGTTTTAAAGTCTATTTTGTCTGATATGAGTATTGCTACTCCTGCTTTCTTTTGGTCTCTATTTGCATGGAATATCTTTTTCCAGCCCTTCACTTTCAATCTGTATGCGTCCCTCGTTTTGAGGTGGGTCTCTTGTAGACAGCATATATGGGGGTTTTGTTTTTGTATCCATTCAGCCAGCCTTTGTCTTTTGGTTGGGGCATTCAACCCATTTACGTTTAAGGTAATTATTGATAAGTATGATCCCGTAGCCATTTTCTTTATTGCTTTGGGTTCAAGTTTATACTCTTTCTGTGTTTCCTGTCTAGAGAAGATCCTTTAGCATTTGTTGGAGAGCTGGTTTGGTGAGGCTGAATTCCCTCAGCTTTTGCTTGTCTGTAAAGCTTTTGATTTCTCCTTCATATTTGAATGAGATCCTTGCTGGGTATAGTAATCTGGGCTGTAGATTATTTTCTTTCATCACTTTAAGTATGTCTTGCCATTCCCTTCTGTCCTGAAGAGTTTCTGTTGAAAGATCAGCTGTTATCCTTATGGGAATCCCCTTGTGTGTTATTTGCTGCTTTTCCCTTGCTGCTTTTAATATTTGCTCTTTGTGTTTGATCTTTGTTAATTTGATTAATATGTGTCTTGGAGTATTTCGCCTTGGGTTTATCCTGTTGGGGACTCTCTGGGTTTCTTGGACTTGGATGATTATTTCTTTCCCTATTTTAGGGAAGTTTTCAACTATTATCTCCTCAAGTATTCTCTCATGGTCTTTCTTTTTGTCTTCTTCTTCTGGGACTCCTATGATTCGAATGTTGGAGCGTTTAACATTGTCCCAGAGGTCTCTAATATTGTCCTCATTTCTTTTAATTAGTTTTTCTTTTTTCCTCTCTGCTTCATTTATTTCTACAATTCTATCTTCTAGTTCGCTTATCCTGTCTTCTGCCTCTGTTATTCTACTGTTTGTTCCCTCCAGAGTGTTTCTGATCTCATCTATTGCATTATTCATTGTATATTGACTCTTTTTTATTTCTTCTAAGTCCTTATTAAATCTTTCTTCCATCTTCTCAATCTTTTTCTCCAGGTTATTTATCTGTATCTCCATTTTGCTTTCAAGATTTTGAATCATTTTCACCATCAAAATTCGAAATTCTTTATCAGGTAAATTCCCTATATCTTCTTTTGTTTGTGTTGGTGGGCAATTATCTTGTTCCTTTACTTGCTGGGTATTTCTCTGCCTCTTCATCTTGCTTATATTGCTTTGCTGGGGTGGCCTTTCCCTCTTCTTGCAGTTTGTGGAGTTCTCTTTATTATGTAGTTTCTTCGCTGTGTGTGGGGTTGGACGGGTGACTTGTCCGGGTTCCCTGGTTAGGGAAGCATGTGTCGGTGTTCTGGTGGGTGGAGCTGGATTTCTTGTCTCTCCTTTTGAAGACAATGGGCTGCTTTTCTGGGAGCCTGATGTCCTCTGCCAGTATTCAGAAGTTGTTTTGTGGACTTTACTCCGCGTTCAAATGTTCTTTTGATGAATTTGTGGGGGAGAGAGTGGTCTCGCCATCTTATCTCTCCGCCATCTTGTTCCTTCCTCCCCAAAACACTGGATTCTTATATTCCACTTGGTCGTGGAGTATCTCTTCCCAGCTGTTCCAGCAAGGTGCAGCTTCTGTACCTTACCTTGGACGAGGGGTATCTCCTCAAGGCCGCCCCTCCTGCTTTGAATGTGGAGCAGCTCCTCTCGGCCCTCCGGTGCCCAAGCAGCCACTGCCTCTTGGATGTGGTACAGCTCCTCTTGGCCACTGCCCTAACCTTGGTCACGGGGTAGCTCCTCTCAGCTACGATTCTGCACGTGGTCAGTTGCGCCGGAGCCGGGCATCTCTCGCGTCTGCCTGTCATCTCCTTTTATAGAAGGTAGCCTACGGGGCTGAACAGTATGCTCCCCTCTGGTCACTAGAGCTCCGTGTTCTAGGGGTGCCCATATGTGAGCTGTATGCACCACTCTCCTATGGTGGAACTGACTATTGTGGACATGCTAATAGATGGGGCTGGCCCCTGGCCAGGTTGGCTGTGATGCTGTGCCTCGTGTGGTGAGTGCAGGCCTTCTGGAAAGCAGGGTAGGCTTCCCACATGGTTGGCTGCATGTCCTGGGCTGGTGCTGGCTCACTGGAAGGTGGGAGATCACCTGCTAAAAAAATAGGATAAAGTACACTCTAGATCCATCCAGATGAGACCAGAATACTACAGTCCATGAGGGTAAGCGAACTGGTGTTTGCCAGAGTAGGCCATCCACAGTTCTATCAGGAGAACCAAAGAATTAAAAAAAAAAAAAAAATCTTTATTCAATGTAAGCTTCTCTGTCAGCTGAACTTAAATAAAAGAATTGTCTGTTTTCAAGTATAAAGAGATCTAGGGTTGGCTAGATTCAGGGAAGTATACCTTGGGTCATTAAATTGAAAAATTAAATGGGCTCAGTTGTGACAATCATGCCATGGGTAAATACATTTCAGAATCTAGTCTCATTCCCAGTTATAACTGTCAAACCCAGATCTTTATAATAGAATGCTCAGAAGGTTGTAGCATGATTTAAATTACATAGAATTTACGGTACTTTCTGAGGGTTTTTTTTTTTTTTTGATTGCCCCACATGGTATGCAGGATCTCAGTTTCCTGCCCAGGAATCGAACATGTGCCCTCTGCAGTGGAGGTGTGCAGTCTTAACCACTGGACAATTTGCTTTGCAATGTTCCTATCCAACTAACAGGGTGAGCCTCATATATACTCAAACACATTTATTTTTTCAATCAATACATACTTTTTAAATACAAACTATGTGTTCAGTTCTATTCTAGAAATAGTTCCGACCCTCATGGATCTTACATGAGCCATGGGGGAAAGGTCAGATAAATAAAAAAAGAAGTACATATATAGTATATTAAATTCTATGAAGGAAGTTTATAAGGAATATAAAGCAATTCTATGAAGGAATATAAAGTAAGTTCTGTGAAGGAATATAAAGCAGTATGGAGGACAGGGAATATACATAGGCATGGTGGTGGTAGAATTTTATATGAAGTGGCCAAGAAGGATCTCTTTCATGGAGTAACCCCTGTGGCTATCTGGGGGAAGGGCAGTCAGTTAGCAGGGACAAGTGTAAAAGTCCCAGGGTAGGAGCATATTTTTAATGTCTGAAAGTAAAGACCAGTGTGGCAGATTGAAAACTGGGGAAGAATAGAGGCTATGAGTTCAGAGAGATAACAGAAAGCTAGATTATGTGGATCATTGTAAAGATTTAGGAAGACATTTTGAATGATTTGGAAAACCACTGGAGGACTTTGGGAAAATGAGTGACCTCATCTAATTTGTGTTTCAGAATGATCAATTGTATAGTATGAAAAGCCTACAGCTAATATCATATTTAATTGTGAAGACTAAATGCTGTCCCCCTAAGCTCAAGAACAAGGCAAAGATGTCTGCTGTAGTTATTTCTATTTAACATTATACTGGAAGGCCACATTAAGACAGTAAGTCAAGGAAAAGAAATTGAAGGCTCAAGACTGGAAACTAAAGATCAAAATTATTTTCTGATGACTTTTTTTTTTTAAATGGAGAAAATCCTAAGGAATCTCACAACTACTAGAATGAATAAATTTAGCAAATCTAAATTGACCTAGTTTACTAGGTCAATATGTATAAATATATTATGTTTTTATACAGTAGCAACAGAGATTTGGAAAGTGAAATAAAATATAATTTATAATAATGTATTAAAATATAAAATAGTGATAAATTTAATAGAAGTTGTAAAACTTCTATGCATAAAACTACAAAATATTGTTTGAGTGATATTAAAGAAGACAAATAAATTGGAGAGATATATCACGTTAAAGGATTATAAGACAATATTAACAAGGGAGGTTTCCATGAAGCAACAGCTAATTTGGTGAAATTAGGACTTAAACTCAGAAAAAACAAATCTCCATTTAGTAAGCCATGGCACTTGGGACGTTTCCCTGGGATTTATAGATCCCTGGGTGATAGTCCTTAGTTACAACTCTTCTTTCCAGAAAGAAAAACAAAAGCTTTACAATTGTTTATAGGAAGTGATAAGCTTTTACAAAACTCTGTTCTTTAGCAAACCTACAATATTAAACTTCATTACAAAGACCAGTACCTAGGAAGGTTTTCCTTTTGAAACTCAATCAATATATTTGAAGTAAAACCAAAAATATATTTTTTTCTTTTATTGAAGCTGAACTTTAGAGTACTCCATGTTAAAAAGGCAATTTGCTAGCTTCTTCAAATTATAGTTCTGTTAATTTGTGGCATATTCCTTTTTAGTCTGCTACTTGCTTAAAAGTGTGGGATTCTTAGGTCTACACTTAATGTAGCAGTCAGATTTTATGTGTGGCTACTGCACACCTAGTAAATCAGGGATGATAATAGACAATTTGTGGCTTTTATTGGTTCTCATTTAGAATCATTATACATCTGTGGGATTTAGAGGGATCAGTGACCACTCCCAGATAGACAAGCTAGAAACTGCTAACATGTGGTACCTTTAACCTGCTTCTCATTACTTTTCTGCATTCTCCCTGTTTCACTTTATAGTTTCATCTTCTAGTTCCACTTTTGGATGAGCCTGATGCCTATGCTTGCTAGGGGAGATGAAAACATAGTCTTTTGAAAATAATTATTTATTTATATTTGGCTATACTGGATCTTTGCTGCAGCACACAGGGCTCTTCATTGCTGCATGAGGGCTTTCTCTAGTTGCAGAGAGCAAGGGTTACTCTCTTGTTTTGGTGGCAGGCTTCTCGTTATGGTGGCTACTCTTGTGACAAAGCACCAGCTCTAGAGTTCACAGGCTCAGTAGTTGTAGTGCACAGGCTTAGTTACCCTGTGGCATGTAGGATCTTAGTTCCTGGACCAGGAATTGAACCCGTGTCCCCTGCATTGGCAGGTGGATTTGTAACCACTGGGCCACCAGGGAAATTCCCCCAAAAGATAATTTTTGTTTAATGTGCAGACCGCATGAGTTTGCTAGTTGCTGCTGCTGCTGCTAAGTCACTTCAGTTGTGTCCGACTCTGTGTGACCACATAGACGGAAGCCCACCAGGCTCCCCTGTCCCTGGGATTCTCCAGGCAAGAACACTGGAGTGGGTTGCCATTTCCTTCTCCAATGTGTGAAAGTGAAAAGTGAAAGTGAAGTCGCTCAGTCGTGTCCGACCCATAGTGACCCCACGGACTGCAGCCTACCAGGCTCCTCCATCCATGGGATTTTCTAGGCAAGAGTACTGGAGTGGCTTGCCATTGCCTTCTCCGAGTTTGCTAGTTAATTATTGCCAAAATAAAATTTACCTTCTTTTCTAAAACTAAGATCACTTATTTGTTTATTTGGTATCTATTGCCTAATTTTTAACTGAGCAACAAATAGCAATCCCATGGCTCAGTCAGTAAAGAATCAGCTTGCAATGTAGGAGACCTGGGTTCAATCTCTGGCTTGGGCAGATCTTCTGGAGGAGGGCATGGTAACCAACTCCAGTATTCTTGCCTGGAGATCCCAAGGACAGAGGAGTGTGGTGGGCTGCAGATATGGTTGTAAAGAGTCAGACATGACTGAGCGATTAAGCACAGCATAAAACTGACTGCTTACTCTGTTATATTTTGGCTAGTAGTTTATCCTGGAAGGAATCTAAAGAAATAGTGTCATTCAGATCTAAGCATTCTGAGATTGCATGGTTGTGAGTTTGTTTTGTCAAGGCAGGATTCTGGTTTGAACTGCCTTTATGGTTTTTCTGGCTGAAAGTATCTTGATCGTACTCTTTAGAAGAGAACTTTAATTCTTCATTTATTTTTGTCCTGGAGGACATTCAGAGTAATTTTCTGAGAAGAATTCTGTCTCTGCCCAAGGGTGTTCCCTCTGCTCAGAGCAAAGGTAATATAAGTTAGGCTTTTGATTCATATCTTTTTTTTTCCTTTTCTACGTACAGAAACCCACTCAAATTAGCTAATGGCAAAGGGGTTTATCATAAAGTTAGGGGCATTATATTAGTTTGCCTGGACTACCATAGCAAAGTGCCACTAAACTGGGAGCTTTCCTGGTGTCCCAATGGTTAAGACTCCACGCTTCCAATGCAAGGGGCACAGGTTTGATCCCTGAATGGGGAACTAAGTTCCCACATGCCATGTAGCATGACCAAAAGTTAAAAAATACACAGATGTATAGAACAGTCTTTGGGACTCTGTGGGAGAGGCTGAGGGTGGGATGATTTGGGAGAATGGCATTGAAACATGTATGTTGTCATATGTGAAACGAATCACCAGTTCAGGGTCGATGCATGTTACAGGATGCTCGGGGCTGGTGTGTGGGGATGACCCAGAGGGAGGATAAAGGGAGGAGGGAGGTGGGAGGGAGGTTCAGCAGGGGGAACTCATGTACACCCGGGGAGGATTCATGTCAATGTATGGCAAAACCAACCAATATAATATTGTAAAATAATTAGCCTCCAATAAAAAATAAATAAATAACAAAAAAAAAATTAAAATAATTTTTAAAAAGATACCACAAGTTGAGGGCTTCCCTGGTAGCTCAGGGGTAAAGAATCCACTTGCAGTGCAGGAGCTGCAGGTGACATACGTTTGATCCCTGGGTTGGGAAGATCCCCTGGAGGTGAGCATGGGAACCTACTCCAGTATTCTTGCCTGGAAAATCTCATAGACATAGGAGCCTGGTGGGCTACGAGTCTCAAAGAGTTGGACAAGACTGAAGCGACTTAGCACGTAACGTTAAGTTGAATGACTGAAACAGTAAGAATTTGTGGCCGCATGGTTCTGGAAACTAGAAATCTGAAGATAGGTTCTCTTCATGGTTGGCTCCTTCTGAAGGCTGTGAGGAAGAATCTATTCCCTGTCACTTCCCTAACTTCTGGTGGTTTCCTGGCAAGCTTTGGTATTCTTGGTCTGTGGTAGCATCACCCACTGCTTTTATCTTCACATGATATTCTCCCTGTGTATGTGTGTGTGTGTCCAGATTCTCTCATTTTATAATGACATGATCATATTGAAATAGGGGCCCACTCTACTTCAGTGTGGGCTTCCCTGGGGCTCAGAGGGTAAAATATCCGCCTGCAATGCAGGAGACACAGGAGATGACGTTTCGATCCCTGAGTTGGGAAGATCCCCTGGAGGAGGAAATGGCCACCCACTCCAGTATTCTTGCCTAGAGAATCCCATGGACAGAGAAGCCTGGAGGGCTACAGTCCATTGGGTTGCAAAGACTTGGATATGACTGAGTGACTAAGCGTGCACACACACACACGTATTGACTATAGACAAATACTTCTTTTATCCTTGATTGCCTTGTCTGTAAAGAGAGTAGAATAGAATTTATCTTATAGGATTAGCAATTAAGCAGAAACACGAAACAAAAGCACTTTCCATAGTAACCACCACATGGTAAGCAATAAATGCTGTTTATTACTGTTATTAATTTATTAAATATAATAGCTATGGAGTATTGACGTCTTTTCTGTATTAACACTCCCAACCAGAATCCTAATATATTGCTACAACTCTTGTCTGTTTCTGTTATGCTATTAAAAAAAAAAAAACCTTATGACCTAAATTAAATGAATTGTTTAGTCTTTAAATATGTTGACCTCTATTATCAGTGAAACTGATTCTGTTTCTGAATTATTCTAATCAGGTATCATTTTTACAAAGAGATGCAATTAAGTTTAGTGGATTTATCACATATTCTGGAGCCTTGCTGGGTTATTGTCTTCGGTAATGGCTTCATTTGTATTTTTCCTTTTGCCTTTCTGGATATGTATTCATGCCATCTGCAAATGTGGTTCATTTATATAGTCATTTTAATGTTTGTACCCTGATTTCTTTTCCTGCTTGGATAGTAATTGCCAATATTATTAATACATGAATTGTGAGTCTTATTAATATACTCAGTAGGAGTGCTAAAAGAAAGACATTCATTGTCTTTTTTTATTTAAAGAAAAAACTCCGATGAATTTGTATTAAATATATAAACACATTACTTGAAATGTAGTACTCTTTGGTGGTTAAGAAATTCCCAATGACTTTAGCTTTAGACTTAAAATTTAGAACAAATATTGGATTTTGTCAAATGTATTCTTGGTATTTACTGAGAAGCTTAGAAGATTTTAGTTTTTTCCTGCCTTGTTAATGTGAAGAGCCATGTTGATTATTTTATTTGTGGTCCGTTGGTTTAAAATCCCAGGATAAATCACTGAGAGTTTTTATAATACTTGGATATTTGTGTATCATTTAAGAGTTGAAATTGGCTTAGTAAACCTTTCTTTGGTATTTCCTTTTCAGATTTTGGAATCTAACAGTTTTTGCCTGATAGAATTATTTGACCTAGTTTTAATTTTGAATATTTTTGGACAGTTATTGTTATCTATATTTATAGTCTTGAAAATTTTACATGTTTTATTAATACAGTGAATCTACCATGATGGGATACTCTTATATTTTTGTCTCATTGATTGTATTAATGTGGGTCTTTATTATGTTTCTCTGAATATGGTCTATATTTGTAAATAGGTATCAGTGCTATTTTCCCTCTAGTTGAATGTTTTAGTTGAGAATATTTGTCACAGGTTAAATAATCTTTTAATATAAAATTTATTAAAGTTTAAAAAATGAAACCCAGTGGTTGATCAGTGTTGTTAGGTTTTCTTCTATTGCTTAGTGAGCTACCAACAAACAGGGTAGATTTGAAAAGCCAGACCCACATTGATCAGAAATCTTACCTAGTACCAAGGTTCACAAATTAGATCAAGGCCATAGGCAGTTAAAAGACTCAGATGCAACAGAGAGAGATCCTTCCTGTGTCCAGTGTGCCCCTCTGACCAGGAGCAGATAGGTCTCTTTGTGATGTTGACAGGAGCACAGCACATGGTAGAAGCATTTCAATTATGAAACATCTCTATTTTTATACCCTGGGTGAATAGCCTGCATTGACATTCTCTAAGGAGCCATGCCCCTGTCATCTTTGATTCTATTTACTCTAAGTAATCTTTAGCCAGAGATTTCCTCTTCAAGTCATTTCAGAAATAAGTTGTCTCCTTTCTAGCAAATATCTCTAGTCTATTTACTGGGACATCCAGGTTGACAGGGGGTCACCTGCTTTTTCCCTTGGGGATCTCTTCACCCCATGAAAGAAAGCCAGTTGCCTTATCTACTCCTTCCCAGTTAATTATTGTTTCCAATGATCGATTTTTACTGATTTTTGCTTTCCTTTTCCCAAGCACGCCTGTTTCTGCTGTTAGTTGAATCATTTCTCTTTCCCACCTTTATTTGGCTTAATAATCTGTTTCTTTCCCAAGTCTTAGGTGGCTGGTGTCCAATAACATTTATATTCAGAAAAGTGTATTTTCTTTAAAGTATTAATTCAGTAATGTCTTATGAATTTGGATGTTTTTAACTGTTTTTATCATTCAAGTCTTTTGATATCTTATCTTTCCCTTAAATAAGATTTTGAAATATTGGGTTGACCAGAAAGTTCATTTGGTTTTTCCTAAAAACCCAGATTAACTTTTTGTCCAACCCAGTAGTATTTTTAATTTCTTTATTATTGGGTAACTTAATTTTTGTCTAATTTTGCTATGAATATTGCAAATGTAATAAAAGTTTCTGCCTTTTGGTATCTTTCATGTAAATACTTGAGCTTCAGAATAGCATGTATTTAGAGTGTCTGCAAACATTTATAAGCTCTTCAAATGTGCCAAGTACTGCTAAAATGGGAGCAGTATCCTTGAATGCTATTTTCTTTTATTTCTTAAGGATTTTGCTATCGTATCATTTCTCTGGCATCATCATATTTCCTTTCTACTACATTTACATTTCCTTTCTACTAGATTTACAGTATCTCTCATCTTAAAATGGGACAGAGGGAATTTGAGGGACTTGGTTTGTGTGTCTTAATTCCTAAAACCTGTGTATCTCTTACCTTACTTGACCAAAGGGACTTTGCAGATATTCATGCATGCTCAGTCACTCCAGTTGTATCCAGCTCTTTGTGACCCCATGGACTGTAGCCCATCAAGGTCCTCTGTCCATGGGATTCTCCAGGCAAGGATACTGGAGTGGGTTGCCTGGCCCTCCTCCAGGGAATCTTTCCTACCCAGTGATCAAACTCAGGTCTCCTGTGTCTCCTGCATCACAGGCAGATTCTTTACCACTGAGCCACCGGGGAAGCCTCTTGCAGATGTGATTAAGTATCTAAAAGTGGAGAGATTATCCTGGGTTATCTGGTGGGCTCAGTGTAATCACAAGGGTCCTTATAAGAGGGAATTAGAAGGGATCAAAGCCAGAGGAGATATGATGATGGATTCATGAGCCAAGGAAAGCAGGTGGCCTCTGGAAAAGGCTAGGAAATAGGTTCTTTCATAGAGCCTTTAGAAGAAATCTTGTGAGCCTATTTTAGACATCTGACCTCCAGAACTGTTAAGATAATAAGTATACGTTGTTTTATGGAAACAAGGTGGTGGTAATTCATTACAGCAGCAATAGGGAACTAATACACTTGGAATATTTTACTCACAATTAGAGAGTGCTATTTTATGTCCCATCCTGGTAGCCATCTCTGTGCAATCAAGTTCCAATATCTTTGCCCTTGTAGCCACCTGATATAAGGTTAACTGTCTTTTGATATCTTTCTATCAATTACCATTCTGTTGTCATGTGTATGTAGATAAAATGTTAGGAAATTTCTCTGTAGTCACAAAGAAGTGATTCAGAGACTATAACCAAACTTTCAGGTTGCTAATATTTTTGAATCTAGGTGTAACTTAGATAAGCAATGGCTTGTCATTTTTAAATTTAATTAAGGTCAATTTTGCTTTATAGAAAAACAGCTTCCGTACTTATAATTTTTTGCTTCATTCAATTGTGTTATTCATCATCAGTTCATAAATATTTAATATGTCATATTTTGACTTCCTCTTTTTATTTACATGATACCTCAGTGCACATTAAACTTCTCAAAGACTGCATTTTGTTTTACACCATTTTTGGGAGATTTCAGGGTAAAACATTGGTATTAAAATATACATCCTTATCTCCAAAATTCCCAGTGCAATGATCATTTTAAAAAATTTCAGATATCATATAAGGAGATAAAAATTGAATTGTCCTCTGAATTTCTCTCCTATGGACTATTAGGAAGTTTTTTCCTGTGACTATTATAAGATAATGGAGGAAACTTACAAACTTCTGGATGAAAACTGTTTGAAATAGATAATATGATGACCAGGCAAATTTTTATTTATGGTAAAGACACAGAAAATCCTTCCTGCTAATGCAAGGGAAAATGAAAAACAAAAGTCAAAGATAAGACCTTTACTATGATGAAATAGCAATTGAAAAGAACTAGTGACCACTGAACCCAAATTATTTCTTCATCTACTCATTCACTCGACAGATATTTACTGAATGATTATTATGTCTTGATTACTGTTCTAGATGCTAGAGAGAGAGTTGTCAGCCAAACATGCCCTGGAGGTAGGACAGGAGTGAAGAGAGTATTATCATTCTAAATATGATAGTTAGGGCTGAGAAGATGATGTTTGAATAAAAGCATGATGAAGGTGTAGACCAGGATAAGTTTTAATTATTTAAATACAAAATAAAAATCAGAAAATTCCCTGGCAATCCAGTGGTTAAGACTTCCCCTTCCACTGCAGGGTGTGTGGGTTCAATCCTTGATTGGGGAACTAAGATCCCACATACCTCAAGGCCAAAAAATCAGAACATAACCAACAGAACCAATATTGTAACAAATTCAATAAAGACTTTAAAAATGGTCCACATCAAAAAAATAATCTTAAAACAAATCAAATCCACTGTTTCCCTTTTCAGGTTATAATTTATACAATTAGACAAAATATTAAATGTCAGAGAAATTTAATGTAGTAACTAGATGTTTAGGCTTTTAACTCCAGAGTTTCTGAGTTCAAAATCCAGATTCATCACACACGAATTCTGTGACCTGTGACCTTCTCAGCCATATAGTTTTCCTACCTGTAATTTTGGACAAGAGCAATATTCATAGGGTTGGGGTAAGGATGAAAGGAATTAATATAAAAAAGTGCTTAAAATAGTGATTGGCACATGGTAAGTACTCAGTAAACATTAGCTATTATTATTGTGATCATTATTATTATCACATCAAAACTACGTGGGTTGGAAAGAGGTGTAGATCAAGATTAGGAACTCTTGTTATAATAGCTATAAATGGATTATAACCTTTAAAAATTGTGAGCCAATATGTTGTACCCTGAAATTTATGTAATACTGTATATCAACTGTACCCCAAGTTAAAAAAGAGCAGGAACACTACTGTCCATAAAAGGAAGTAAAATAATATTGCTCTATTATTGAATTTGATAGTTTATTTAATATGAAAGTAAAAGTGTTAGTTGCTCAGTTGTGTCCAACTCTTTGCAATCCCATGGACTGTAGCCTCAGACTCCTCTGTCCATGGAATTCTCCAGGCAAGAATACTGGAATGGATAGGCTTCCCTTCTCCAGGAGATCGTCCTAACCCAGGGATCAAATCTGAGTCTCCCACATTGTGAGCAGATTCTTTACCATCTAAATTACCAGGGAAGCTCTAATTTAATATAGATCATTGCAAAACTTCCTGAGATTCACAAGTAGAACAAATGATTCTTTCTCTTTAGAATTTTTTGAGAGAATAATAACAAATATTAGCAGGATAATGAAGAAAATTATGAATAGAATGGATGGAATAAGTGTACTAAAACCAAAGCAAAGTTAACAATTACAACATTTAATGTAAATAGGTGAGATCTCATATTAATCAATAAATTCCATTAAATTCCATCTGATGGCTTTTTTTTTTTTTTTGGGAAGGCTTTACATTAGAGCATACCATTATAAAATGAAACAGGATCAAAGAGATCTTTATTAGGCAAAAATGTTTAAAATTTTTAAAAATGAAGGTGGCGTTATTCATAACAAACAGAAATAAAGAGAAAACAGTTTAAACAAGACAATTGTTTTTTTAAAAAGACAGCTACTTAATAATGTTCAAAGTTACAATACCAAATTGGGATAAAAAATCTTGAAATAATGCAATTTATAGACCAAGATCTATTAGAAATATAAAATGAAATCTACAAAAATGCAGTGGAAAATTTTAATACTTCTCCATATATTTATACTAGAGCAAGAAGACAGAAAACACATTATAACACTTGAATAATATGGTTACTAATTTTGAATTAGTAGTTTAGTATCCAATTTTATAAGCAACAAACAGAAAATATTTTGAAATTTTCAAATGTCAAGGGAGCATTTATTAACATTAAATCTTAACTAGCTCTATTCCCTGCCCACCCCTGGAAAAAACTCAATAAATTTTAAAAGTAGAAAGTATACAGAGATTGTTGCAATCAATTTGGAACATAAGTTGGGATCTCTTTCCAGGTTGAAGATGTGCATAACCCATCATTAGACAGTTACAGTCCTAAGTACCCTACAAAAATTCTTCCTCATGTGTGCAAAAAGAGCCACACAAAAATGTTTCTGATACCAATTTTCATCCTCCAAGAAAACTGGAGTGAATTTAACTGTCCATCTGTAGAAGAAAAGATTCATATACTGTGCAACTGAGCACTCATGCAAAGAACAAATAAAAATTCAGCAGTTTAGCAAGGAAAAAATAAAGTCATGAAAACTTACATGATTTGGCCAAAAATATATTCAGAACTAAACACTTTGAACATGTTTTGAAAATTTAAAAAAGGAAATAAATGAATCAAGCATTCAATTCAAGAAGAGGGAAATAAAAAATTAATTTAAGGAATCCAAGTGGAAAGAGATTTATGTAATTGTTGTTCAGTCGCTCAGTCGTGTTGGACTCTGCAACCCCATGGACTGCAGCACACCAGGCTTCCCTGTCCTTCACTGTCTCCCAGAGTTTGCTCAAACTCATGTCTATTGAGTTGGTGATGTCATTCAACCATCTCACCTTCTATTGTCCTGTTCTCCTCCTGCCTTAAATTTTTCTCAGCATCAGGGTCTTTTCCAGTGAGTTGGCTCTTCACATTAGGTGGCGAAAGTATTGGAGCTTCAGCTTCAGCATCAGTCCTTCTAATGAATATTTAGGGTTGATTTCCTTTAGGATTGACTGGTTTGATCTCCTTGCTGTCCAGGGGACGCTCAAGAGTCTTCTCGAGAATCACAGTTTGAAAGCATCAATTCTTCGGCGTTCAGCCTTCTTTATGGTCCCAACTCTTACATCCATACATGACTAATGGAAAAATGGCAGCTTTGACTATATGAACCTTTGTCGTCAAGGAGATGTCTTTGCTTTTTAATACACTGTCTAGGTTTTTTCTATAAAATACATAATTAAAAATAGGACGGAAATTAAAAAGGAATGACAACAACTAGTATTTTCAAATAAGTCAAGTCGGTGGAAAACCTAAAAAAAAAAATATACAAATTCAGTTTGAAGTGAGAGGATTTAATTATAAATGAAGAGTAGATAAAATCATAGGAGAATTTTATGCTTATTAGAGCTTTTTAAAAAACTATTTAAATTAACTCAAGATGTAGAAAACTTTTCTAACATAATCATTAGAAAAAATTTTAGAAACACTCCAATTATCTAAAATTATATACTCCAGAGTCACAGAGTCTTTATAAATCATCTATTTAAAATTTAAAGGAAGAGTTCCTTTCAGAAGTCTATTTTTCACTCCAGAGCATTGAAAACCTGTGCTGGGTGTCCTTCATATGCCTCTCTGGGTTAACTCCCCGTCTCTACCCTACCCTCTGTTAACAGACGGCTTCATCAAAAAACTCCATGTCCTCTGCTTTTGCACTGGGCTTAGCCAAATGGGACACCCAGCAGGAGACAGGAAGGAGGGAGGAAAGGGAGGGTGTAGTATTTATTCCCTTGGCTCCCTTCCCAAGTAGTTACCTATTTGAGAACCCAACTGAAGATCACAAGTTTTCTCAAGGTGGCCATTTTCAAGTTATTCTCTCATTTAGGTCTGGTATCTACTCCTACCTGTGAACTAGGTTTGTTAGATCTTTTCTGTCAGATCTGTTAGCAGCCCTAATGTGCTGCAGTGTAGTTTGTGGTTTCTTTACTCCCTGCTCACCTCTCTGTACATTGTAACTTTATTAATCTTTGGAATTATCTTAATTTCCCCACGTGGTATTTGTTTCTTCGTGGTACTCTGATTGAGACAATAAGTAGTCATTTAATAAGTAAGTCATTTAATAAAGTATCACATATTTTATTAAAACCTGAAAAAGATACTATACAACAGAATTACAAACTTTTGCCCTTCATTAAGAAGGAAATTCTAATGAGATATTAATAAATTGAAATACTCTATCATGATTTAAAACACTTCACCATGAGTAAGTAGTTTGTATTTTAAAAATACAAGGATGGTTTGATATTAATCCATTTATTTCCTATAAATGAATTAAATAAGGAAAAATAATATTGACAAATATTCAAGAGGTATTTAATAAAATCTAATGTATTCATCAGGCACTCTATCAGATCTAGAGTGCCTGATGAATACATTAGATTTTATTAAATACCTCTTGAATATTTGTCAATATTTGTACAGGAGACAGGGACCAAGACCATCCCCATGGAAAAGAAATGCAAAAGAGCGAAATGGCTGTCTGAGGAGGCCTTACAAATAGCTGTGAAAAGAAGAGAGGCGAAAAGCAAAGGAGAAAAGGAAAGATATAAGCATCTGAATGCAGAGTTCCAAAGAATAGCAAGGAGAGATAAGAAAGACTTCCTCAGTGATCAATGCAAAGAAATAGAGGAAAACAACAGAATAGGAAAAACAAGAGATCTCTTCAAGAAAATTAGAGATTCCAAGGGAACATTTCATGCAAAGATGGGCTCGATAAAGGACAGAAATGGTATGGACCTAACAGAAGCAGAAAATATTAAGAAGAGGTGGCAGGAATACACAGAAGAACTGTACAAAAAAGATCTTCACGAGCAAGATAGTCACGATAACGTGATCACTGACCTAGAGCCAGACATCTTGGAATGTGAAGTCAAGTAGGCCTTAGAAAGCATCACTACTAACAAAGCTAGTGGAGGTGATGGAATTCCAGTTGAGCTATTTCAAGTCTTGAAAGATGATGCTGTGAAAGTGCTGCACTCAATATGCCAGCAGATTTGGAAAATTCAGCAGTGGCCACAGGACTGGAAAAGGTCAGTCTTCATTCCAAACCCAAAGAAAGGCAATGCCAAAGAATGCTCAAACTACCGCACAATTGCACTCATCTCACACGCGAGTAAAGTCATGCTCAAAATTCTCCAAGCCAGGCTTCAGCAGTATGTAAACCGTGAACTCCCAGATGTTCAAGCAGGTTTTAGAAAAGGCAGAGGTACCAGAGATCAAATTGCCAACATCCGCTGGATCATGGAGAAAGCAAGAGAGTTTCAGAAAAACATCTGTTTCTGCTTCATTGACTATGCCAAAGCCTTTGACTGTGTGGATCACAATAAACTGTGGAACATTCTGAAAGAGATGGGAATCCCAGACCACCTGACCTGCCTCTTGAGAAACTTGTATGCAGGTCAGGAAGCAACAGTTAGAACTGGACATGGAACAACAGACTGGTTCCAAATAGGAAAAGGTGTACGTCAAGGTTGTATATTGTCACCTTGCTTATTTAACTTATATGCAGAGTACATCATGAGGAATGCTGGGCTGGAAGAAGCACAAGCTGGAATCAAGATTGCTGGGAGAAATATCAATAACCTCAGATATGCAGATGACACTACCCTTATGGCAGAAAGTGAAGAGGAACTCAAAAGCCTCTTGATGAAAGTGAAAGAGGAGAATGAAAAGGTTGGCTTGAAGCTCAACATTCAGAAAACGAAGATCATGGCATCTGGTCCCATCACTTCATGGGAAATAGATGGAAAAACAGTGGAAACAGTGTCAGACTTTATTTTTTGGGGCTCCAAAATCACTGCAGATGCTGACTGCAGCCATGAAATTAAAAGACGCTTGCTCCTTGGAAGGAAAGTTATGACCAACCTTGATAGTATATTAAAAAGCAGAGACATTACTTTGCCAACCAAGGTCCGTCTATTCAAAGCTATGGTTTTTCCCGTGGTCATGTATGGATGTGAGAGTTGGACTGTGAAGAAAGCTGATCGCCGAAGAATCGATGCTTTTGAAACTGTGGTTTTGGAGAAGACTCTTGAGAGTCCCTTATACTGCAAGGAGATCCAACCAGTCTATTCTAAAGGAGATCAATCCTGGATGTTCATTGGAGGGACTGATGCTAAAGCTGAAACTACAATACTTTGGCCACCTCATGCGACGAGTTGACTCACTGGAAAAGACTCTGATGCTGGGAAAGGTTGGGGGTGGGAGGAGAAGGGGACGGCGGAGAATGAGATGGCTGGATGTCATCACCGACTCTGTGGACATGAGTTTGAGTGTACTCCGGGGGTTGGTGATGGACAGGGAGGCCTGGCGTGCTGTGATTCATGGGGTCGCGGAGAGTCGGAAACGACTGAGCGACTGAACTGAACTGAATGTATTCATAGTTAAAGTAATAAATACTTTAAAATTACTTAATAAAAAATTATCTCAAACTAAGAGTTATATATAAAAAAAGACCTTTTCTTATCATTAAATTATTTTTTGAAACATATTATTTGACAGTATTAGAGGTCAATGTAGTTTTACAAGAAACAGTAAAGACGAGAATATTTTGAAAGACTGAGACCAATTATCATTGTTTGCTGATAACATAATTTTTAAAAGTTACCATCCCAGAATTAAGAAATCTCACTGAAGTGACTGGATTCAAGAACAGTGTACAAAACAATAATTATTAATAATATAATGACCTTTTAAATGAAACAACAAGGAATTTCATTCACAATTGCAGTAGAACAAATTATACTAGTAGGAATTAAGTTAAGAAATGTAAATAAATATAAAGAAAACCATAATATTTTACTGCTGTATATGTAAGAATTCTTGAATGGATGGAGAGACGTATAACACTCAATGAGAAAAGTATCATTTCAGTTCAGTCCCTGTCATGTCCGACTCTTTGCAGCCCCATAGACTGCAGCATGCCAGGTGTCCCTGTCCATCACCAACTCCCCGAGCTTGTTCAAACTCATGTCCATCAAGTCGGTGATGCCGTCCAACCATTTCATCCTCTGTCATTCCCTTCTCCTCCTGTCTTCAGTCTTTCCCAGCATCAAGGTCTTTTCTAATGAGTCAGTTCTTTGTGTCAGGTCGCCAAAGTATTGGAGCTTCAGCATCAATCCTTCCACTGAACATTCAGGACTGGTTTCTTTTAGGATGGACTGGTTTGATCTCCTTGCAGTCCAAGGGACTCTTAAGAGTCTTCTCCAACACCACATATGAAAGCATCAATTCTTCAGTGCTCAGCTTTCTTTATGGTCCAACTCTCACATCCATACATGACTACTGGAAAAACCATAGCTTTGACTACACAGACCTTTGTTGGCAAAGTAATGTCTCTGCTTTTTAATATGCTTTCTAGGTTGGTCATAACTTTCCTTCCAAGGAGCTAGTGTCTTTTAATTTCATGGCTGCAATCCCCATCTGCAGTGTTTTTGAAGCCCAAGAAAATAAAGTCTCTCACTGTTTCCATTGTTTCCCCATCATAAATTGAGGGGACCAGATGGCATGATCTGAGTTTTCTGAATGTTGAGTTTGAAGCCAACTTTTTCACTCTCCTCTTTCATTTTCATCAAGAGACTCTTCAGTTCCTCTTTACTTTCTGCCATAAGGGTGGTATCATCTGCGTATCTGAGGTTATTGATATTTCTCCTGGCAATCTTGATTCCAGCTTGTGCTTCATCCAGCCTGACATTTTGCGTGGTGTGCTCTGTATATATTGTGATACAATTATTGAGAAGAATGTATCTTGATATAATTAGCATCGTGGCTTTGGATTCAAACTGGCCCAGGCTTGGATTCTGGTTCCTCACTTAGTAGCTGCCTAGAATTTCCAAGATTCAGTTACACTCTCTGTAATTTAGGAATAGCGATGATACTTCCTAGGGTTCTTATCAGTGTATGCATTCATGCTCAGTCACCTCAGTTGTGCCTGACTCTTTGAGACCCTATGGATGGTAGCCCTCAGGCTTCTCTGTCCATGAGATTCTCCGGGCAAGAATACTGGAGTGGGTTGCCACGCCCTCCTCCAAGGGATCGCCCCCTACCCAAGGATTGAACCTGCGTCTCCCGCAGTTCTTGCATTGCAGGTAGTTTCTTTACCGCTGAGTCACTGGGAAGCCCAGGTTTAACAGACTTACAGTTAAATTAGAGAGTAATTTTTAGGAGCAACTTGACAAAAATTCTGATGCTAATCTAGAGGAAAAAATAATGAAGTAAGAATGGTCAAAACCATTTTTGACAAAGAAGAGCTATGTCCTAAAATGACATGTTTAAAAATATGGAATAAGGACTTACTGGAAGAAAAACAGAAAAATGGAAACATGCACAAATACATGTGAGCATTTACTATCTCATAAAAGGTGTCCACCACTTAGTGGAATAGACAAGAGTATTCATCCAAGTGGCAGAGAAAAAAATCAATTTAGTGATGATTTCACACAAACTGGCAAAATAAAATCCAGATAGTTTTAAAAGTTTAAAGATGTATCGTCACACCATCAAATCATAGGGGAAAATATGTGTAATTTGAATTTAAATTCCTATTGAAGTGTGCACTGCTGCATGTTGAATAATAAGTGTACTTTAACTTTATTGATGGATTATTTAAGTTCTCCAGGTCTTAAGAAAAAACCCTTCTTTATCTTTAGAAAGCAAATTTGTTTGCTTGGGTAGTTCCTATGATTCCTCATTCCATTTTTAAAGTTTAATTTTAAACTTGGATACATTCCACTCCAAATTTTCTGCAGTAACTGCATGTTCACATGTAAAGTCACATTAGTATTTTGTGTTTTAGACCAGTTACCCCCATTTTTCCAGGCAGATAATAAGATCCGGCTGTGATTCACATATAAAATCTTTTCATTAGGACTTACAAAGTATGTACTCATGTAAAACACAAATTTGGTTAATTAGAGGATTTTTTTCCCCATCTCTTTATCTCACAGACTTTAAAATTGGACTTTATAACTGTTTTTCTCCTGTTAGTCTACTTAGTTAACGATGATCCCTTTTCTTCCCCATAAAGAGACTTTCTCATAAATATTAAACAAGAGGGTTTTTCCTCTCTTAAGGAAATGGTCTGCTGTTTCTTTCACACTTTGTAGATAGGGTGCATTTTCTACAGAACAACTACGTGTTCCTACAAAGCTTTGCTAGGATGCAACAGTCCATTTCTCTATCCAGAATCCTCCATTTCCCTCTCACAAAGGCTTTCATTTTCCTGGTTCTGAGGTGAAATTTCATAGCCTTTGCCCTTTTAATTATTAAAGTGGCAGAAGCTTGGGGACAAGCCAAAGAGTAACATCTGACACTTTCATTTCCACCATAAAGTGATTAATGAAATGCTCATGTTCATCATTAATGAAATGATGCATGGGGCACTACATGGGGCATGGTCCTGTTGAACTCGGTACTGGTCAAAATACAACAATCGTGTTTATGTGATATTTGACTTTGGTTACCTTTGGTTTGCAGGAAAGTTGAAAAGTTGCAATGTCAGTGGAAGAAATGAGGATAATGAAGTGTTTAAAGAGCATAGAACCCTAAGTAAAAAGGATAAATACAGAGCTTCTGGGGTTTAATAGGCGACAAAATCCTTGGGCCCTATATCCACAAGGTCTCCTTCCTCTGCACATGGCAGTTTCCTCTTGAGTAGCAGTGTAGACACTTCCATAGACCTCCTTTATGGAGAATACAGAGTAAATCCATAGGAAAATTGGATTAAAGACAAACATCAACTTTATAGGCTGAATTACTCAAAATTGCCAATTTTGCACCTCCACAATGGTCAAATATCAACAACTCCATGTCGTTCCTCCTGACAGAGAGACTGTGTGAGGTTAGAAGCTTCCTTTTTCTGATCTTTGTGTCTGTCCCTTAAATGTTGAGGCCTGCCTAGTTACTTGTTATAGGAAAAGGAGAATTGCAAAAACCTCGTATCCTTCTTTGAAAAAATCTTATTCCCACTTAAGGTAGGAAAAATTCACCTTGTGATTGCAGTGGGGAAAATGTATATTTATAGTAGTGAGTCTGCTGTAATGTCCATGAGTATAATAAACTTTCTTTAATTGGCTTGTAATAAATTGAGAACTTTTCACAGTAGGAAATATTTTAAACCCTTAAGGAATGTTTTCCATGAGTTTCTGAATATAGAAACAGATCCTAGTAATATTCAATACTAACAAAAATATCGGTATATATGCATTTTACTTTGTATATAATTTAATCAATTTCATAGTAGGACATTTGCAATTAAGAAATATCCAAAGCATCTTCAAAAATACCGATGTTTGTATTAATATCAATGGTTGGGTTCTTTCAAATCTGTTTCTTTAGGAAGATTTTTGTTTTTCCGCTTTTACTTTTTTTAAAATTTAAGTATAATTGACTTACAATATTATGTTAGTTTCAGGTATACAACATAGTAATTCAATATTTTTATACATCTTGAATTGAAATCTGTTTTAAATAGATTGAGGAATGCAAACTAAATTCCAGAGGATAAAATAGCATTTTGTTTCATGAAAAGTCTACAGGTTAGAACAGTTAATGTTGTTGATATGGCTTCAAACCAGCCTTTTGATGAAGAGAAAAATGTTGACAGAAATTGTAATATGCTTAAATGAAAATGAACTTCAAATAGAATCCTAATTATTAAAATAACTGGACTGAAAAAACTGCTAGCTGAAACAGTAGTTAATTTTTCAGAAAGTACCATGGAATAAATTTGCATTCACAAGTTAGGCAGACAAAATAATAGCACCAAATATATGAAGCCCTCTTGGTTTTAATGTATTACTTTCCGGACATGTAGATAGATGAGCAGGAAGGTAACTTTAATATAGATGCACTTGAGGCTTTAATTAATTAGTAATCCAAGAAGGAATAATAAATACTTCAAATAAGCTGCACTTTTCATATCTGCTCTCTAATGAAATTTTAATTAACTATAGAACCAATTATAAGATTTTGTATAAAATGTTGCAAGATTAATTTTTAAAATGGAAATTGAAGCACTCAAGCAGTTTTCCTACTAGGCATCCTTTAGAAAGATGTTCCTTCCGTTTTATCATAATAAATATGAATATGTAAGTATTTAGGTTTGAAAAACAAGCCTCTTTTTTATTTGTATGATATAGTCTTGATATATATATATATATATATAATAATTTGGGGGGACTTCCTTGTTAATTCAGTGGCTGAGACTTTGATGAACCTAGAGATTATCATAGTGAGTGAAATAAGTCAGACAAATGTCTTGTGATATCACTTATATGTGAAATCTGATAAAATGGTACAAATGAACCTTTTACAAAACAGAGATAGAGTCACAGATGTCGAAAACAAACATGATTACCAAGGAAGAAAGGGGAGAGGGATAACTTGGGAAATTGGGATTGACATTTGCACACTGATATATATAAAATAGTTTCACTTTCATGCATTGGAGAAGGAAATGGCAACCCACACCAGTGTTTTGCCTGGAGAATCCCAGAGACGGCGGAGCCTGATGGGCTGCCGTCTATGAGGTCGCACAGAGTCGGACACGACTGAAGCGACTTAGCAGCAGCAGTAGCAGCATATACAAAATAAATAACTTATAAGAACCTACTGTATAGCACAGGGAACTCTACTCAGCACTCCGCAATGACCTATATGGGAATAGAAGCTAAAAAAAATAGATGTATGCATATGTATAACTGATTGACTTTGCTGTACAGAAGAAAATAACACATTGTAAATCAAGTGTACTCCAATAAAAATTAATTTAAAAAAAGAGAGAGTGAGAGAGAGCACAGCCCCTTTATGAGCAGAGGTCTTGTACTGAAAAATCTTTAAAATCTTCCAGACAATTTTGGGAAACTGTATATACAGTTGTACATTTACAAGTTACCCTTAAGATTTTTCATAAGTTTAAATTGTTCCATGTAATTTCATTCATAAATATTTGCATCTTGAAATAAAATATTACACATCAAAAAAATCTGAAAAAAATTTTAAAAAGTATAAATTTGTGTATCACATAATTTAGATAAATTTTTAGCCAAAGAGGGACTTTCTTCTGCTTTGTAGGCCCTAACTGAATTAATGGCTTTGTTTATATGGCAGTCAGTGAAATACTCAGAAGTTTAGGAAACAGCTGTTGTTCAGTCTCTCATTTGTATCTGACTCTTTGCGACCCCTTGAACTGCAGCATGCCAGGTTTCCTTGTCCTTCACCATCTCCCAGAATTTGCTCACACTCATGTCCATTGAATTGGTGGTGCCATCCAGTCATCTCATGCTGTCATCCCCTTCTTCTCTTGCCTTCAGTCCTTCACAGCATCTGGGTCATTTCCATTGAGTTGGCTCTTCGGATCAGGTGGTCAAAGTATTCTAGCTTCAGCTTCAGCATCAGTCCTTCCAATGAATATTCGGGGTTGATTTCCTTTAGGATTGACTGGTTTGATCTCCTTGAAGCAGACAGCAACCTAAAGAATTTTTGAATAAAGTGCCTTTTACTCTCCTATCATAAATATTAAGTTGTAAACAGATACTGCTTGTACTGGTTTTTCAGTTCTACAGTGGGACAGTTTACTTTCCTGGAGTTCTCCCAAATGATTGAACAGTGAAGATAGAACTCCCTCTGCTCTGCTCCAGTGGCCTTACCTTTAACCCATCCCCGACTCCATTGCATCCCTATCTTAGGAAGCAACCTCTGTGAAATGGATTGGTCATTTCTTACCTGGAAGTGAGGGGAACCTTTTAATTTACACCTGAGATGATTGACAATAATGATGGCCCTCAATTATAACTTTTTCTTTTTTGTTTGTGACATAAAGAATTGAACTCTTTCTATTCTTTCATAGAAATACTATGAAGAAGCGAATATGCAGAATCACTTGTGACACAGTAGGGCATGAACCCTTTGCAAGTTATCTCATGTTTTTTGTTCATTTCCTTATTATTAGTTTTCTATTTCTAGTAGTCTGAAACTAGATTGCACAAGCCTCAGGATGACAGTCTTCCAACTGGGCTATTCGTACCTTTGAGAGTTTGCAAAGAAAGTTAAGGTAATTATTTTCTGGATTCTCAGTTTCCATATATACTTTTCCTAAAATGTATCTACTGAGAACTCTCCTGCATGATCAAGCAGATTCTCTATTGCCACCTGTCTTTTCTTAATAGTTTTACCTCCACTCTGTTAAACAAAGGCACATTCCTGGCTCAAATCTTGCTATGGGACATTTTCCCTGGGTATAAAAAGTTCCAGGCTAATTGTTTGTCAATTTTGTTTATCTTCTCAAAGAACCAACTTTTGGCTTTGTTGATTTTTGCTATGGTCTCTTGTTTCTTTTGCATTTATTTCTGCCCTAATTTTTAAGATTTCTTTCCTTATACTAACCCTGGGGTTCTTCATTTCTTCCTTTTCTAGTTTCTTTAGAAGTAGAGTTAGGTTATTTACTTGACTTTTTTCTTGTTTCTTGAGGTATGCCTGTATTGCTATGAACCTTCCCCTTAGCACTGCTTTTACAGTGTCCCACAGGTTTTGGGTTGTTGTGTTTTCATTTTCATTCATTTCTATGCATATTTTTATTTCTTTTGTGATTTGTTGGTTATTCAGCAGCATGTTGTTCAGCATCCATATGTTGGAATTTTTAATAGTTTTTCTCCTGTACTGGAGATCTGGTCTTACTTCATTGTGGTCAGAAAAGATGATTGGAAAGATTTCAATTTTTTGAATTTACCAAGGCTAGATTTATGGCCCAGGATGTGATCTATCCTGGAGAAGGTTCCGTGTGCACTTGAGAAAAAGGTGAAATTCATTGTTTTGGGGTGAAATGTCCTGTAGATATCAATTAGGTCTAACTGGTCTGTTGTATCATTTAAAGTTTGTGTTTCCTTGTTAATTTTCTGTTTAGTTGATCTATCCATAGATGTGAGTGGGGTATTAAAGTCTCCCACTATTATTGTGTTACTGTTAATTTCCCCTTTCATACTTGTTAGCATTTGTCTTACATATTGCAGTGCTCCTATGTTGGGTGCACATATATTTATAATTGTTATATCTTCTTCTTGGATTGATCCTTTGATCATTATGTAGTTTCCTTCTTTGTCTCTTTTCACAGCCTTTGTTTTAAAGTCTATTTTATCTGATATGAGTATTGCTACTCTTGCTTTCTTTTGGTGTCTATTTGTGTGGAGTATCTTTTTCCAGCCCTTCACTTTCAGTCTGTATGTGTCCCTTGTTTCGAGGTGGGTCTCTTGTAGAGAACATATGTAGGGGTCTTGTTTTTGTATCCTTTCAGCCAGTTTTTGTCTTTTGGTTGGGGCATTCAACCCATTTACATTTAAGGTAATTATTGATAAGTATGATCCTGTTTCCATTTACTTTATTGTTTTGGGTTCTAGTTTATACACCCTTTCTGTGTTTCCTGTCTAGATAAGATCCTTTAGCATTTGTTGGAGAGCTGGTTTGGTGGTGCTGAATTCTCTCAACTTTTGCCTGTCTGTAAAGCTTTTGATTTCTCCTTCATCTTTGAATGAGATCCTTGCTGGGTACAGTAATCTGGGCTGAAAGTTATTTTCTTTCAACACTTTAAGTATGCCATTCCCTCCTGATCTGAAGAGTTTCTATTGAAAGATCAGCTGTTATTCTTATGGGAATCCCCTTGTGTGTTATTTGTTGTTTTTCCCCTGCTGCTTTTAATATTTGTTCTTTGTGTTTGATCTTTGTTAATTTGATTGATATGTGTCTTGGGGTGTTTCACCTTGGGTTTATATTGTTTGGGACCATTAGCCAGACTCATCAAGAAACAAAGGGAGAAAAATCAAATCAACAAAATTAGAAATGAAAATGGAGAGATCACAGCAGGCAACACAGAAATACAAAGGATCATAAGAGACTACTATCAGCAACTACATGTCAATAAAATGGACAACTTGGAAGAAATGGACAAATTCTTAGAAAAGTACAACTTTCCAAAACAGAACCAGGAAGAAATAGAGAATATTAACAGACCCATCACAAACATGGAAATTGAAACTGTAATCAGAAATCTTCCAGCAAACAAAAGCCCAGGACCAGATGGCTTCACAGTTGAATTCTACCAAAAATTCAGAGAAGAGCTAACACCTATCCTACTCAAACTCTTCCAGAAAATTGCAGAGGAAGGTAAACTTCCAAACTCATTCTATGAGGCCAGCATCACCCTAATACCAAAACCCAACAAAGATGCCACAAAAATAGAGAACTACAGGCCAATATCACTGATGAACATAGATGAAAAATCCTTAACAAAATTCTAGCAATCAGAATCCAACAACACATTAAAAAGATCATACATCATGACCAAGTGGGCTTTATCCCAGGGATGCAAGGATTCTTCAATATCTGCAAATCAAACACTGTAATACACCACATTAACAAATTGAAAAAAGCCCTATGATTATCTCAATAGATGCGGAGAAAGCCTTTGACAAAATTCAACATCCATTTATGATAAAAACCCTCCAGAAAGCAGGAATAGAAGGAACATACCTCAACATAATAAAAGCTATATATGACAAACCCACAGCAAACGTTATCCTCAATGGTGAAAAACTGAAAGCATTTCCCCTAAAGTCAGAAACAAGACAAGGGTGCCCACTCTCACCACTGCTATTCAATATAGTTCTGGAAGTTTTGGCTACAGCAATCAGAGCAGAAAAAGACATAAATGGAATACAAATTGGAAAATAAGAAGTAAAACTCTCACTGCAGATGACATGATCCTCTGTATAGAAAACCCTAAAGACTCCACCAGAAAATTACTAGAGCTAATCAATGACTATAGTAAAGTTGCAGGATATAAAATCAACACACAGAAATCCCTTGCATTCCTATACACTAATAATGAGAAAATAGAAAGAGAAATTAAGGAAACAATTCCATTCACCATTGCAATGAAAAGAATAAAATACTTAGGAATATATCTACCTAAAGAAACAAAAGACCTATATATAGAAAACTATAAACACTGGTGAAAGAAATCAAAGAGGACACTAATAGATGGAGAAATATGCTGTGTTCATGGATCGGAAGAATCAATATAGTGAAAATGAGTATACTACCCAAAGCAATCTATAGATTCAATGCAATCCCTATCAAGCTACCAACGGTATTTTTCACAGAGCTAGAACAAATAATTTCACAATATGTATGGAAATACAAAAAACCTGGAATAGCCAAAGCAGTCTTGAGAAAGAATGAAACTGGAGGAATCAACCTGCCTGCCTTCAGGCTCTACTACAAAGCCACAGTCATTATGACAGTATGGTACTGGCACAAAGACAGAAATATAAATCAATGGAACAAAATAGAAAGCCCAGAGATAAATCCACGCACCTGTGGACACCTTATATTTGAAACAGGGTGCAAGAATATAGAATGGGGAAAAGACAATCTCTTTAACAAGTGTTGCTTGGAAAACTGGTCAACCACTTGTAAAAGAATGAAACTGGAACACTTTCTAACACCATACACAAAAATAAGCTCAAAATGCATTAAAGATCTAAATGTAAGACCAGAAACTATAAAACTCCTAGAGGAGAACGTAGAGAGAACACTCTCCGACATAAGCCACAGCAGGATCCTCTATGACCCACCTCCCAGAATATTGGAAATAAAAGCAAAAATAAACAAATGGGACCTAATTAAAATTAAAAGCTTCTTCACAACAAAGGAAACTATAAGCAAGGTGAAAAGACAGCCTTCAGAATGGGAGAAAATAATAGCAAATGAAGCAACTGATAAAGGATTAATCTCCAAAATATACAAGCAGCTCTTGCAGCTCAATTCCAGAAAAATAAATGACCCAATCAAAAACTGGGCCAAAGAACTAAACAGACATTTCTCCAAAGAAGACATACAGATGGCTAAGAAACCATGAAAAGATGCTCAAGATCACTCATTATCAGAGAAATGCAAATCAAAACCACAATGAGGTACTATTTCACACCAGTCAGACTCGTAGACACTTTTGCTATCCAAAAGTCTACAAGCAATAAATGCTGGAGAGGGTTTGGAGAAAAGGGAACCCTCTTACACTGTTGGTGAGAATGCGAGCTAGTACAGCCACTATGGAGAATAGTGTGGAGATGCCTTAAAAAACTGGAAATAGAACTGCCATACGACCCAGCAATCCCACTCCTGGGCATACACACCGAGGAAACCAGAATTGAAAGAGACATATGTACTCCAATATTCATCACAGCACTGTTTATAATAGCCAGGACATGGAAGCAACCTAGATGTCCATCTGCAGATGAATGGATAAGAAAGCTGTGGTACATGTACACAATGGAGTATTACTCAGCAATTAAAAATAGTACATTTGAATCAGTTCTAATGAGGTGGATGAAACTGGAGCCTATTATACAGAGTGAAGTAGGCCAGAAAGAAAAACACCAATACAGTATAATAAGATATATATATGGAATTTAGAAAGATGATAATGATAATCCTGTATGCTAGACAGCAAAAGAGACACAGATGTATAGAATAGTCTTTTGGACTCTGTGGGAGAGGTCGAGTGTGGGATGATTTGGGAGAATGGCATTGAAGCAAGTATATTGTCATATGTGAAACAAATCACCAGTCCAGGTTCAATGCATTATACAGGATGTTCGGGGCTGGTGCACTGGGGTGACCCAGAGGGATGGAATGGGGAGGGAGGTGGTAGGGGGGGTTCAGGATGAGGAACACATGTACACACGTGGAGAATTCAGTCAATGTATGGCAAAACCAATACAATATTGTAAAGTAATTAGCCCCCAATTAAAATAAATTTATATTAAAAAAGTTCTAGGGCAATAAGCAGAAAGACATTTGAATGTTGGTTGAGGGTTGTTATATTCTGAATTCTGGTATGTTGTGGAGTTGACTGATGGGAGTGACTTTGCCTCTTCTGTTGCCTCCAGTGTTGTAGGCACATCCACTGATCTGGAGAGAATATCCTGAGAACAGGTTTTCCACTTAAAGGTAACTGATTCTTTTCAGCCATTTCTGATAGACATCCTCAAGTCATGCCATTAGCTCAAAATGAAGAACCAAAGGATTAAAATTCTTTCACCTCTAACTGGAAATCATTTTAACATTATCAAATTTCTTAAGACATAGGATGATAACTGTAAATTGACATTTTATGTGATTTCTTTCAGATTGGAGTTCATTATTTGCTAATGTAGTTAAACTTACTTTCTCAAGTGATTTCATAAAATATTTATTCTGATTTCAGTCAGCCTAATCTTTCTCATCTATAAAATATTTAATATTTTCTGCTTTCTATTAGCAAGAAATACAACTGTGTGCTTTGGACTAAGTAATTTTTAGCTTTGCATATCATTTCTTATATAAAATACATAGGGCATTTTAATTCTGGATTTATTATGTTTTTAACACAGTTCTTATTTAATTATATACTAAAGCTGAACATCAGAGTTTAAAACATACAAGTTACATATTTGCCAAAGGAGTACTGTGCTGGTACACTCCACACTTCATAAATACAATAGTCTTGTAAATGAAGAAATGAAGATGGCATTTTATTATGCTTTTGACTTTATTAGAATATGTATAAATTAAATTAGATATGAAAAATTTTAGTCTTAATGACTGCTTTTAGTAATTTGTACTACAAGGCCTGATTTCTAATTTGTTTCACAGTGATTTTTATATTTCTGAAACTATGTATTAACACTTTTTTTTTTAACCTACATGAACCCATTTATTGGAGGCTAATTATTTTACAATATTATATTGGTTGGTTTTGCGATACATTGACATGAATCCGCCCCGGGTGTACATGAATTCCCCCTCCTGAACCCCCCTCCCACCTCCCTCCTCCCTTTATCCTCCCTCTGGGTCATCCCCGCATGCCAGCCCCGAGCATCCTGTAACATGCATCGACCCTGAACTGGTGATTCATTTCACATATGACAACATACGTGTTTCAATGCCATTCTCCCAAATCATCCCACCCTCACCCTCTCCCACAGAGTCCCAAAGACTGTTCTATACATCTGTGTCTCTTTTGCTGTCTCATATACAGGGTTATCATTTGCATCTTTCTAAATTCCGTATATATGCGTTAGTATACTGTATTGGTGTTTTTCTTTCTGGCTTGCTTCACTCTGTATAATAGGCTCCAGTTTCATCCACCTCATTAGAACTGATTCAAATGTATTCTTTTTAATGGCTGAATAATACTCCATTGTGTATATGTACCAAACACTTTTTTTGAAAGTGAAAACTTGAAGTTCAGTGTTTTTCTGATGTGGGTTCCGTTCCGTTCCGTTCCGTCGCTCAGTCGTGTCCGACTCTTTGCGACCCCATGGACTGAGCCTACCAAGCTTCTCTGTCCATGGGATTCTCCAGGCAAGAATACTGGAGTGGGTTACCGTTTCCTTCTCCAGGGGATCTTCCCGACCCAGGGATCGAACCCGGGTCTCCCGCATTGGAGGCAGACGCTTTAACCTCTGAGCCACCAGGGAAGCCCTCTGATGTGGGTTAGTTTTGCTAATTAGGTTGTTTGGTTGAAGGTTTTCCACTAATTACAGGAGTTAACTCTGAATCTCCTAGACCTTCGTAAGATAAAAACTGGCACTTAAAAGGATTTTTACCTTATCAAAGGTGTACCGAATTTAATACTTTGTTTTCCTCCTCCCTATCTAAGAATATTGGATAAATAAAATGCCTCTAACTGACAGAGTTGCAGGCACAAGGCAAGTCATTGGCTGAGTCTTGGTAAAGCCTTTGTGCTCTTCCAAGAAACTGAGAATGTCAGGGCCTAGTATAATAAAGTGAAAGTGTTAGTCACTCAGTCATGTCAGACTCTTTGTGACCCCATGGATTGTATCCCACAAGGCTCCTCTGTCCATGGGATTCTCTAGGCAAGAATACTGGAGTGGGTTGCCGTGCCCTCCTCCAGGGAATCTTCTCGACCCAGTGATTGAACCCAGATCTCCCCCATTGCAAGCCAACTTTTTACCATCTGCACCACCAGGGAAGCCCATTATAATAAAGCTCTTTGCAAATAAGTTGGTTTCTAATTTTTTGCTTTCAATACAATAAAAGGGCTATCTAAGAAGTTTGTGACTTGATACATCATTAGCAATAATTTTTGATAATAGATTATGATGTGATTTTTAGTATATAATTCAGAAGAATTTAAAGAACAGAGTGAACAGAGTGCTATCAGAAAACTTTTTATTCCTGTCCACTTATTTATCAGATAGTTTGCTCATTTCTTATATCTATGAAATAAGAAGAAAAAAGTATTTGATGCTGAATCCTTTCTCTTCAGCAATTAATAATATTTATTCATAGATGTAGAAATTCAATGAAAATCAGTTTGAGCCATACATTATAAGGTATATCTTTGATAAATTTTATTTTATATTTAATAACCAATCACCAAATTTTTAATGTATTTATACTGTGCTGAATAAATGTTTATAGGAGAAAAAACTATTTTTAAACTAAGGCTCTATAGACAATGGAGAAAATTGCATACAGATTTTTGAGCAAAGATGTATTATATTTTCTAGCATAAAAGACTTTTACTTCCAGTAAAAACCTTTCCAGCATGAAGATATATGACATTAGCATAAAATATGTTGGTGAAATGAAATAGAAAAGTTCAAAGAGATAAAGGAACTATATAAAATAAAGTGTTCATTTATTTTTTAGATAGATAAATCTAGGATATTTAGATTCTGTTGTCTGCTTTTTAAGGCCTGATATAAAAAGAAAAAAACTTGATATGTGTATTTTATTTCAAGATGTAAATATTTATAATATGCCTGAATTACCTGAAATAATTTAAGCTTTTTATGAAAAATCTTAAGGGTAACTTATAAATGTACAAGTGGATATACAGTTCCCAAAATTATTTTGAGGACTTTAAGGATGTGTCAGTTGAAGACCTCTGCTCATCAAGGGACCAGGCTCTGTCTCTCTCTCTTTTCTTTAAATTACTTTTTATTGGTGTACAGTTGATTTACAGTGTTGTGTGATTTTCTTCTATATGGAAAAATGAATCAGTTATTCATGTACATATATCCATTTTTTTTAAGATTCTATTCTCATATAAATCTTTGCAGAGTATTGAGTAGTATTGGGTTCCCTGTGCTACGCAGTAGGTTCTTATAAGTGATCTATTTTATGTATAGTAGTGTGTATGTAGCAATCCCAATCTCCCCATTTATCCTTCTCCTTTTTCCCCCTTTACAATTCTGTTTGTTTTCTACATCTGTGACTCTATTTCTGTTTTGAAAATAGGTTTGTTTGTACCTTTTTTTTTTTACATTTCACATATAAACAATATCATATGGAATTTGTCTGACTTAGTATGACAATCTCTAGGTCCATCCAGGTCACTGCAATTGGCATTATTTCACTCTTTTTCCGTTGTATATATGTGCCATATCTTTATCCATTCCTCTGTGGGTGGACATTTAGGATGCTTCATTCTGTCCATTGCAAGACTTAGTCTTCCTTGGCTAGTCACCAAGCCTCTTTACTCCATGAGGGGACTGTACAAAGGCCTCAGGAATTTTCCTGAAACAAGGGTCCAGCGCTTGGTTTAACATATGAGGTGATTCTGTCTATCCTCACTGGCATTCACTCAGACTCCAACCACAACTCTTGATTCCTGCCACATCAGACTTCCTCTTGTCTCTTTGACAATATCAGGTCCTTTCATGCCTTCAGTTCAGTTCAGTTCAGTTCAGCCGCTCAGTCGTGTCCGACTCTTTGCAACCCCATGAATCACAGCATGCCAGGCCTCCCTGTCCATCACCAACTCCCGGAGTTCACTCAAACTCATGTCCATCGAGTCGGTGATGCCATCCAGCCATCTCATTCTTTGTTGTCCCCTTCTCCTCCTGCCCCGAATCCCTCCCAGCATCAGAGTCCTTTCCAGTGAGTCAACTCTTCGCATGAGGTGGCCAAAGTATTGGAGTTTCAGCTTTAGCATCAGTCCTTCCAATGAACACCCAGGACTGATCTCCTTTAGAATGGACTGGTTGGATCTCCTTGAAGTCCAAGGGACTCTCAAGAGTCTTCTCCAACACCTTAGTGCCTGTTATATTATTTTTCTTTTCCCCGTGGTCATCTCATTTTCAAAAACAAAACACCCAGAACAGGTAATGAAATTGAATTTATTCAGAATATTGCAATAGGGGGATCTGAGAATAGGAGTGTCTCAGCAGGGTGGTGATGTAGGTTGTATAGGGAAGAATCTTGAAGCTGCAGGTGGAGCGATTTTACACTTGCGATTGGTTTCTGAGATCAGAGGGAGCCTCAGTCTGTTAGAAGAACAGGAAAAGTTTATTTCCTTGTCTAGCTAGTTTTGGGGGGACAGATGGTTCAGCCAATCACTGATGAGACAAAGAATGGGAATTTTGAGGGGTGGTGTCTGGCCTTATATGTAAACAAGGGAGTCATCTAAGAGTCTTGTGGGAGTTAGGAGAAAGTAGAGGGTGATCTGAGTTGTACGGGGGAATGGTTCTTCACAGGAAGCCCTTTCCTGGAACACAATAGGGTGGGAGTTTTTGGAAAACTGCTTTGGAGCTTCAGTCCCAAACCTTTTTGGCACTAGGCATGGGTTTCATGGAAAACAATTTTTCCACGGGCCAGGGAAGGGGATGGTTTTAGGATGATTCAAGCACGTTTATTGTGAACTTTATTTCTATTATTATTACATCAAGTCCACCTTAGATCATCAGGCATTAGATCTCAGAGGTTTCAGACTCCTGGTTTGGAGGATTAATTGTTTCTATTTTCTAGGACCATAGAGCTTGGGTAAAATCAACGTTGTCACCACTTTTCCCAACAAGTTCTTGTTAAACCTCTCAGTCTCAGTTCTCCCTTTGTTAAGCTCTCATAATCAGGGTCCCGGGAAACCAGCTCTGAGACAAGGATTTGCTTGCAGTATTTTTGTTGGGGTGTCCTCTTGAAATTAACAGGAGCAGGCGAGAAAAGCAGTTATGGTTGGAGCAGGCTCTGCAAATCAAATTGGGCCCACAGCCTGTCTGTTTATGCCCCCAAGTTAAGTAAGAATTGTTCTTACATTTTTAAAGGGTTTATATATGTATATATTGATAGAGGTTGACCTTCTGTTACCTGCAAAGCCTAAAAAATATGTGATCCAACGTTTTCAGAAAAAGTTTGCCTACTCCTGGATTAGGAATGGAAGTGAACTGCTGATGCTGTCACAACAAAGGCCCTACCTGGCCCATCTTACTCAGAAGCTGGAAGAGTAAGCACTTGTTGTTCAGTTGCTAAGTCATCTCCTATTCTTTGCGACCCCATGGACTGCAGCACGCCAGACTTCCCTGTCCTTCACTATCTCCCAGAGTTTGCTCAAACTCATGTCCACTGAACTGATGATTCCATCCAACCATCTCATCCTCTGTGGCCCCCTTCTCCTCCTGCCTTCAATCTTTCCTAACATCAGGGTCTTTTCCAGTGAATCAGCTTTTCGTATCAGGTGGCCAAAGTATTGGAGCTTCAGTTTCAGCATCAGTCCTTCCAATGAATATTCAGGGTTGATTTCCTTTAGGATTGACTAGTTTGATCTCCTTGCTGTCCGAGGGACTCTCAAGAGTCTTCTCCAGTCTTCTCCACAATTTGAAAGCATCAGTTCTTTGGCGCTCAGCCTTCTTTTTCATCCTGCTCTCACATCCATACGTGACTACTGGAAAAACCACACCTTTGACTAGACAGACTTTTGTTCTGTAGACCTTTGGAAAGAGTTTTCTGTGGCATCATTAAAAGCTTCTCCATGATCACTTTCCAGAAGAAAGCTAATAGGGTGGGAATGCAGACAGAGGGGCATAGTTTTATTAGATGGATAGAATAAACATATTTCTAACTCTGGACTTCAATGGATGAGATGAGAGGGTTGCCTGAGAATCTCTTGCTGATTCCATAAGTTATTGTCTCACTATAGCCATTCCAAACACTTTTTGGACTCTGTGCACAAGAACCATATTTTAATAATGTAATTAAAAAGTTATTGTATATAGTTTGAGTTGGGCTATAGGGATATCCAAAATATTTTCCATAGCTACAGTGTTCACTGTAAAAATGCACTGTATTCCTCTGAATCTCGTTTCTTGGGGTGGATATAAATTGGCGTTTTAGTGTCAAGTTTTGTGCTATCTGTTCTTTGTGCCATAAACTCCAGGGCATCTTGAGAATACATGTGATTGTATGGTGAGGGCATCAAAGCCCCTCCAGTACTTATTTGAAAAATGTCAACTCATTTTTCCCAAAAAAATATCACGGATAATTTTACAGCTAAATTCCTTCAAATGCAGTACTCTGCTTAAAGATAAATGGATTTTATCTTTGTGGTTTTGCTTTTTCTGACACATGCACTGAATTCTAATAAGTAAATATTTAAAAATGAATAGTTCCAGAAACTTCTCTGCTAATTTTCTTCACCATCAGGAAGCTAGCTGAGGCAACAAGATAGAGGAGAATGAAATTGAGGATCAGAAGGAGGGAAACTGGAGAAGCAGGTAATTTATGTCCTTGATAAAGCACTTTTATTACATAGAAAATTTTTACAATTTTGTGCCAGTCACAGTAAAGCTATGCTCTGTCTTTATGATCAGATTTTTATAATTTTTTGACCTGGCAAGAAATATGCTGCTTTTCCAATTTTCCACAAGTCCGGGTCTCTTTTGGTCTCTCCTTGACAGTGGAAAATCCTATGGACGGAGGAGCCTTGTAAGCTGCAGTCCATGCGGTCGCAAAGAGTTGGACATGACTGAGCGGCTTCACTTTCACTTTTCACTTTTATACATTGGAAAAGGAAATAGCAACCCACTCCAGTGTTCTTGCCTGGAGAATCCCAGAGTCGGGGGAGTCTGCTGGGCTGCCGTCTTTGGGGTCACACAGAGTCAGACACGACTGAAGCGATTCAGCAGCAGCAGCAGCAGCAGACAGTGGTACCCGTGACAGTCTGTGGAGCCAAACTCACCCTTTCCAGTCACCCCCTTAAGAAAAACAGGGATGGACTTTCTTTTCCAGCCCCAGTTCATGCTTATCTTGGGGAAGTCAACCTCAGACCTGCGAGTGACATTCCCGACTTCGTTCAGGGCACCGCCTTCTCTTGTCCTTGGCCCCAGTCTCCCTACTGCAGACTTTTCACAGCTACGTGAGCTGGAGATGAAGTGTGGTGCCTTCTAAACCACAGAAAGTGAGGGATGGTGACGGAAATCTTGGGGGGGTCGGTATTTCTGCTTGTCTTTGGGGACTTTAAGTTCTCACTGCTTCTAACCAAGTAAAGCTCTTTTTATTTCTGTTTCTCTTTCCTTTTTTTCTTGTGCTTGCAATTGTTTCTTTATTTTTTAAAATTTCTGTTTTTGGGGTAATTTTATTTATTTTTCTCTTTTTGACTCTGATGGGTCTCTGCTGCTGTGTGGGCTTTCCTCTAGTTGTAGGGAGTGGGGGCTATTCTCTAGTTGCAGTGCACTGACTCCTCATCGCTGTGGCTTCTCTTGTTGAGGAGCACAGGTTCTAGGGGTCTGTATGCTTCAGTAATTACGACACTTGTGCTCTAGAGCTCATTATTTGTGGCACATGAGCTCAGTTACTCCTCAGCATGTGGGATCTTCCTGGATCAGGGATCGAATCCGTATCTTCTAAATTGGAAGGCAAATTCTCTACTACTGAGTCGCCAGGGAAGCCTAAAATTTAATTTTAATTGGATGATAATTGCTTTTACAATGTCGTGTCGCTTTCTGCCATACAACAGCAGGAATCAGCCATAAGTACATGTGTATCCCCTCCCTCTTGAACCTCCCTCCCACCCCCACCCACCATCTCACTCCTCTAGGTTGTTACAGAGCACTGGGTTGAGCTCCTTGTGTTATATAGCAACTTCCCACTAGCTATTTTACAGTTGTGCTTATTATTAGTACTTTTCAATTTGTTTTCTATATAGGAAACCATTCTAATGCACTTAATGTATGTTTTAAAAAATATGTACTTAAAAAATGTGCATTATTTGGAGTATCTCTGTTTAATCTCTGCATTTGTTTTCGTGATACAAATCATATTGTTTCTTACTTGCTTTTATCCAGCAGTGTGCTTGTACCATCCACCAAGAAGGATGTATGGCAACCCATGCCAATATTCTTGCCTGGAAAATCCCGTGAACAGAGGAGCCTGTGGGGTCACAAAGAGTCAGACATGACTGAAGTGATTTAGCTTACATATACTGTTCCATGTACATTTGTTCTATTCTTCCAGCAATTCATGATATTCCTTGGTGTGCATTTACCATGTTTAACTTTTTAAAAATTTATTCATTTCTTACTTTTTGTACCATGCATGGTGCACGTATGGGATCTTAGTTCCCTGACCAGGAATCAAACACGTGTGCCTTCTGCAGTGGAAGCGTGGAGTCCCAACTGATAGACTGCCGGGAAAGTCCCACCACATTTGACTTTTCATCCATCATTGGTGAACTTCTAAACCGAGTTTAGCTTCCTGCTGCAACAAACAACACTGCAGTGAACATCCTTGTACATGTTTCCTTTCGGAGACGTGTGAGAAATTTGGAAGGAAATATACCCAGGAATGAAATTGCTAAGACATAGGATTTGCATACAATTAATTTGACTAAATAGTGCCAGATTGCTCCTGAGAACAGGAAATTTTGTTTAATTTCCCACTAGCAATAATATGGCAACCCACTCCAGTGTTCTTGCCTGGAGAATCCCAGGGATGGCGGAGCCTGGTGGGCTGCCGTCTATGGTGTCGCACAGAGTCGGACACGACTGAAGCGACTTAGCAGCAGCAGCAATAATATATGAGAATTCCTATACACACGTACACAGGCACATACCCGTATATGCATGCATATGGAAACATGTATGGGGACTTGTACATATACACAAATACACATTGTTACCATAATTTACTTAAATCAGCTTATTGTTTTTTGCCTTTTTAAATGAAAACCACTAATGGTGGTTTTAATTTGCATTTCTTTCATTATTGCACATGTTTTTCTTATTTGTTTTGGATTATCTTGGTTCAGTCAGTAAAGAATCTACCTGGAAGGCAGGAGATGCAGGTTTGATTCTTAGGTGGGGAAGATCCCCTTGAGGAGGAGATGGCAATCCACTCCAGTATCCTTACCTGGGAAATCCCATGGACAGAGGAGCCTGGCAGGCTACAGTCCATGGAGTCGCAAGAGTCAGACACAACTTAGCATCTAAACCATCACCAGATTACCTGTTTCTATACTTCACCCATTTTAAAATTAGGATTGCTGTCTTCTAATTCAAGCAGCTTCTTGTGTCAAATTGAGTATATTAACAGAAGAAGGATAAGATTTACTTCCCTTCTTTATAGCTTCTCACTCAAGACCTGTGTAATTTCACCATTCATCAACCACATGAAGAGCATTTTAAAAAATCTGTTAAAATTATGAGCATTAGTGATACCTCAATTTACTAAGAAATTGTAGTCTCTTTTTCTTTTTCTGAGGGGAGGAGGATAGTATCCACTTGTAGGCAAGTCGTAGTGTAAATGGGAATGGAGCTGTTAGGATTTTCTTTGTTAGGACAAGTTCCTCCAATTATCAAAAGATAATTATCAAAAGGGGAAATAAATGGGTGTCTGATTCTACTTAGGTCATAATGAGCAGCTAATCAACTGCTGCACTGTAATAGAAATGGAAGTGGGTCTTTCCAGGCATCCTCTCTGAAATTAGGTGTTGCTCAACATCGTCGTTTGGATCCAGTCCCCCATACATGGGCTTCCCTGATGGCTCAGTGGTAAAGAATCAGCCTGCCAATCCAGGAGACGCAGGAGACATCCATTCGATCCCTGCGTGGGTCAGAAAGATTCCCTGGAGGAGGAAATGGCAACCCACTCCAGTATTCTTGCCTGGAAAATCTCATGCACAGAGGAGCCTGGCAGGCTGCAGTCCATGGGGCCACAGAGAGCTGGACATGACACACACCCCATATGTATTCCTTCTAACTTCTGTCTTGTGAACTTAGAAATAATAGGGAAATTGAACAAAATATGAAAGTAACCTGGACCCAGGACTATAGTGTTAATTAAAGCTGCATGATTTTGAAAAAGGCACTCAAATTCCCAGGGCCTCATTTCAATTTCCCAGTCTCTAAAAGAAGAAATAAAGCTGTATGATGGTTAGTCGTTTAGTCCAAAAAAGAACCAAAAATGCTATGAAACTCTCACTGTTTCCAAAGTTAGAAGGGTTTACCAGCAGAAGACTTTAACATCAATTTTTTTAAGACAAGGATGGAATCAGTTATAAGGAAACATCCAAAGCAAGAGAGAATTATTTGTAGAAATTAGGACATATAATGGCTAAATAAAATGTATTAACGCAGTAGATAAATGAAGGATTTCCCAGGAGTGTGTGTGTGTGTGTGCGTGTGCCTGCTCAGTCGTGTCCGACTCTTTGCGACTCCATGGACTGTAGCCCATCAGGCTCCTTTGTCCATGGGATTCTGCAGACAAGAATACTGCAGTGGGTTGCCATGCCCTCCTCCAGGGGATCTTCCTGACCAGGTGTTGAACCCATATCTGTTGCATTGGCAAGATGATTGTTTACTGCTGAGCAACCAGGGAAGAATCAACCTGCCAAAGCAGGAGACGAAAGAGATGTGGGTTTGATCCTTTGCTCCGAAAGATCCCCTGGAGGAGGAAATGGCAACCCACTTGAATATTCTTGCCTGGGAAATTCCATGGACAGAGGAGCCTGGTGGCTAGAGTCCATGGGTTCGCAAAGAGTTGGGCACAACTAAGCACACACTCCCACACACCTAATAGCCTTGACATTAGTTGTGATGGATTTTTGAGCACATATATAATATTTTATGTCAGAATTGTAAAGCTCATTATATATGAATAGAAATTCTTAACTCCTTGAAGATATGCCTCAACCTCTTAAGTAAAGTGATAACTTTTTAGCCTATGCTTGACTATCTGTGGTCTGTGGAATGTTAATAAGTTTTATTTCAAAGAGGATCCCCTAAATAAACATATTTGTTTAGTGACTATTTATTCCCTACCATATGTCAGGTATTATTTATGTGCTAAGGATGTTCTGGTAAATAAACAAGGTTGTTGCCCCCATAGGGTTGGTATTCTAATGTAGGAAATCAGAATTTTAAAAATTTTAGTGGTGATGAGTGCTTCCCAGGTGGTGCCACTGGTAAAGAACCCATCTGCCAATGCAGGAGACATAAAGAGATGCTGGTTGGATCCCTGGGTTAGGAAGATCCTCTGGAGAAGGACATGGCAATCTATTCCAGTATTCTTGCCTTGAGAATCCCATGGACAGAGGAGCCTGACTGGCTACAGTCCCTGGGGTCACAAACAGTTGGACACAACTGAAGCAACTGGACATACAAGCACACACTATGAAATAAATAAAGTTGGTGATGTGGGGAGAACTGGGAAGGGCCAGTGCTTTAGAGGAGGTTCAGATAGAAGATACTTGAGCTGAGGTTTAAAGAGTGGAGTTAATCGTAAGAGCTGAAGGGTATGTTTTCAGGCAGAGGAAATTCCAAGTACAAAAAAGCCAGAGGATGGAGCCTAGTGGACAAAAGAGTGGTGGGTAAGGAGTAGTGGTTAATAAGGTTTGAGAGTGAGGTTCTGGCTAAAGGTCAAAAGGCTCTGCAGGCCTATTTATGAGGACTGTACTTAAAGAACATTTAACTCATTGGTATGCAGGAAATCAATTTATATTTTTGAAAGCTTATTTTGACTTCATTGTTGGAATGGTTATGGTTCTAAGAGTGGATGCAGAGATGTCAGTTGGGAGGCCATCGCAGTATTCCTGAGAGACACGATGGGGCCATAGTCTACAGTAATAGCAGTTGTGGTAGAGAGAGGTAGACAGATATTCTTTGAAAGGTTAAACTCAAAGACCTTGCAGATAGGTTAGATGTGGATGGTGAGGGAAAAAAGGAGGAATCAAAAATGATTCCAGAAAATACTCAAGTAAAAAAATTTTTTTAGTGGCAGACTACCTCTGAGCCTTTAATGTAGATCGAGACTCTCTAAGCAGAGGCATATGCAGCATATTCAAACTTTATATGGGATCTCAGGCACATCCTTTGTCGCTGCATTTTCAGCATCATCTCTTGATGCTTTGAAGATTAAAATATTTAGTAGAGAAGTTATCTATTTGAAGGAAACAGAGTTTATTTTCTTCCTTCAATATATTCATTCATTTGACTGTCCATCTACACATTTCACAAATATCTTTGGATGAATTGAGAAGGTAGCATTGACATACTTTACCCTATCATGTGTAAAATAGATAATTATCAGGAAGCAGCTATATAATCTGGGAATTCCAGCCTGGTGCTCTATGACAACCTAGAGGGATGGGATGGGATGGGAGAGGGAGGCTCAAGAGGGAGAGAATATATACATAAAATTCTGACTGGTTCACATTTTTGTATAGCAGAAACCAACACAACATTGTAAAGCAATTGTCCTCAAAATAAAAAAAAAAAATCTACTAAACACTCTTTATATTCCACACTCTGTAATGGACTCACCAAAGTAAGTAAGTCCTTTTTCTTGAGGCATACATCTATAAATACCCTTCTTTTTTTTTTTTAAATAAAGACCTACTTTTTGAAGGTTAATTTAAAAGAAGGAATTGAGTGATGGGAATGTAAAAAGGAGACAGGATTAGTAATAAGTCCGTGAAAATATTTTGCCGAAGAATTTTGGAGTTAAATAAATTTGCAGTAACATAAGAGAGGATCTTGGGATTTTAGTCTCTTAAAAAGGAATAAGATGAGACACATGTGGATGAGTTGGGCCAGCTCAGATTGTTCTGAAAAGTCCACAAGGGTTTGGTATGAGGTCTTCTTGGGTGAATGACTATGGGTGTTGGTAGCTGGTTAGAAATACATCCCCAAACCAACACAATATTACAAAGCAGTTTTCCTCCAATTAAAAAATAAAAGTACGTCCTAGGCCAAGCTAAGTCAATGCAGCTTAACTCAAATTTTCTAGTCAAATTCCCTATGAATAGACGTGTACTGAGAGTCAGTGGCCAACAAAGTGTACTGAATGGTTCCATCTGACTATAAATAGCCACTGTCATCATATTTTCTTCCGTATCATGAGGACTTATCATTAGAAATCATGACACACTGCAAGAATTTCTAGAAATTCTAAAGATATCAGTTTGACCAATGAATTTCAGTGCTAGACTTGGTGAATTTAATGCCAGACAAATACCTCAGACCCTTCTTGAACTTTGGGCATTTGTTATGTTATAATAATAGTTTGGCAAAAGAGTCTTGATTTTTATTTTTTTGTTATTTTCTAATAAATTTGAAAGCATTTGAGCTGTTGAAGATTGATAATCCAAGAATGAGGTATAAAAAGAAGTACTGAAGTGAACCTAGTAAATATCCTTTGGAAACACTGGGATACTATTCTGGTACATCTACTAAAAAAATATGATGTTTATAGAATTTTCGCCTTACTTCATTGTCTCTTGCCTTGACTGTCTCTGAACTGAGGGGCTGTATTTGCATGCTGTTAGGGTCACAGATCACATTCCTGGGGAATAAAAAAAAGAATCTGTCCAATTAGTAAATTATTTTCACACCATAAATTCTTTTTTATTCATATGAGTTTGGAGTACAGACATGGTGCTTGCAAAGTGCAGGTACTTTACATATTCTAAAATAAGAATAAAACGTGACTTGGGAAATAAGAACAGTATGATAAGCATTATATTTATTTAATAAAATTAATTCAGGAAAGCTGTTGCATTTATTACCTAGAAGAGGTTGTCCTTTTCAGGGGAGTTAAAATGGACTGAAGAATATAGAAAAATTATTTGAAATCCTTCCAAACAAATCTTTTATGTAGCTTTACAAAATATATTTATTTGTTCAAAATAATGACATTTTTAAATGAACAAAAGGATAAAATGTACTAAGAAAATGCCAAATGTTCATCATGCTAAAACAAAAGACTTACCTGGTATGAGAAATCATCTTCAGATGAATGAATGTGTTTCTGGTATCTTCCATTTGCCTTTCCAGATCCATCTTCTTCTTTTCACCTCTCCTGCCCCCCAACTATTGGCCTTGGCACACAGATGTGCATGGACTATTCATGGACTCCCTTGCCCTCTCATTTTTTATTGGGTTTGCCAAAGGGGAGCTCTGACAGAAGCCAGAGAAAGAAGTATACTGATGCCCTTGGCTCTCTTCCTGAGGGGTCTCCTTGAGCTGGAGTGTTCCTCCACAGAAGGTTACAGTCTTTCTTCTGTTGACCCATTATATTGACTCCTTCCATATTCTAGTGGTGACTCCCTGACCCTGATCTAAAGAGGTAAACTGCTCTCACGTTATTCCACTGTCCCTTGTGTTCCCACATCTTTGTGGATAATCCCTTCATTATACTTTCTTTGAAGAATCCTATCTGTATTTGTATCTGTTTCTTATTGGGACATAGGTTGATAAATTTTTAAATTATTCACTTATTTATCTTTGGCTGTGCTGAGTCTTTACTGATGCTGTGAGGGCTTTTCTCTAGTTGCAGCGAGTGAGGTCTACACTAGCTGCAATGTACGGGCTTTGCATTGCAGTGGCTTCTCTTGTTGTGGAGTATGGGCTCTAGGGCTCGTGGGTTTCAATAGTTGTGACTTCCAGGCTTTAGAGCACAAACTCCATAGTTGAGGCCCACAGCCTTCATTGTTCTGTGGCATGTTGTATCTTCCTGGACCAAGGAAGACTGAATCATGTCTCCTGCATCGGCAGGTGGATTCTTGACCACTGAGCTGCCAGGGAAACCTGGTTGATTAAATTTGAAAGCAAATCTTATCCCTGGAGCTTCCTTCGGTTCAGTTCAGCAGCTCAGTTGTGTCCAACTCTTTGCAATCCCATGAAACGCAGCATGTCAGGCCTCCCTGTCCATCACCAACTCTTGGAGTCCACCCAAACCCATGTCCATCGAGTCAGTGATGCCATCCAACCATCTCATCCTCTGTTGTCTCCTTTTCCTCCTGCCCTCAATCTTTCCCAGCATCAGGGTCTTTTCCAATGAGTCAGCTCTTCGCATCAGGTGGCCAAAGTATTGAAGTTTCAGCTTCAACATCAGTCCTTCCAATGAATACCCAGGACTGATCTCCTTTAGGATGGACGGGTTAGATCTCCTTGCAGTCCAAGGGACTCTCAACAGTCTTCTACAACATCACAGTTCAAAAGCATCAATTCTTTGGTGCTTAGCTTTCTTTATAGTCCAACTCTCACATCTATACATGACCACTGGAAAAACCATAGCCTGGACTAGACGGACCTTTGATGGCAAAGTAATGTCTTTGCTTTTTAATATGCTGTCTAGGTTGGTCATGAGTTTGAGTCAACATGAGTTTGAGTGAACTCCGGGAGTTGGTGATGGACAGGGAGGCCTGGCGTGCTGTGATTCATGGGGTCGCAAAGAGTCGGACACGACTGAGCGACTGAACTGAACTGAACTGAGGTTGGTCATAACTTTCCTTCCAAGGAGTAAGCGTCTTTTAATTTCATGGCTGCAGTCACAGTCTGCAGTGATTTTGGAGCCCCCCAAAATAAAGTCAGTCACTGTTTCCACTGTTTCCCCATCTATTTGCCATGAAGGGATGGGACCAAATGCCATGATCTTAGTTTTCTGAATGTTGAGTTTTAAGCCAACTTTTTCACTCTCCTCTTTCACTTTCATCAAGAGGCTCTTTAGTTCTTCTTCACTTTCTGCCGTAAGGGTGGTATCATCTACATAGCTGAGGTTATTGATATTTATCCTGGCAATCTTGATTCCAGCTTGTGCTTCCTCCAACCTGGTGTTTCTCATGATGTACTCTACGTATAAATTAAATAAGCAGGGTGACAATATACAGCCTTGACATACTCCTTTTCCTAGTTGAATACAGGTTTCTCAAGAGCAGATCAGGTGGTCTGATATTCCCATCTTTTTCAGAATTTTCCACAGTTTATTGTGATCTACACAATCAAAGGCTTTGGCATAGTCAATAAAGAAGAAATAGATGTTTTTCTGGAACTCTCTTGCTTTTGCAATGATCCAGCAGATGTTGGCAATTTGATCTCTGGTTTCTCTGCCTTTTCTAAAACAAGCTTGAACATCTGGAAGTTCATGGTTCACGTATTGCTGAAGCCTGGCTTGGAGAATTTTAAGCATTACTAAAGTGTGAGAAGAGTGAAATTGTGGGGTAGTTTGAATATTCTTTGGTATTGCTTTTCTTCATGATTGGAATGAAAACTGACCTTTTCCAGTCCTGTGGCTACTGCTGAGTTTCCCAAATTTGTTGGCATATTGAGTGTAGCACTTTCACAGCATCATCTTTCAGGATTTGAAATAGCTCAACTGGAATTCCATCACCTCCACTAGGTTTGTTCATAGTGATGCTTTCTAAGGCCCACTTGACTTCACATTCCAGGATGTCCGGCTCTAGGTGAGTGATCACACCATCGTGATTATGTGGGTCATGAAGATCTTTTTTGTACAGTTCTTCTGTGTATTCTTGCCACCTCTTCTTAATATCTTCTGCTTCTGTTAGGTCCCTACCATTTCTGTCCTTTATTGAGCCCATCTTTGCATGAAATGTACCCTTGGTATCTCTAATTTTCTTGAAGAGAGCTCCAGTCTTTCCCGTTCTATTGATTTCCTCTCTTTCATCGCTGAAGAAGGCTTTCTTATATTTCCTTGCTATTCCTTGGAACTCTGCATTCAAATGAGTATATCTTACCTTTTCTCCTTTGCTTTTCACTTCCCTTCTTTTCACAACTATTTGTAAGGTCTCCTCAGACAGCCATTTTGCCTTTTTGCAATTCTTTTTCTTGGGGATGGTCTTGATTCCTGTCTCCTGTACAATGTCACGAACCTCCATCCATAGTTCATCAGGCACTCTATCTATCAGATCTAGTCCCTTAAATCTATTTCTCACTTCCACTGTATAGTCATAAGGGATTTGATTTAGGTCATAGCTGAAAGTCAGGTGGTTTTCTCCACTTTCTTCAATTTCAGTCTGAATTTGGCAATAAGGAGTTCATGATCCAAGCCATAATCAGCTCCCAGTCTTGTTTTTGCTGACTGTATAGTGCTTCTTCCATCTTTGGCTGCAAAGAATATAATCAATCTTATTTCGGTATCGACCATCTGGTGATGTCTATGTGTAGTGTTTTCTCTTGTGTTGTTGGAAGAGGGTGTTTGCTATGACCAGTGTGTTCTCTTGGTAGAACTCTATTAGCCTTTGCCCTGCTTCATTCCATGCTACAAGGCCAAATTTGCTTGTTACTCCAGGTGTTTCTTGACTTCCTGCTTTTGCATTCCAGTCTCCTATAATGAATAGGACATCTTTTTTGGGTGTTAGTTCTAGAAGGTATTGTAGGTCTTCATAGAACTGTTCAGCTTCTTCAGCGTTACTGACAGGGGCATAGACTTGGATTACCATATTGAATGGTTTGCCTTGGAAATGAACAGAGATCATTTTGTCATTTTTGAGATTGCTTCAAGTACTGCATTTCGGACTCTCTTGTTGACTATGATGGCTACTCCATTTCTTCTAAGGGATTCCTTCCCACAGTAGTAGGTATAATGGCCATCTGTGTTAAATTCACTGATTCTAGCCGATCTTAGTTCACTGATTCCTATAATGTCGATGTTCACTCTTGTCATCTCCTGTTTGACCACTTCCAATTTGCCTTGATTCATGGACCTAACATTCCAGGTTCCTATGCAATATTGCTCTTTACAGCATCGAACCCTGTTTCTGTCACCAGTCTCATTCACAACTGGGTGTTGTTTTTGCTTTGGCTCCATCCCTTCATTCTTTCTGGAGTTATTTGTCCACTGATCTCTAGTAGCATACTGGGCACCTACTGACCTGGGGAATTCGTCTTTCAGTGTCCTATCTTTTTGCCTTTTCGTACTGTTCATGGGGTTCTCAAGGCAAGAATACTGAAGTGGTTTGCTATTCCCTTCTCCAGTGGACCACATTCTGTCAGACCTCTCCACCATGACATGGCCATCTTGGTTGGCCCCACATAGCATGGCTTAGTTTCAGTGAGTTAGACAGGGCTGTGGTCTGTGTGATCAGATTGGCTAGTTATCTGTGATTGTGGTTACAGTCTGTCTGCCCTCTGATCCCCTCTCTCAGTGCCTATCATCTTACTTGGGTTTCTCTTACCTTGGACGAGGGGTTTCTCTTCACGGCTGCTCCAGCAAAACACAGCCACTGCTCCTTACCTCGGATGCAGGGCTTCCTTAAGGGATCTATTTTCATTTGACATATAATAAGATACAAAGAATTTATTTCCAGGAAAATATAGCATGGAAATTATATTTTTATCTTGTGCCAGACACTATGAAAGATCTTTAAAATATTAATCTGTATTTCCAAATCAGAGATATTGGTAAACAGTTCCCAGAAGACAGAGAGCTTTGGTTGAATTGAGGAATGATGCTCCCAGATCCTTTCTCTTATCTTTAGGAAATACTGCTTGTGAAGCTCTGGCCAACCTGAAAAACTTACAGGAAGTCTGGGACATTTACACTAACCATTTATTGCTCACACATTGTATGTAAAATATCATGCATTTAACAAATGGAACAATTGGGTATCAAAGAAATCATATATTCTAACCTTGTGTTTTGTCACAAAAGAGGTGATTGGTAGAATCAGAACTCAAATTTAGATATTCTGACTCAAAATTTCATAGATTTCCACTACATTGTGTATGAATGAAGCAAAATCCCTTCCTTAGTGTATTAAAAGGAATAGGACAAACACAGATGTCTAATGTTCAAATTAGGATGGTAAAGTTTCATGGCAAAATTAGAGAAAGAAGGTGTTTACATGTAGGAAGTGAAGAGATCATTTGTGATGAAGCTTCTCATAGGCTTTTTGGAAAAGGTGTTTAAGTCCAATTCTAAAGTCCAGTTTAGCCATGTTAAATCCATGGAAGATACGGGGCACTTGGGTCATGGGGGACCTTGGAATGCTAAGCCAGGAAATTTAAAATGTAGCCCCTAGTCAGTATATATTCTCTAAAAGTATTTGATTAAGATTGTAACACCAGTGAATAATCAGTTAAGGTTTATGAAAATTAATTTGGCAGAGTCTCAGAGAAGAGATTTAAAAAAGGAAATAAAAGAAGACTAGTTAGAAAACATGATATGTGAGAAGTAACAAAATTCACTGATAAATGAGAAAGGGAAAAAATAAGAAAAATACTTGAAAGAACAGAAATAAAGAGATACAATGACAAAATGGATTTTAGGAAATAGGAAGTTAAAGATGCCTGAAGTTTTGACCTTGAATTGATGATAGAACAGAGATTCTAAGGCAAGAAAAAATCATATTATTGAAAAGGAGAGAGGTGGGAAAGAATAAAAACGTAATTCTGAAATTCCTGCCTTTGACACACTATAAGTAGGACTTCTAGGTAGTATTAGAATGTAGAAGTGAGGCACAGTCAAGTTAATTGGGGTCATCTCTAAGATTATTTAGTAGATGTCTTGTTTTTGTTTGCAGAACATAGGTGGCCAGGGTTGGAGGGATGGTCGTATGGAGTGTGGATCAAGGGGGAGCTGTGATGTTCTTGAAGGTCAGGTCTAACTGGGAGATGTGTTCGTGTGAAGCTACCCTGGGAGATGTGGTCAAGGTGTATCTTAGTGCTTAGCAACAAGTTCAATAATGAAATAAAACTGAAAAGATAAGCAACAAGTTTGAAAGCCAAGAGCAAAGAGAAGACACATATGCTATAAAAAATACTGTTTTGAAGAGCTACTTAATCATAGGTGTGGATTGAGTATCCAGTACTGTTGTAGCTGAATATTATGATGAAAATTGTGAAGAAAAGGGTGGTTGCTGAAAACCTTGGTGCATGAGGGTGATCATGTGAGAGGAAGAGAATGTTGAGCTAAAGTTTGGAGGATGCCTGTGTCCGATTGAGTGCGGGGTACAGTGGAAGAGGAAAAATGAAAAGACTTAGATTAGGAGACCAGGATGCAGTTAGAACTGAGGAAAGAAAAGCTTTTCAGGATAAAGAAATAGTCAAGTTCCCATGATGATGACTGAGTGGAGGTCATTGGAATGAGGAACGATGATATTGAAAACTTGCAAGAATGGATTTTCAGTATACTCCTGGATGAAAAGTCACGGAGTTAAAGGCAGGAGTTTTGATGTGTGACATATCTAACTTGGAATCCCAGCTCTGTCACTTACCAGCTGTGTCAACTTGGCCAAATTTCTTAAAAATATTCCTAGTTTTTAAAGTGTAAAAAATAATTCCCTGTTGTTTGATTCTTATAAGAATTCAATGAGGCAGGTGAAATTGCTTGGTAGAATGCTTAGAACATAGCACAGTCTTAATTAAACCTGTTCCTTTAAGAAAATAAGTGGTAAGGAGACAGAAAAAAAGCTAAGAATAGGATAATCTTTTGAAAAGTTTCACAGTGATAGGACCTGAAAAATTCAGAGGGAAGTTTTTTTTTTTTTTTTAGGATAATTGGAACTGAGTATGTTTGCTTATGGACTTCCCTGGTGGCTCAAGTGGTAAAGAATCTGCCTGCAATGCAGGAAACCCGGGTTCAATCCCTGGGTCAGGAAGATCCCCTGGAGAAGGGATGACTACCTACTCCAATATTCTTGTCTGGAGAATCCCATGGACAGAGAAGCCTGGTGAGCTACAGTCCATGGGGTCACAAAGAATTGGACATGAATGAGTGACTAACACACACACACACATTTACTTATAGAGGAGAGAAGCTAAGAGAGGGTAGAGAATGTGAAGAGTCAAGAAAAAAAAATAACCGATGAATCAAGAGCCTGGATGACAAAAGATCAAGGATTTAGGATCAGGTGTGCAAGAAGAATGGGCCTCACAGGGAACATACATGAATTCAGTGACTCTTAGGAAGGAGAAGGAAATAAGTATGTTTTTAAGTGCAGAGAAGAGAAGCTGTTGGAGCTCTTTTTGAAAGCATGTGTCTTGCTAGTAAAGGAACAAAGTTATTTATTTAGTGTAAGAATGATGCAACATTAGAAAAAAATACTGTACATCATTTCTGGAGAACTTGATTTTCTTAAACATGTTGGAGGAAACAATCTCTCTCCATTGGGAGTTGGAAAAGAGCAAAGATTTTCATCAGAGCTTGAGGCGGCAAGCTTCAGAAAGCAATCAACTGCCTTAGTATGAAGAGTCCCAGTGTCAGACTTGGTAATAAGCAGAGGAATGCATGGCTCCTAAAGGGACAGCAGTGATTCACGGTTTACAAAATAAACCTCAAGCCCGATGAAGTCTACCACACGTCATGCGTCTATTATCCTGATTTGTTCATTCATTCATATATTCATTCAGTACCTATCTTAAGACAGACAATTATAAACTAGATACTTGGGATAAACAAGGTCCATGTTCTTATGGAGCTAACCGTCCAGCTGGAAATAGGATTGAGAAAGAGAAAATACTAGAATATTAAGAAAAATATCACACTGAGTCTTCAGAATCTGAAGCATTTTGTATGTCTGTGTGCATATGCCTGTATGCATGCATGCTAAATCACTTCAGTAATGTTCGACTCTTTGTGACCCTTTGGACTTTAGCCCACCAGGCTCCTCTGTCCATGGGATTCTCCAGGCTGGAGTGGTTTCCCATGCCCTCCTCCTGGGGATCTTCCCAACTTGGGGATTGAACCCACATCTCTTACATCTCCTGCACTGACAGGCAGTTTCTTTGCTACTAGTGCCACCTGGGAAACCCATGTATATGCCTAGGCATACGTACATGTGTTTGTATCCATGTCAAGCTTTAAATGTAAATGTATTTGTGTATGTGTGTGATAAATATTCAGAGAAGAGGTAGTAACTGTAGATTTTCCTGACTATACTAGTCTTCATATAAAGTCAGGATTTTCCTGACTATACTAGCCTTCATATTTTCATATGGGATTTCTTTCCCATAATATCACTGTGGGCATGCTTTTAGGTAGAGGGCAACGTAAGTTAGAAGGAGTACAGAATGAAGGAGGGCAAAAGCTAATAGAGTTTTGCCAATAGAACACACTGGTCATAGCAAACACCCTCTTCAAACAACACAAGAGAAGACTCTACACATGGACATCACCAGATGGTCAACACCAAAATCAGATTGGTTATATTCTTTGCAGCCAAAGATGGAGAAACTCTATACAGTCAGAAAAAACAAGACTGGGAGCTGACTGTGGCTCAGATCATGAACTCCTTATTGCCAAATTCAGACTTATAAGAAGGAAGTAGGGAAAACCACTAGATCATTCAGGTATGACCTAAATCAAATCCCTTATGATTATACAGTGGAAGTGACAAACAGATTCAAGTGATTAGATATGATAGAGTATCTGAAGAACTTTGGATGGAGGATTGTGACATTGTACAGGAGTCAGGGATCAAGACCATCCCTAAGAAAAAGAAATGCTAAAAAGCAAAGTGGCTGTCTGAGGAGGCCTTACAAATAGCTGAGAAAAGAAGAGAAGCCAAAAGCAAAGGAGAAAAGGAAAGATATACCCATTTTAATGCAGAGTTCCAAAGAATAGAAAAGAAATATAAGAAAGCCTTCCTCAGTGATCAGTGCAAAAACATAGAGGAAAACAGTAGAATGGGAAAGACTAGATATCTCTTCAAGAAAATTAGAGATTCCAAGGGAACATTTCATGCAAAGATAGGCACAATAAAGGAAAGAAATGGTATTGACCTAACAGAAGCAGAAGATAGTAAGAAGAGGTGGCAAGAAAACACAGAACTGTACAAAAAAGATCTTCACGAGCAAGATAGTCACGATAACGTGAGCACTGACCTAGAGCCAGACATCTTGGAATGTGAAGTAAAGTGGGCCTTAGAAAGCATCACTACGAACAAAGCTAGTGGTGGTGATGGAATTCCAGTTGAGCTATTTCAAATCTTGAAAGATGATGCTGTGAAAGTGCTGCACTCAATATGTCAGCAAATTTGGAAAACTCAGCAGTGGCCACAGGACTGGTAGAGGTCAGTCTTCATTCCAATCCCAAAGAAAGGCAATGCCAAAGAATGCTCAAACTACCGCACAATTGCACTCATCTCACACGCTAGTAAAGTCATGCTCAAAATTCTCCAAGCCAGGCTTCAACAGTAAGTGAACTGTGAACTTCCAGATGTTCAAGCTGGTTTTAGAAAAGGAAGAGGAACCAGAGATTCAACATCTGTAGGATCATCGCAAAAGCAAGAGAGTTCCAGAAAAACATCTATTTTTTCTTTATTGACTATGCCAAAGCCTTTGATTGTGTGGATCACAACAAACTGTGGAAAATTCTGAAAGAGATGGGAATACCAGACCACCTGACCTGCCTCTTGAGAAATCTGTGTGCAGGTCAGGAGGCAACGGAACTGAACATGGAACAACAGATTGTTTCCAAATAGGAAAAGGAGTACATCAAGGCTGTATATTGTTACCCTGCTTATTTAACTTATATGCAGAGTACATCATGAGAAATGCTGGGCTGGATGAAGCACAAGCTGGAATCAAGATTGCTGGGAGAAATACCAGTAACCTCAGATATGCAGACGACACCACCCTTATGGCAGAAAGTGGAGAAGAACTAAAGAGTCTCTTGATGAATGTGAAAGAGGACAGTGAAAAAATTGGCTTAAAGCTCAACATTCAGAAAACAAAGATCATGGCATCTGGTCCTATCACTTCATGGCCAATAGATGGGGAAACAGTGGAAACAGCGAGATATTTTATTTTCTTGGGCTCCAAAATCACTGCAGATGGTGACTGCAACCATGAAATTAAAAGACGCTTGCTCCTTGGAATAAAAGTTATGACCAACCTAGACAGCCTATTTAAAAGCAGAGACATTACTTTGCCAACAAAGGTCTGTCTAGACAAACCTATGGTTTTTCCAGCAATCATGGATGGATATGAGAGTTGGACTATAAAAAATTTATGGTTTTGAACTGTGGTGTTGGAGAAGACTCTTGAGAGTCCCTTGGACTGCAAGGAGATCCAACTAGTCCATCCTAAAAGAAATTGGTCCTAAATATTCATTGGAAGGACTGATGCTGAAGCTGAAACTCAATACCTTGGCCACCTGATTCACAGAGCTGACTCATTGGAAAAGACCCTGATGCTGGGAAAGATTGAGGGCAGTAGGAGAAGGGGATGACAGAGGATGTGATGGCTGGATGGCCTCACTGACTCAATGGGCATGAGTTTGTGTAAACTCCAAGGTTTGCTGATGGACAGGGAGGCCTGGTGTGCTGCAGTCCATGAAGTCTTAAAAGAGTTGTATACAACTGAGCGACTGAAGTGAACTAAAGGGAGCGTAAGTTAGTGAAATACCTTTTATACTTGTTTTACTTTAAAGTATGTTGCCTTTCAAAAAAAAAATTTGATATTCTGTATTGCCAAGATTTAAGTGAGGCACTCATGCTACCACTGGGAGTATAAATTGTTAAATCTGTCTGGAAAGCAATTTGGCAATATGTACTAAGAACATTAATATGTTCATATCTTTTCAATATGTGATTTTAGGGAATTTATCTTAAGAGAAATAGTGTAGAATGTGGGCAAAGCTTTATACAGAGTTACTATAGCCTAATTAATGACAGAAATAAAATGCTATATATTTAAACTATTTATCAATAGAGAAATGGTTGTCTTGTTATTGCACATGAAAATATGAGTATCATGTAAATAATTAAAAGTATTTGTTCAAGGAGTTTTAATGACATGGGACAATATGATACAGGAAATTATATAAAAAAACAGGATACAAATTTTCATATGCTGTGTATCCTTAATATTTAAAGCCATTAAAAAGAATACATTTGAATTAGTTCTATTGAGGTGGATGAAATCGGAGCCTATTATACAGAGTGAAGTAAGCCAGAAAGAAAAACACCAATACAGTACACTAACGCATATATATGGAATTTAGAAAGATGGTAATGATAACCCTGTATACGAGACAGCAAAAGAGACACAGGTGTATAGAACAGTCTTTGGGACTCTGTGGGAGAGGGTGAGGGTGGGATGATTTGGGAGAATGGCATTGAAGCATGTATATTATCATACGTGAAACGAATCACCAGTCCAGGTTCGATGCATGATACAGGATGCTCGGGGCTGGTGCACAGGGGTGACCCAGAGGGAGGATAAGGGGATGAGGGAGGTGGGAGGAGGTTTCAAGAAGGGGAACACATGTACACCAGGAGTGGATTCATGTCAATATATGGCAAAACCAACCAATATAATATTGTAAAGTAATTAGCCTCCAATTAAAAAAAATAAAATAAAATTTTAAAAAATATAAAGCAATTCCATAAAATTGGATGCAAGGAAATATGCCAATATGCTTTATACTTTAAGCATTTTTATGATTTGGACATGTGACTTTTATATTCAGAAGTAGCAATAAATATTATTTTAAATACCCTGTGTTAATAGATAGATAGTGGGAAGCTGCCGTATAGCACAGGGACCTCAGCTTGGTGCTCTATGATAACCTGGGTTGGGGATGGGGGATGGGGAGAGGCTCAAGAGGGAGGGGAATTGTGTATACATAAAATAAAAATAAAAACCCTTTTGTTAGAGTGGGCATTAAATGCTTCTGTGATTGTTTCATGAAACATTAAGTCATGCTGGACCAATCTGGAATATCAATACTTCCATATATAACCATAATATCAATTCAGACTTTTGTGAAAGAATTTGTCAGATGGGTATATTTTAGTGCAATGAGAGCACTTTTCTTTGCTGCTTTTCTTTAGTTTTTTTTCCTTAAATTTTTAACATGGCAGATGAAAGCAGACAGATGTCTTTGGCCTGTGGTGGTGAATCCAGTGAAGGAGTAGAAGTAGCCTTCAACGGACAGTAGTTGTGTAGGAAGTGATTTCAATTAAATAAATGGAAAGCAGAGATATGTTACTTTAAGAGTAGAGCAATATATCTTAAAATGTGATCCTATAGCCCCTTGTATCGGAATCATCACTATAATTGCTCAAGATGTAGATTTGCTGACCTAATAAGTCAGAATCTGAGGATGGGTACGGGGAAGTTGTTTTAAAGATATACCGTGGGTCACCCTCATGAGATTCTCTAAGATCTCCCACCAATTAAAAGAGGTATGAAATTTAGACAGTTTTGCAGAGGAACCTTAAACAGTGGCTCCAATGTTCATTAAATAGAATTTGACTTTTTTTTTTTCAGTTGTATGGGTCCAAACTGTAAAGCACTTTGCTTACCACCTAAGTTGGATGTGGGGCTGGGACCCAGCTACTGCTCGACTGCAATCTTAGTAGAGAGGTTTAGATTTCGAATTCTTAAAAAACAGACAAAGTGGTCAGTAACATTGCTGGGACAAGTGATAGGGGACTGCTTGGCTAGAAAAGAGCGACCCATCAGTTCTAGTTCCCTTGGAAGTGGTATCCTTTGGGTGGAATGTTTCCCTGAGTCATTGCAGAGTAGAGTTCACAACTTTTAATGAAACACGCTTCCACCCAGAGCTGCAATGCTTTAGAGCAGCAGAGTCCAACCTTTTTGGCACCAGGGACCAGTTTCATGGAAGAGTTTTTCTACAGACCAAGGGTGGGAGGTGGTTTCAGGATGATTCAAGTACATTACGTTTATTGTGCACTTTATTTCTATTATTATTACATCAGTCCACCTCAGATCATCAGACATTAGATCCTGGAGATTGGGGACCCTGCCTTAGAGGTTAAGAGTGCTAGGGATCAGTAACACTCATCACTCACCATGTGCCTGGATGAATTCAGTGACTCAATTTTTAGATTCTTCTCATATAAAATGGGGTTACTACTAGTAGCAGCCTAATGACAAAAAATTTGTTGTAAATCATCTAGCACAGGGTTCAGCATGAAATTCTTGTATAAATGACTTCATAAGAGCTAGACTATATAAGCTTGGTAGTCAAACTTTTCTACTTGATTGTTTGAAGAAAAGCCTGGAGATTAGAGTAATTCCAGATTCTTTTGAGGGGTTGGGATATGAGGGGGAGTGGCCATGGGGTCCAGTAGTCCTTCATATGAGCTAGATTTTTGATATTTGTTGGTTTCATGGACCATCCAACCCTAATGTCACTGACTGAAATCTACCCTCTTGTTGGTGAGTTGAGTTAGGTGAATTATCATTTGTAGAATGGCTTTTCTTTGCATACCTTCTCCAATTACAAAGAAAGTCAAAAGCCATTCCTACACACACTTACACAGCCTTAACCCTGGCCATCTATATTAACAATTCTGGGGTGCCACGTTCTACAAAGTCATTTTAGGTTCTAATAAATGTTTCTGGCTTTATGATTGTCACTACCATGAAACACATTACCATCACCCTTTCCTTGAGTTACTGGTAAATATTTCTTGAATAAAATGATTTGGAAGACTTGTCCCTAATTTAAACTTGCATCTGGAATTCCTTGGCGGTCCAGTGGTCAGGACTCTGCTTTCAACTGCTAAAGGCTCAGGTTCAGTCCTAGGCTGGGGAACCAACTTCCTACAAACTGTGTGATGTGGCCTCCCCCCAAAAAAAGTAAAACCAAAAATCACCCCAAAATTTACATCTGCCAAGTGATGGACATATCTGGTGGCTTCTCAACTTTAGGAGAATAACCACAGCACCTCCCCCACCCCCCGCCCCCAGAAACACAACTGAATCAGATCAAGACAGTTACCAGGAGCAATCCTTTATATTATCCAGTTGCAAAGCACACTTCTTGAATAAATGACATACCCTAATTTAGGATACATCACCAGATTCAAGTCAGAGAGTATCCTCTGCCAGTCAATGTGAGTACGGGTCACTGGAAGATCTCTTCGTAGAATTCTTCTCAGAGCTTCATTCGATAACTCCTGTAGTTCTTCTAACACTGCAGCTTGAAATTTATTCTCTTGCTCTTCCACAAGCCTTGCGAAACTTAGAGCCAGTTGAGCTTGGTTCACTACCTCCAAGCTTTCTTTCAGGTCCTTGGAGATTTTGACGTGTAGGTTGACACACCTGAAGTAGTGAGCTTGCACAAAAATTCTACCTGTTACCTGGGTTAGAAATGGATTGACTTGGAAAATCCATTTTGATTTCCAAAGCCCATTCCAGTAGTCTGTTGTTTCATAGCTGTGGTCTTCAATGCAGGCGATCAAGAACTCCTTATTTTTCACTGTTTTTCTCAGCACGTTGCAGTTTCCCTTTGGGTAGTGGTCGTTCACATACAGCTTCAAGGCGCACAGAACTACGGTCCTCAGGTACTCCGTCTCATTCCTAATGATTCCATGACTCTGGATGTCCTTTAACTGGTTTTGAAGCAGGTCAAATCTGAAGGAAAGTTTGCTCTGGTAGTCGAAAAACCTGTAGTCGCCCACGACATTGTGGTGAGACAGGAGGACAGCATTCCCATCAATGCTGAGTGGGACAGAATATTTTTGGCAGTGTTGGTGGCCCGCACACTCCCCTTGATGGTGCATGAGTTTTTCATCACGGATAAGCAGACAGAGATCATCAAAGGCATTTACAAATTCCCCTGGAGGAGCCTGTATCAATAGTCTGCGAATTATTTTTTCTTTCTCTTTCCTGCTCAGAGTGCTACGTGACATGTTTGGTTGCAGCAGAAGCAGAGCTTCTGGAATAAACAGTGTTCAGAGGATGAGAGAACATTCCATGGGGCACCTTTCCCATCAAGGTGTTAAACATTCAAGCTTAAGGTTACCATGTCTGACCATGCAGAAAACAGGTTGTCTGGCCAGCTCTGAGTCTCCTGATGAAGTCATAAAGGAGCTTGCTCTGTGAAATATGGAACTTTTGATGAGATCACAATGGACGTTTGGACCCCAAGGAAAACATGACAGTCACCTGACAGCGTGGTGCCCAGCCAACCAGCTATACGAATTTTGAAGATTTTTTAAGAACTTAGCCTCCAGAACAGCCTTCTTCATAAAGTGGTGTGTCTCTGTGTTTATCACATAGGTGGTCATAGATCTAAGAGAAGCAACCCAGAGTTTCTAGGGAGTATTTGGAAGCTCTTTGACCCTTTGGGGGCCACAATGGCAGTGATTTGTAATCAGGCCCTCAGAATAACTGTCCCCAACCCAGTGGAAGCGTGTTATCCTGAAAGGTTTGAGGGGTTTAAACAAAATAGTAAAAATAAAATGAGAGATGATGGCTGATGGGAAAATGCCAGATGGCGAGGGTTGCCTCTCTTGTAAACATTGTGGGTTTGGAAATGGTCAGAACATAAGCAAGAAGCCAGAAAAAATTTAAGGGCAGTGAAGTGCAGAGACCACAAACCTCCATACAGTCTCTGGGGGATTTAAGTGTTGCGCTAACTGCAAAGAACAAAGGCAACAAACCACTGTGTTTTCTGCTTTCTTTCTAGAAAAGGGGCAGTGGCAACAACGGATGAGTTTCAACGAATCCCTTTCTTGGCAAGGGGCAGAGTTAATTATATTTGGAACCTGTGACAACTCATAATGGGGAGAAGCTTCTAAGTGAGGAGAAACGAAACTTCAGGTCATGAAAATATGGAGAACAAATATCCACTCAGAAGACCTTTCTGTTCCTCTTTGCTTTCTCTTGATTTATCCCCTTTGAAGACTCCTGAGCTTGTTTCTCTCATTTAAGTGTAAACTGCTTCCTTCTTTTTCCATCGTATTTTTTCTTAATTTCCCTAGCTTCCTGTATCTTTTTCTTATAACATGAGTTTTGCCGTATTAAGTCACAGCCATTAAATTGAAGGGCTTCCCATTAGTTCTAACACTCTGAAATTGAGTGTATTGTTGAACAATTTTTACTGATACTTTTCATGATTTTACAGACTGTCATAGTAATCCTTCTCAATCTTATTTTTTTCAATTTGAAGTGTCCTAAATTTTGTTGTTTCTCTGTAGATAAAGCAAGCTTGATTATTTTTGTTTTTCTCCTTCATACTAATTAGACACTCACCATGGCATTAAAAAAAAAAACACAACAGCTCTTTCTGATGGCCCTTGAAAAGTTGCTTTTGGAGGCATGTGAGTAGTTGGACATTTGGCTAGTATAATGGTGGTAATCATATCAGACATGGTTACTATTTATTGAACTCTCAGTAACAGAAACTATGTTGAATGATATATTATAAGCTCATTTAATGCCCCTACCTTCCTGGAGTATTAATTTGACACTGGGAGAGATCAAGTGATAGAAAGATCTCGATGGTCATGTCTTCAGAAAATAGACTGTATTTCCCAAGTAATAGCTACATTTCTCAAATGTTAATTTTTCTTCTTTTCCTATAATTCTTATTTTATTATGTCCTTTCATACCTTTAGCACTGAATACCACCTACTTAGTCTTGTTTTAAATATTATTTATCATAAAATTATTTTCTCACTTAAGCATGAGATAGACTATCCTCTGAAAAGAAGAAGAAAAGCATTGAATTGAAGAGAGACAAAATATGCTATAGTCATTTTGAGTACTTAATGACTTTCTGTGAGAATTTCCTTAACTTCTTTTTTTGGTGTGTCTCTTACATGGTTTTTGTTGATGGTTCGAGATGACTTCAGAGGTGGAAAAATTACCCTAGAAAAAACTCTGAAATTACTTGAAAAATTAGATATTCAGTGCAATACTATTCATGTGAAATATATTTTTAAGGTGAGATAATATCCGTCCCCTGCATATCCCACCCTCGGAAGGACTTCATCCAATATAAGGAAATGTAGATAGCTACTTGTATGTTTTCTGCAGGAAATACATATGAAAGATTAGTCTCTTAGATTAAAGCAATTAATTATGTTAGATATATTTATAATCAAAATGGAAAGAATTTAGGTAAGAGGTAAAATGAGTTGTTGATAAAATTTGAAATAATACCAGGTTATCTGCTTAGAACAATCTGCTGAGAATGCACAGATGTTCACATTAGATTAGGATTTGTCATCTGATTAGATCAAGTCATATAAATGATGAAATGGTAACTGAATTGGATGTTAGTGGTTTATAGAAGGCATGGGCAATCGAGAAAAATCATATTTTGCTCATCTTCAAGGAATTATATCATAAGCTCCCCTGGAGAAGGGAAAGGCTACCAACTCCAGTATTCTGGCCTGGAGACCCCACTGTATAGTCCATGGGGTCGCAAAGAGTCAGACACGACTGAGTGACTTTCACTTCCCTTTGTTTAAAGAAGAATTAGTAGGAAGGGAACCTGGCTCAATTCTGTCACTAGAGGATGAACGGAAAGATCATAAAAAAAGAAAAAGTTGCGTGTTAGAGCTGAGTTTTTTTACTAGGAAGATGGCAAATTTATTGGTGAATCAGGCAAGAATACTAGACTAGCCAACCCAGATAGGAAGGTAGACATCCTGAGTATGATTTTGTTTCTTGGAAATGGGCAGCCAGATAACACAATCTATGGTGAAATTGTTACCAACTAAGCTAAACTGGGAAGCCTGTGTTACTTTGAAAGTGAAAGTGTTAGTCGCTCAGTCTTGTCTGACTCTTTGCAATCCCGTGGACTGTAATCCTCCAGTCTCCTCTGTCTGTGGGATTCTTCAGGCAAGAATTCTGGAGTGGGTAGCCGTGTCCTTCTCCAGGCATCTTCCTGACCCAGGGATCAAACCCAAGTCTTCTGTATTGCAGGCAGATTGTTTACGGTCTGAGCCACCAGGGAAGCCCTTGTTGTTCCTTCACATGTGAGCTAACCAGTGAGCCTGGTAGAGTTCCAGGAATGCTTGCAGAGGCAGGTTCCAGTTCAGAGAAAAAAGACAGCTTGGTACTCCCTAATATACCAGTTGCCAGGGTATCACCATTTTGCTGCCATTTCTCCTAGCCCTGTTCCCAAAGTGCTGTGAGGAGGGCCTGGTGACATGTGTGCATACAGTGGATGGTTTCTGAGCGGGACCTCCAGTTTAAGAAACCCAGAGCTTTTATTACGGGCAATAAGCCTGTCTGATCTTTGCCCTGGAGGGTGTCGTTATTAACGTTATTATCCTGGACAGTAAACAAACCTGCTTTTTCCTCTGGAATGAAGTACTGTCTCTTCATCATGTAAATATCCTTGAAGAGCTAGTCCTGAAGAAAGGCGATTGGTGACTCTGCTCAGAAAATAAGCAGAAACACAGGAACAAGCATTTCTCTCAGTCAGATTTAGTCCTCAGGTTTACTAACCAAAAGAGGAGGTTCAGAAAAGAAAAACTGAACTTCTCAGGAGACTGCTGTAAAAGACAAAGAATTCAGAGTTGCTTCTATGGATCCAAGTATCTTGTGCTGCCATAAGTGATAAGAATTTTGATTAATTTCTAATACCACACCTGAAGAATGCAAATTTCTGTGAAAGGCCTTTACACATAGAACTTCCCCCCAGTGGTATTGCCCAAAGGGAGAAACAGCTGTGTGCTTTCTGGTTTAATAAAATTCACATTCAGCACAATACAGAGGCAGTAATATGTTAAATCTGTATTTAATGTGAAATACTGTAAATCTTAGTGATTTTCAAGTTGCTTTGAATTAGCTGCAAGATAGAGATAGGTCTTTGAAATGCACTTGAGTAAAATGCAAGCTGTATCAAAAAGCATTATGTAGAATGTTCAACAGGTATAACAAATAAATAGCTCATTAATTGGAATTTAAGATTATTTGGACATAGCCAGGCTGAAGGTCTATTTTGATTAGCAAAACCCTTTTAAAGTAGCTATGAAAACAATATTAATTATAAAAATCAGAGGTGCAGAGATTCCTTAGAATACTTCAAAAACCCCTTTAAAATGACCTCAGATACTTTAGAAGCATGAATTATGTATAAACAAGGGTGATGATTATGGTAAACCATTATCTTCTATTTAAATAATTCTCCTTATAGAAAATACTTTGTTGCTTTAGGTGAAATTGCTGTATATGGATTAAAATGTTGATTAAGTAGTATGCCTAGGGAAAGTATATTGTTTAACTGAATTTTCTAGATAGCTCAAGATTAAGCTTAAACATCCAACTTTTTTGCTTTAACTTATGTTGCTGATCTCTCCACTCGGCAATGATACACCTATTAGACAGAGCAAATAAAATGAATCACAGTGAATCGTTTTTTTTTTTTTTTTTGGTGTCCACACAAACACAAAGATGCTCAGTGTCTCAGAGCTGTAATCATTAGCAAGCTTATTGGGTGTAGAGATTCTTCAGTCTGTTAGAACCTAGTTGTGCAGTACTTGATTGACAAGTCAGAAATCTCTGAGCAAATGTCTTAATCTGCAGGATGGGGATACTAATATATTTATTTTGCAGGACAGTTCTAAATATTAAATGTTATAATTTGTGAATGTACCTAGTATCAGGCTCGGCATAAAGTAGGCACCAAGTAAATTTTAGTTGAAGCTACATCATGATTGTTCAAAAAAAATAGAGAAAATTACATTATATTTATTGATTTCCTAAGTGTTAATAGTGGACATAAATTCTGACGTGAATTTACTTTCTGACAAGGTGAAATTTTATTATAAAACTTGAGTAAAGCACTTTATAACTTCATGACCCTGGCAAAATATTCTAAACTTCTTTTTCCAAAATTAATTGCTGAGTCTTGACTTGAGCAGTAGTTCTCTAAGTTTTTTTAAAATCCCTTTATTAAATTAAAAAAATTGTTTTTAATCATTATTTTTAATTTGTAGCAGGAAAGATCCCCTGGAGGTGGGTAAGGCAACCACTCCAGTATTCTTGCCTGGAGAATCCACATGGACAGATTAGCCTGGAGGGCTACAGTTCATGGGGTCACAAAGAGTCTGACACAACTGATAGACTAAGCACAGCACAACACAGCACAAACTAATTTTAGGATATTATCTCCTGTCATTTCAATACACATAGCTAGTCTTCGATTACAGTCTTGATTGTTGGCTGAATATGAAATAGTATCCTTTTCAATTTCAAGAGCTTATATTTCTCTATATTTTCCATGGTTCAGCCGAACCCAGAAACACAAGCCCCACTGACTGTTGGAGCCAGTGTGTCCTCTGGACAAGGGGTATGTCCTCTGGACAAGAGGTGTGACCTCTGGACAAGGAGTGTGTCCTCTGCACAGCAGCTTGTGTGCCCAAGCTCCCTTCTTCAGGCTAGACTCCAAGGTATGCACAAAGGTCTTCTTCAGGAAAGACTGAGTCTTAGGTGCCTCTGATTACTGTATCTGCATTAGGGTTTCCCAGGTGGTGCTAGTGGTAAAGAACCTGCCTGCTAGTGCTGGAGACCTATGAGAACCTGGAGGAGGGCATGGAATCCCACTCCAGTGTTCTTGCCTGGAGAATCCCATGGACAGAGGAGCCTGGCAGGCTACAGTGCATGGGCTCACAAAGAGTCGGACAAGACTGAAGTGACTTAGCATGCATAGCATGCATGCATGCATTAGGGACAGAAGGAAGCAGAGAATAAGAAAAGGGGAAAGAACAAGTTGCCTGCTAGTTTAAACTAGTATGTCAGTTCAGCTCAGTTGCTCAGTCGTGTCGAACTCTTTAAGACCCCATGGACTGCAGCATGCAAGGCCTCCCTGTCCATCACCAACTCCCAGAGTTTACTCAAACTCATGTCCATTGAGTCGGTGATGCCATCCAACCATTTCACCCTCTGTCGGCTCCTTCTCCTCCTGCCTTCAATCTTTCCCAGCATCAGGGTCTTTTCAGATGAGTCAGTTCTTCACATCAGGTGGCCAAAATATTGGAGTTCCAGCTTCAGCATCAGTCCTTCCAATGAATATTCAGGGTTGATCTCCTTTAGGATGGACTGGTTGGATCTCCTTGCAGTTCAAGAGACTCTCCAAAGTCTTCTCCAACACCACAGTTCTAAAAAATCAATTATTTGGTGGTCAGCTTTCTTTATAGTCCAACTCTCATATCCATACATGACTACTGGAAAAAACATAGCTTTGACTAGATGGACATTTGTTGGCAAAGTAATGTCTCTGCTTTTTAATAAGCTGCCTAGGTTGATCATAACTTTTCTTCCAAGGAGCATAACTTTTCTTCCTTAGAAAAGAATGTCAGAGTTTGAGGAAAAAGTTGAAAGCCATAAGATTTCCTAGATTATATTTTAAATACATTGTTTTCAGGGTAATTATTTTATGTTAGAAGTTCTGGCTTTGATAGCTCAGCTTTCTCATCAGATAGATCAGCTTTCTTATAATGTTGTTTATTAAGTAACATTTCATCTTTTTACTAGCAAACTGAGCAATGGAAATGGTAACAGCGTGAAAGACCTTAATTCTGTTTTCTAAAGTGTACTATCAGAATGAGTAACAATAGAATTATTTTAATATGTTCTTTTATCCTCCTGGATTCAATCATTCATTTAAATGTATGATCACCAGGTTCCTAATTTAGGGTGTGCTCAGTTGCTCAGTTATCTCTGACTGTTTGCAGCACCATGTGGCCCCTTGGGCCATAATCTGCCAGGCTCCCCTGTCCATGGAATTTCCCAGACAAGAATACTGGAGAGGGTTCTCATTTCCATCTTCCACTAATAGGCTTTGGGAATAAAAAAGAATAAAGTATCTACCTTTATGGGGGTCCTTGGCTTAAGGTAAAAGATATATATATTTTTCCTTATAAAAATTATTCAAACCTTTCATTTTTATTTATTTAGTTATTATTAGCTGCACTGCATGATGTGTGGGTTTAGGTCTGTTGCTGCTGCTGCTGCTAAGTCACTTCAGTCGTGTCCGACTCTGTGTGACCCCATAGACGAAAGCCCACCAGGCTCCCACCTCCCTGGGATTCTCCAGGCAAGAACACTGGAGTGGGTTGCCATTTCCTTCTCCAATGTGTGAAAATGAAAAGTGAAAGTGAAGTCGCTCAGTC